>NC_090448.1:518553230-518856260 GCF_031143425.1 Pleurodeles waltl
TTAAACATTGCCGGTTTAATAAAATAATTGTGAAAAATGTTGTGGGGGGCCTGATTATTTTTCCCACGGGGGGTGCTGCATTATATAGTTTGAAGACCACTGTTCTAGACAGTGAGAAAGTTTTCATCCAGTTCCATAGTAAGATGGTCAGGCATGCCTTCACTCACCAACCCACACAGTATGCTCACATCTACTGCTTGAAGGAAGCCAGACAGATGGCACCCAACACCAAGCCAGGTAGTCTGACAACCAATGACACTCTCTGTCGGTCCAGGTACCATCACACTTAAGGATAGCCGTCCTTAAGGCATTTACTCAACTCTCAATATGTCTGACAGCATGCTGTCAGCACCTCCACACCAGACAGCAATGGGAACCGAAGCTTTACAGACCACAGAAAGGAAGAACAATGCATTATTTTTAAACTACTAGAGTTGGCACTTAAATTCTGCCATAGCAGCTGTGCTGGTGCCAGACCACAAAGCTATGAAAATGTAATTTAACTAAATGATTGTGAGACATAACATTTAAAGATGTTCTAAAATTGTAGAGCCTTCTTCAGTTCCTAATACATATAATGTGGGCCTAGATCCCTCCTAGCCAATACCCCCACTTCTCCACATCTGATCCCTTATAGCCAGGCCACTACCCCCTTTCCCAATTGCCTGTATTTTACACCTGCCTCTCCTACAGCAGTCCATTATTTTGTAGCTAGGTCTGTGTTATATGAATCGCATACATGGAACACACAGCAGGCTTGCCCTTACCCGTTCTACTGTAATTCAGGAAAGAGTTGAGGACACATTTCTATATGGAGCCCATCTGCCTCTCTTCCACCGTCCACACAAAAGAAACGCCCCATTTCACTTTTTAAAAAATAGCACACAAAATACAAGTGCAGAGAACAACAGCCACTCATGTTCCATTCGTTTGCCTTGTTCCCATGCTTCCATAATAGGATTTTACCTAAACAAATGTGAAATTAAGGGATATGGCTTTTTGGTATAATTGGCAGAATTTCATGTAACTTAAATACTGTGCAGTGGCAGAAATTACGTGCGACTACAGAAGTGTAATAAACATTTTGCTTAGGCCTAACTATGCTGCCCCTGATGTATAAAGTCAGCAAGACCAAGCACAATGCTTCTATTGGATGGTGCAAGTTCACAGCCAGTAAATCAGAAAAGTTTGGTAAAACACCACATCCAAAGGTATTGCACACACAGACAGGATGCAAACATTTTATGAAGGACAATCACAAATAAAATTATTTCTTCATGCGAAAAGCTACAACTACATGAAAAAAGCTTGAAGTGCTGAAGTGCAAGTTCTGTAGGGTCAATTGCAGGATTCAACCAAAACAATGAATCCTTAACCACTAGCAGTTATCCTCTTCTTTTTGATTCTCCGCCGCCACCTACTCCCAATCTGTTGAGCATGTCTGGTAACGAAAGAGAAAGGGTACATATGGGAGGGTTAGCTCATTGCCACTATTTTAAGACTTCTATCGGACACTAACCCCAGAGAGAACCTACTTATATGAGCTCCTTGGGGCACCAGTATCTAGACTGAAGGTGGAGTGCAAGTTCTGTGTCTGTTCCAGAGTTATCCAGTGGAGGGATGCATCCAGGACAGCCTTCAGGATAACCTTTGACTATGTCAATGAGTTCCATTAGAATTAAGTGTATGTGAGTTTATTTTTAAGTGAATATGTGATGCTATTAGTATTTCTGATGCCCTCAACCAGTCACTGGTGTGGCCTTACAGCACCTAATGGTTATGGCTGCCACTTTTATTTTGAAGTCCGGTCTGTTTTCCCTGACCGACCCTGGTGACTTTCTAAGCAGTTGAAATCTGGCCTGGATCTGTCTTTACCGGACACTGGTTTGCTCATTTTTTTCACCTTATACAACCAAACAACTATTGGCATAAGATGAGAGATGAATGGTCTACTGGGCCTGGGAAGAAATGATTTACAATGTCTTAAGCTAATTGTTGTAAGAGACTGGTCAAAGAAAGGCCATCGGTGAAAGGGACAGACCCACAGGTCACTGTACATATATATAAGCAACAGGTCTTTAGCTGCAAGTACACAATACAGAGAATATCAGCCATGCAAAACAAAGCGTGCAAGTGAAAGCGTACTAGTCACTCGACAAACAGAATCAAAACTGTTCTACATTGCTACTGCGCAATGGCCAAGAACGCCCACGGCAAAGACAGTGAACTTTGATGAAGTTCTTTAACATAAGTCATGAATGATGGAAAGCAGGGAATTAAATATGTTGTTCAAAGTGTTCAAGCGAAGTTCACAAGCAACCAACACCGAGAATAAAACACATGCGTGTTGTGTAGATACATCTAGCCAGGCACTTAACGTTTGTTCAGAAACACAGCTAGCCAAAAGGGACAGATGGCCAGCTAGGCGCTATTTCTATACAGACACAGTGAGGCATGCATGCCATATACATTTGTGCCGTGCAACAGGTAGTTAAACAGGCGCAGATGGTCAGAATGGCACTACATGTGTGTGTGTGTGTATGTACAGACGAGTATATACAGGAAGGCGTTATTTTGTGTTGACAGGAACGGGGGGCACACTGTCACGGGTGTATGTGTGTGTGCAAACGCAGCGGGCCACACGGACGTGTCTGCATAATGAGACACAGAACTCTGTGTGTAGGTACATGTGTGCGGCTGTAGATACACGGCTGGCCCTATAGCAGTGCTTAATTTGTAAATAAAAAGGTGCGGTGCACAAAGCCCTCCCTTAAACACGCGGCTGCTGCAATTAAATGTGGGAACCCTTAATACTGAGGTAGCGTAATCCTGAAGCCATCTCGGGCCTCTTCAATCCATACAAAGCCACTCCCTGCCCCTTCAGCTCACTCTTGAAGCTTTCTGCTGTCTCCCTTTGTGACGCTTTTTCGTTTCTCTCTTCCTTCATCTTTTTCATATGTGTCTTTTGCTCGCAGCAAATGCTTAAGGCAGAAGAATAAACCCCGGCCCTCAAAAATAAGTTCTGGTGCTCAGCACCGGAAACAACAAGCACAAATTAAGCACTGCCCTATTGACACGACACTGAACGCGTGTTTATAGCTAGACCTCTCGGTTATTACGCGAATGTTTAGACATGATGGGGTACACATGAATTATATGCGTAATGTCAAATAACAATATGAACGTTTGTTTCTAAGGACACAGCTGTCCAGATGTTAATCAGTGTGACTCTACGCACTGAAGCCGCTAGAAAGGCACTTTATGTACACACTCGGCTGGCTATACAGAGACTTTATTTCTGTGAAGACGCGTCTGGCCGTCTCAGCCATCCACTCATAGGTGTGTACTGACAAGTCTAGCCAGACATGCACTACGAGTACATGTGCACATTTAGGTGGTTTTACGTGCACCGCTGGACACCTATGCGCTGGACACCTACGCGCTACAAGTGTATTCTGACTCTGCAAGCCACTGTACGTGGTTGTGTACAGTCTGCGTTGGCTATACAAACAGCGGCGGTGTGCGTGCGTGCCCGTGCGTGTTCGCATGCGTGCGTGCTGCGTACACGCGTGAGTGCGCACGGACGAGGATGCCGTGCCTTCGGATTCCGCAGTCGGGACAGTGACTATGCGGCTATCTACCTGTAAACAAAGCGAGTGCCACAATTACTGCACGTTTAGCGAAAAGGTTTAACTAGGCTGTTTAAACAGCTGCAGGGGCTCCGGGCTGGAAGTGGTTTGCTGCGTGCGTGACGGGGCCGCCTTCACCGCACTCATTACGTTTTTAATATTATTTGGTGTCGCAATTGCCAGCTGCCCTGATTCATCTCACCCTTCCCACATATCTCACACTGCGGCCGGAGTGCTCTTAATTAAAACCGGGTTTCTGGAAAAATTGTGTTTCAGGGAGGGGACGCCATGTTTCACCGCGCTCTGAAGTCTTCGGGCTCCTTGGTCTCAGTATAGCACCATAGATTGAAAAGGAAATAGAGGTGGCTTCCAGGGGAGGAACGATCTCAGTCATGGCATATATCCATATGTCAATCTATATTTAAACACACACACGCATACGTACACACACGCGTTTACATTCTCAAACTACTGCAAAATTAGTAGCAAATGAAAAAAATCCCTTTCACAAGAAAATCTCAATGAAAGCAGAAGTATAGAGATGCTTTTGTTGGCCACCAACTATAAACACATATATAATTTTTGACCGTGCCTCTTAAAGGAGTCCGGTTACGAAGTCAGTCACTTGTCCGTGTTACTGACTCTGTCCGTAAGAAGATACAACTTGTAGTGCGTAGAAGCGGTGAAACTCCTGGCTTCTTTCTTTGCATATTAATTAATATTATGGCGCTGTGATATATACTGTTATACATTTGTATTAATAGACACCAAGGCATTAGGAAAGGAAGGCGATGAGTAAATTATATAATCTGGGTAATATAATAATAATAATAGCTATAATAATAATAAGGAGAAGAAGAATGATAATTATTATTATTACTATTTAACAAACAGGTGTATATTAATCGCTGTAAAAGAAGCTAGTTACCCGTTTTTTCTTATTATTATTATGTGTTCAAATACCATTGTGTTTGATTGTAAAAGAACACGTAAAATAACTGTGATTTAAACTGTCCCTTCTCTTTCCCCAGGGAGAACACTGAAAACAACAACGGCGCGGGCAACAAGCAGAACCAGCTGTCGCCCCTGGACGGCGGCAAGTCGCTGATGTCCAGCTCGGAGGAGGACTTCTCGCCTCCGCAGAGCCCGGACCAGGCGTCGGTGCTGCTGCTGCAGGGCGGGCTCGGACACCCGGGGAGCCAAGGCTACTCCATGGGCGGCGGCCACGGCCTGCAGGGCCACCCCCACCAGCTGCAGGACTCCCTGCTCGGGCCGCTCACCTCCAGCCTGGTGGACCTCGGCTCCTAGGAGGTTAGGCCGAGCCGGACCAGAGACTAAAGACCCTCGTGTACATAGCAGGACAGGGGGCTTCTTGCACCGCTCCACTCCTGGAACTTAATGTATAGAGAACATGCACTGTCCGATAGCAGACTGGAGAAATTCGAATAATGCGCTTAGAGGCCGCCCTGACTTTTTCGAGGAGCCCGCCCGCGAGGACAGAAAGCACTGCTTCAACCCGTCCGCCAGGGCTTCTTCTCCCACCAAGGAACAACAGAACAGCCTCCAATTCACTGTATTTTTATCCTTATTTATGAAGACATCCCCGTTTAAAAGCGCCAATAAAAAAGCAGATTTGCAGCAAATTGCAAATACCAATTATCTCGTTCGCCAACTAAAACGATGGGAAAAAGTTCGCTTTCGGAGCTGGCGAAGTTTATACTTCCAGTTCGCTTGAAGCAGGTTTGCCCTGTAATTGTTAATAAAACTGCGAAATAAAAAATCAAAAGTGCCCAGTTCCTGAGCACGCACAAGCCTGACACAAATGGGTCGGCACTTTCTGTGTTGAGGAAATTTCTGGAAAAACGCCGATTTCTGAATTAACTTTGATATCCGCGGTTTACTCCTTTTTTCCTCTCATTTTTCGAACTATTCGAGCCTACTTAGAAGATGCTCTTCCGCAAAATGCGGGCAGAAGCCAGCCCATTCATTTGTTACAGAAATAACATGGGTGTTTTTTGCGAATGTGAAAATAAATGTCATTGTAGAAAGATATCAAATCTGAAAGACTGTATAATTCTGTAGAGACAGGGAAGGGTTTCCGGAGATGTTTCTAATGTTACCGGAACCCGTCCCGCAGCATTCTCAAAAGAAATCTGTTGAAAACCGCGCAAATTTTCATCTCAACACTGCAATAAAATGTAATTTCGTACAGGGAACTCTGGAAGTGTATTTGTCTCCAAAAGGATGATGTTTAATTGTACAGCCAAATTCGTTTAATGTTTCTAGCCTCCTGCTTTGTTGTAATATCTGTTCATACATATTTTAGGGATGCATACAAACAGGTGATCTACACATGGTACAATGGACAATTTCTCCATATCGAATAAGACGCTTGTTTCGTGAAAAAAAGCTAGATAAGATTGTTGGGCAAATTGTTCTTAATTTAGGGCGCAACGTTGTGCCTGTCACGGGATTTTATTTTGCATATTGTTTTTTCCCCTTTTCATTATGTACCTAGAATATGGTCCCCTGCGCCGGGGCACGTGTATTAAAAAAAAACGGAAACAGATCTTTTTATGACCTTAAAAAACCCTTTGGTTATCTAATTCGCCCTCACCCAAGTCCCCTAATGCACTTTCCGCACTTAATACGCAGCCCTGAGAAGTAGTGTTTATTTAAGAACGCCTCGTTTATGTTCCTATTTACAGTCAGCCTGTGCTCCTAAGTGCGATCGCCGGTGTGGATGAGAATGGCCGTCGCCGGTGTGTAAGCCCAGCCCCGCATGCACTAGGGAGCTTTCCCTGTGAGGCAGGCAGCCCTCTGAGGTGAAATAATGAGCTTCCTAAACGCCTCGTTCGCAGATTCACTTGGGTTTTAAGTCTAATGATCCCCATCGCCTTTGTGAGTGTTTATTTAAGACGCAGCGGAGTGTTTATCCTCCGGGTCTCGGGCTGACGGAAGCGCGCCCCCTCAGGAAGGACGCTTAACGACAATCTCGAGCCCTTGTGTGTGTATGTTAAGGGGGGTTCAGTGGGCATGCACAGACTTCTTGCTTGACCGCTCTCCACAGGACTCATAGTCGCTGGAGGGCCTGCATTTCTTAAATAAAAGCGCCAGGCAAGAACTACACAGTCTACCTACCCGCAGCTTACGCATCACCTTTCCAGTGCGGAGGTGCCGGTCCTCCTGGTGTGGCTGTAGCATGACCCGTACAACCCTACGACGGCCTACTCACCCTTCCACTGAGAACTTCACAAGACAGCTGTGGTTGAAGGTTTACTGTGCACAGGGAGTTAGTTCACCACCGCACTCCACCTTACCGAGCACCCCATGATGCTGAGTGACGATGCAACAGGAACTAGCCGAACCTCACCCCCAGACCTCACACCTCTCTAGGTTCTTTTATAGACATTGTGATGCCCTGTGGTCGCGCTTCACCAGAGGATCTCATGTCTTCGAAGTCGCTGTGTCAAGCACAACCGGAGAACCTCAATTTGAGTGCCTTTGATGCTTAGTGCATGACCCTCCGGGCTTCGCCCCCCACTCCCCTCTTCTTAGCTCGCACCACCCTACAGGAAAAGATGCTGTGCAGGCCTATCCAGAGCCCATGCCCCAACATACCGACCGTCACATCAGCACAGTCCTCCACAGAGGTGCCCAGAGGCCATTCCATATCCTGCAGACCACCACGTCACCAGGGTCCTCCTTGGTGCAGTCCAGAGCCGTGCCCTCTCCTGCTGACCACCACACCCCCAGCCCTCCATGGGGCTGCCCACCTCATAGTGACCGCATCGCCATAGTCGTCGTGGGACTACCAGAGCTTCACCAGAGTTGTCTATTTGGCTTCCCAGAGTGCACGTCTCCTTCCTACCAACCACCACATCGCTACAATAATCATGAGGTTTACCGATCAGACATCGTACTGCATTAGGACGTCCCCATGTCCCACTCAGGCCTCTCTGGAGAGACCACGTCATGATGCATAACACTTCCGAGAGATGCAGCCTGTGTGATAACACTGGAGCAGAGAACAATATAGTTATTCCGGTGACTAGTGACCTTGCATATCTGGTGCTATTCCCAGAGCCCGGTATTGCTGGGCTAGACTGCATAGGCCTCCTTCTTTGTGCACCCAGACAGCACCTCAACAAGGAGCAGGGCTTGGCCCCCACCACACCTAGATGGTATAAGCAGGCTCTTAGGCACCTCCCCACAGGTCATTATAACATTGTTTCTAGTCTTGGGCTTTTGTGTGATAACCTAATGCATTCTGGGTGTCCTACACTTTATTTGCTTCTATTGAACAACACATCTCGATTCTAGAAATTGTGGGTGAAACATTCATTACTGGAGACAGTGTCTGTAATGACCCGGAGTAGGAGTAAGGTGGTCACCCTATCCACATGTCCTCTGTAACGCACCATCCAGAGATCAGGGTACTCCAAAGGGCTGTGTAGAGCAACCCATCCATTACACAAAATATGCTCCCAATGAGTCCACTCATTGTAGAGCTGGCAGGTGGACCCTTGTCATGTGTGACGTAGCTAGCACTGCAATCCCACCTCAAGCCTCATTAATTACTGTAACTCACATCATTGTTGGTACTTAACATGCATCATAAAACTAGACAACATAGTTTTTAGTTGAGAAAAATGTGTATGATAATTAATCTCATCAACAAAGAGATAGGACTAATTCCTGGGTGAGCACTGTGTTCTGTACTGTGTTAAACTGTAGCAGCTGGCACCTCCGTTAAATACCAAGCAGAACCCACCAGGATTAACGTTATTTTCCAAACAGCATTGATATCTGTTTCTTGCTGTTTCAGAAATGGAGCTCCCACCTTATAATTGTCGACTTGTTGCACCACTGAAACACAGAGTGATTAATTAAAAGCCAATCCCAAGTAGTCAGGATACTATCCATACTTTATCAGGAAAGGGCATCACTCTCACTTTCTACTTACAGCCCCCCTGTGGCCCAAGGACATCAAATTTGTAGTCCCATCCTTCCATTTTTAGGAGTGCTTTGTACGCCTTCAATTAGGATTCCCATGTAGCTCCACCAGGGTTCAGTGGGGGCACACCACCTGAAGCCCCCACTTGTGTAACTCTAGGCTAGGGCAGAGTGGCCTGTAGGGCAATCTGGCAGTGACACAAGGGTTGCCTTTTCAGCTCAATGTGTGGACTGGTATTTTGGCAGTTTCTGGGTGGGTTTTTATTGTTGATTTCATATCACCACAAAAACTGCTGAAGCAAGCACAAATGCATGTAGTCCCCATACCTTGCAAAACATCGATAAGGTCGTGTCTTCATAAGATCAAATCGGCCCCGATTTGTACATGTGGGCAGTTTTTAGCTACTTCATTTGCCAATGGGGGCCACTTATATTTTGGTGCCTGGGCCTACCTTCTGTCCCAGTCTGACAGCAGCTCTAGGTTTACTTTAGCAGCACTGCATGATTTATTATTGTGCAAAGAGGTATGGGCTAAAAGTTGAGAAAAATTGACATTTGGCATCTATGCAGTTTGGGGAGTGCTTAACCTTCCCGGAGTGTACCATGGCACCCAGGGAACCACACAACCTCCTGTGTAATGTCATCTTAAGTATTTTAGGGGCCCCAGGCATGACATATTTTGGGGCCCCCTGTTTCGAACAATATTCATTAACTAATTTCTGTTATTTCAAGTACTAATAATGCCAACCAATGTTGAATTATACATTAAGCTTTCAGAAATGAGGCCAAAAGGAAGTATATCTTGTACAGGTCGAAAAATATCACTCAGAAAAGAGAGAGGCACTCAGAGGTAAATGCAGGCATAGATAAATAGAGAGGATGAAATAGAGAATTAGAGGTCTATAACATAGAAAAATCACTTTCCCAGTGGCCCCTTGGAAGGGGGTGGGGTCTGGGCAATTGTCCACTTTGTCCAAACCTTAAAACGTCCCTGACCCAGCGCCCAGCCGGACCTCAGGTTTGTCTGATTCAGACTGTACCAGGTGAAAACCTCACCAGCGGTTCCCATCTACCCCTAGGTGCCGCCACAGCCAGGGACGTAGCTTCAGGGGGGTGTTTGGGGTATTACAGCCCCAAATTTATTTTCTTATAAATAGTTGGGGATAAGTGCTTTCAATCCGTATTGTGAGATATCAGCCAAATGTCAGCAGGTATTTTGACATACACTCAGACAAAAAACGCGCACCCACCCTGTGTGAAGTCCTCAAAAATATTGGTTATTTTACAGAATATTGTGTTTTCTCTCTTAGCACTCCTACCAAACTGCATTCCTCGCCCTTTCCACTGCCTTATAGGCCCCTCTTATGCACCCTGCCATTTAAACATTATAAGCCAGCCTGATTGTCGGAAAACCTGAAGTTCACCCCCCAAATGTTACCGACCAAGCTACTGAAGTTCACCCCTCCACCCCTCCAATGTTACTGACCAAGGTACGCCCCTAGCCACAGCTGCGAAGTTGTGAAGTCATGTTAAGGGGAGCTACAGCGGGCACTCGGCAAAACCTCAGCGCCGGAGGAGGACGGCCAGAACCCACAGCAGTAAAAGAGAAGTGTCTTCGAGGGAACACACTCTCTCTGCAATTACCACCCTCAGAAGGAGCACAGAGGGCTTTCAAGATTGTACAGAAAATAGCAACGAGCGGCAGAGTTGAGTTCTCCTGTACCGAAATGTTTTGTTTGCAGAGCAGGGATAATGTGAGACCAAGAAGTTTGCTCGCAGTAGGTCCGGGGGAAACTCGCAGACAAAGACAACCCTAGCATCAGAATCTGCTGTGCCAAATGTCTAACCCCGCCACTGTCCCCGGGCAATGTGAGTTTATTTTAGTTTACAACATTTATTTCACCACAGTGGGTAGGTACATTGTGGCCTTCGTAATTTTTGTTTAGAGATGTGTGCATATTTTTCGCCCACTACAAATGATGGTTCCTAAACCCGTTTTCTGTACCTGTAATTTGTTTCCCACAATTCACTGAAAATACATAGGTCTTGTGAATTATGTATTTCTCTCAGGGTAAACATCAGTTTCCCTGATCTGTATATCATTAGATAAATTGAATGAACTAATTCAAAGACACTGCACAGGTCAATCGATACATTTATATATTTAGCCACTTCTCGATGTAAAATATAAAAAAACAAAAATACCAACTCTGACAACTCATTATTAGCTGAACATTGTCAAGAGAAGCCGCATAAACTACAAAATGTGTGTGTTTTTAATTGGAAGTCTATGCCACCTTCATTACCCTCAGAGAAATGTATTCTTATGTTCCTATGTCATCTAAAAAGGTGGCTCTGCCGTCAATGTACTGTCTTTTCACAGTTCTAGACTTTTTGCTGCAGGGAAGTACTTACTCATCTTACAGACCTAGAGACCTTGTCATAGTGCGCAAAATAAGTGTTTTAGAGCATAACATAGCAAAAATAACATCACTAAGATCTCACAGGCTAAACCAAATCATTGAACTTTTTTCATTTTTTTTACAACAATCAAACCAATAAACAATTCTTGTGTGCTGAAAAGTAATATTCCATCCTAAATGCAGAAAAAGCATACTTGTAAAGTAAAAAATACACAGTAGGTGAAATATATTTTGGTTCCGCAAAGCCATCTCTTAGTTCTTATAGCATTTACAAACTAGTGGGCTTCCAGTCTTTGAATTTTATTGTGTCACCAGAAATAACCTTTGATAGTGTTATTGAACTATAATATTAAGGGCCAATGACTCAATAGGGCAGTAAAGCACAAGACTGGAACCAGTGTCATTGATAAATGCTACCAGAACCCATAGACTGAAATATTCAACCACAATGTACATAAATATATATATATATATATATATATATATTATATATGAAAGCTTTTAAAACCAAGAACATATTTATTGATACTAATGCTACATAAAGATATAGGCTAGTGTACCCCAAGCTGAACAATATCTTAAATAAGAATTTCCCACCTATTATGCTGTTTCTGTTAATTTGTAAATACATTCAAAGTGTTCCATTATTCACACAAAGTATACAGATTGAAACCACTGGCCTTTATAGAACAATAGTCAAACAAGCAAACACTTACAGGTCAGTGTGTGGTACATATGTACAACTGAATTATTTATTTTTTAATCTGTTGACTTTAGCTATAATTACACATCTGTATTAAAGAAAAAAACGCTCTTTACAGATCACCACGACCTCAGGTTGTTTTGAAGTTCCAAATAATTGAAGTTCTCCTATTTGCTATGTAGGTAAGGTCACAAACTAAAGCATAAAGAGCGACACACACACACTCACTCACACACACGTATATACGCATACATGGGCATACACACAGAAACACTAATATTAAAAGGCTCTTAATAATGTCTGATTCCATACATTGACATCTGTTCTGGTTTTGTTTTTATTTCCATTGTGTCCAGTGGGAGAGTTTTGCAGCTTAAAAGTTTACAGCTTTTACTTCATCAGTGGATAAAATAAATGCGTCAGGAAGCGTGCCTCGGTAGGTCTTGCTGGCAGGCTGCGCCCTTCTTAACCCCTGCTGCACACTGTAGGTGCCTTTCAACCGGGAGGAATCTCGGATTTCAGGGGTGAAAAGCACTTTTCAGCAGTGCCCTTTCCGCATATCAGGTTCCCAGCGGAACAACAGCAGCAAGGCCCGCCAAAGCCGGGAGACCTGTAATGTAATCTCCCCTCGAAACAGCGCATCGCCCTTTCACAGGCCTCCAGGTTTTGTAAAAAAAAGAAACACAAAAAAACCCCAATAAATTCTGCCTGCTGAAAAAAAAGGTTTGGAAAGAAAACAAAGACACGCGCTTTCATTTTTTGTTTGAAGGTCTAAGTTTTAGGAAAGGCAAACTGTCCATAAACAAGACATGCACAAAGAAATCTGTAAACCTGCAAACAATGCTTCTAAGGGACAGTGATTTATAAACACGATGGATAATATCGAACGAGTCTGAAAAAATATTTTAAAACAACAACCCAAAAATCTCCATGCAAAATATAAAATCTAGCAAAACCATAGGTTGTTCTGCTAAAGCATTTTGAAAATACAGTTGCCTAGCGCTAAAGCGTGCATACTGAATGCAGTTGTGGCATATGGTCCTTGCATATTGGACTGGATAATTGGAACCCATTCACAATAACTATTCAGACAGTCATGGGCGTACAATTATGATTACTGAAGCTTCCCACATTTTCCCTATTCATGTAAACGGTGAGGCATACTCAAGAAATCTGTAGTTTTCCTGTGGTATGCTTCTCAATCTTAACCGTACAGCTCTACAGGCTGGGGGAATGTGCATTTGTACCTTGACACCCTTTTTGTTATCCATAGTGAAAACATGGTTGTATGTGGAGAAATCTCTTACCTAACTCACACAAAATATGTGACCCTGATGTATGTATATTGTACTTTTATATCGCAGACAGAGAGCTAAACATGGTCTAAGAGAAGCCTAACTTCAACTACTAACAGGAAATTGAGCTGGGTTGATGATGTATTCTGATGTAGTGTTCTTTAAAGAGGGAGGCTTCAATTCTTTCTGATACTGGAGCAGAGTTGGGCTGGTTCTGATGGATACAAGGATGTTCCAGATCCTGGGTGCATAAATGGAAAGGCCTACTGTCTTGCTTTTTCCTGTGAACACATCTTAGTCTGCAGCATGCTGGAGTAGTTGCTGTGGGTGTGGTGAGATTCACCAGAGATGGTGAGCTTGCTTGCAAGATAAGCTGGAGTGGTGGTCATGATAGCTTTGTAAATGAAGCAGCTAGTTTTGAAGGTGATGTGGGCAGGCAAGGGGAGCCAATGGATCTTCATCAAAATGAGGGTGATGTGATCATATTTTTTCGGGCCCTGCTTGCTGCAGCATGTAGGATGCCCCGAAGGAGTGCCCGTATAGTGTTTGAAAGACCATGGAGTAGGGCATTAGCACCATCCAGATGCAAGAGTATGAGTGCTTGAACCATAGTTTTAAAGTCGCTTTCTGGAAGAAATGGTTTGACTTTCTTTAGAAGAGACAGCAGGTACCAAGCCATCTTTCAAACCATCTCCTACCCAACTGACTCACTCGTGGCCATTTTTTTTGTGTATAAGCGTATGTGTGCAGTTGGGAGAAGAATACATTTCAAATGTTTGGATCAGTATCAATGGATGTGAATTTGTGGGTATTCACGGAATTTCCAATGGACGCCACAATGCCAAAGTCTATTTTCCTTACCCACACTTACAACAGCAGAAAATCTGGGTACCTGGTCGACTTCCCACAGTTGTAAGTTACATCCGGTAACACCCTTGGCACACCTGGGGCCATATTATGAATATGGAGCACTTTTCCTGTTTGCGCCATGGCACACATTTGAAAAAATGCACCGGGTGCAAATAGAAACAGTGCATCGTATTACAAAAATTCCGCTGTCCTCGCGGCAGCGGCAGCACATTCAAGTGAAATAAGGAACAGCTGCTTTAAAGCCACTCGATGTTTCACAGGACAGGCAGTATGCCATCTGTACTTTGTAGAGGGGATAAATATGTTTAATCTGAATATGTATTATGAAGCTTGTTCATGATAATTTGTCCACTTGGGCATTCATAGTTAACTTGGAGTCCATGGTAATTCCAAGGTTTTTAACTTCTTTGGATAAATGAGGAGGTGGTCCGAGATCGTCAGGCCAGGCGCACAGTGGATCATACTTTTTCCAGTCACCACATACGAGTATTTCTGTTTTAGAGGCATTTAGTTTGAGATGGCTCCAAGTTATCCACTGATCAGCAGCTCTGAGGCAACTGAAGATTTGTGAATTTTCAATGTCTTTGGGACATCCAATTTAAGTAGTATTTGTGTGTCATCTGCATAGTTGTAGCATGCAAGTTGAAAACCATTGATCTGTTCTGGTAATGATATCATGTAGATGTTGAAAAGCAAAGGTGATATGAATGATCCTTGGGGGACCTCTGCTTTTGTGAGATAGGGTTTGGATGAGAAGGGGGAGAATAGATAATATGAGTTCTGTTTTGAAGGTAGGATGTAATCCAGTCGAGGAATCTTTGATGTGCAGGTCACAAGTTTGAATTCGGCAGACTCAGCCATCTCAGAGTGGAAATAGAGGAACATTAAATGGAGTAACAATGACATTTGTCATTTTTACAATGCTAAAAAATGACAGACTTATGGTATGAAGTTTTGTAATATAATAAGTCTTAGTGTTAAAATCGTTATGATTACATTACATGGAGACAGGGCAAAGCAAATCCTACCTGTTAAATAGAAATTAAACTAATGGACCACAATGGACAGCAATAATCAGTTCCAAGATGACAAATGGCCTGAACTTCTTTTCCAAACAGAAACTGTATATATTTAAAGAAATAATGTACTTGCTGAAGATAGGGCTATTGGATAGATGTATATATGAGGCACAGGTTTAGGGAGAATTGAGTAATACAGCAGTGGTGGAAATCTGAGGTATTTCGCGAATGTAAAATTAAATGTGCTTCACCTTGTTTACTGCATGTCATACCACAATGATGTAATTGGCAAAACTTGCCCAAAAAACGGTAGTCCTTGCTTGACGCTAAACAGGATTTAGCTGGTGGTGCGTGAGGTGTGTTTTGAGTGAGTTTTGTAGCCGAGTTACACCATCCAGAAAATAGCCCTGAAGCCTCCATAAGTTCAGTCAGGCAAAATGGGTAATTTTGTGAAAATTACACACACACATATTGCACATAGAAATATCGCACAATTTTCCTTTTGCAAATTTCTCGAGTCTGTTTTGATTTGGAGGTAGGATTCCACCCAAAGCCATGCTGCCCTATTTTGCGTGAGTTTAGTGGATCTGGCTTCTAATTCTAGAACTGTTTATACAGCTCTCACCTCAATACACCTACTTTGCATACATTATCAGTGGTTTAGCTCTACATGATACAGTGCTGTTTTGCGATGCACTTGTGATAGTTTTAGAGCAAAATCCTTTTGCAAGTGAATAATGATCTTTGTTAATGTTCACACTGTTTGGCATCTCCAAGCACCAATTTGTGTCACATGAGCATCTTCTCTAATCTCCTTGTACGTCTGCATCTAAGTGCACGCTCACTCGCAGGATCTGCTCTTGGGGCCTGATGTACAGAGGCCCTGATTTATACTTTTTCATGCAAAAACTATGCCAATGCAGTTTTGCATGAAAACATATACTGCCGGCTAGTGCCATTCCAAGATGCCGGCCAGGCGTCATATTTATGAAATGACGGTAGCCAGTGGTAAGCTCCGGCTAGCGTCATGAAAAAGGACGCTAGACGAGTGGGGGAGACATAGGGGGAACAGGAGGTTGTGCGTCAAAGGATGACGCTAGTCTGGTTAGAGGCATAAAAATGCCTCTAACCAGACTAGCGTCATCCTTTGACACACAACCCCCATGAACATGACTCCTGTCTTAGTAAAGACAGGGGTCATGCCCACCCCCCCCAATGGCCATGCCCAGGGGGAAGTTATACTTTTTCATGCAAAACTACGCCAATGCAGTTTTGCATGAAAAAATATACTGCCGGCTAGTGCCATTCCAAGATGCCGGCCAGGCATCATATTTATGAAATGACGGTAGCCAGCGGTAAGCTCCGGCTAGCGTCATGAAAAAGGACGCTAGCCGAGTGGGGGAGACATAAGGGGAACAGGAGATTGTGCGTCAAAGGATGACACTAGTCTGGTTAGAGGCATAAAAATGCCTCTAACCAGACTAGCGTCATACTTTGACACACAACCCCCATGAACATGACTCCTGCTTTAGTAAAGACAGGGGTCATGCCCACCACCCCAATGGCCATGCCCAGGGGGAAGCTAGGCCCCCAATGGCACTTTAAAAACAAATGTAAAATACTCACCTGTACTTATCTGACTTACCTCTGGTATCCCTCTGGAGTAGGTGGGGGTGTCCCTGGGGCTAGGAAAGGGCCCCTGTGGGTCCATTCCATGGTCTCTGACTATGGAAATAGGCTCACAGGTCCCCTAATGCCTGCCCTGGCACAGGTGTTAAATAATGGTGCTAAGTAGACTTAGCGCCATTATTTAAGGCACCCTTCCCCTGTGCTTGATTTTAGCACGGGGATAAATATGGCGCTAAGGCCATATCGTCATTTTTGGGCCAGGAACGCCTACCTTGCATCTCATTGACGCAAGATAGTTTACTGCAAGCAAAAAATAACTTTAACTTCAAAACGTTGGCACCAGACAGGTCTAGCGCCAAAGTGTAAATTGGGAGTTAGGCTTCCGCCGACTTTGCGTAAAAAAGAAATTATGCAAATTTAGCGCAAAGCAAGTATAAATCTGGGCCAAAGTGTTTTAACAGTCATAAATTCTTAGATTCCTTAAATTGGAGGGTTTGCGACCACTAAAACACTTTTGAAATGTACTAAACCCAATTAATGATTTAGAAAAGGTTTTCTGAATCATTAAATGTGTTTAGGAAACATTAAGGAATTGCTATTTGGAAGAGGCATGTTAAGGGCTTCCCTTCTCAATACCGATTCCTTAAGGCAAATATTAATGTTTTACGACCATATTAAGGTTGCAAAACATTCATATTTTACCACCATTCAAAGGAGGTGGTAAGACGTTCGCAAATAGGAAGGGGTCCCCCTTTGGTAATATTGACAACAATGTTTCTGGGAGTAGGCAGTGGTACAGGGACCACCCTCCACACCTAAAAAAGATTTGTTTACCGTTTCATTTTTTATTAGATATTCATCCCTTCTTCCTTTAAGGAAAATGGACTGCATTTTTAAATAAAAGGTTGTTTCATTTAAAAGCAATAAGAGACGTCGTGGTTTGCTGACCCAACAGACCATTACCCCTGTGTCTAGCCAATCATGGTAGGTTGCAATTTGTGACCTGCCTCATGCAAATTAATATGGAAGGTCAGATTGCAACACACTACATATTGGAATTTTGTGAACAGACCTATTAGTACATAGGTTGCTTCTAAAAATTAATTTCCATTTTCAAAAAGTCAGCATTCACTTTTTGCAAATTGAACTTTCATGTATCAGGCCTCTAGTCCCTCCATTTTCCACTTTCTTGACACCATTTTTTCCATTCGATCCAGAATTTATGTTCTGCTTGTTTATTTTCTGCACACAATTTTGATTGTCTATGCCCTGTCATCAACCAGAGTTGTTACAGGATATTTGCTGTAAATTGTTAATCATACGCAGGCGTGGTTAATAGTCCACTTGCCACTAGCTCGGTTTATATGAAAACATTCATGTTTGGTTTTAGACCTGGCATCCTTGGCGTGGCCCCCCTCCCTGTCTTTTTTGCGTCTGCTTTAGAAAGTAGGCATTTTCTTGCTTTAAACATTCTGTGACTCTGCCTGTTTGTGGATTCCCTGTCTGGGTCAGACTGGCATTTGGGCTGTTTATGAATCCCCTCTAGACAGTGAGACAAAGGGAGCTGGGGTGGAGCCTGCATATCCTAATGAGCCACCTGAGCTACAGTGGAGGGAGGACTGGTCACTTACACATGAATGGGCTGTGCCTGCCCTCACACAATGCAGTCTCCAACACCCTGGTGTGCGTCTGGGGCCAGACTTGGGCAAGGCAAGATCCTGTGAACAACAGAGATTTTCCTTTGAAGTTTGCCTACTTCAAAGGCAGAAAGGGGTATAAGTAGTGGACTCAAAACCCCAGATTTTTAGATTACTTCTGGAATCAAGAGGAACCTCTGCCAAGGAGAAGAGGAGGAGGAGTACTGCCCCTTTGCCTGTGACTGGGCTTTGCCTGGTTGGTCTGCAGTTGCTGCTTCTGCCTGAAAGTGGACAAAGACTGGACTTTGTGGTATATTCCTGCTTGTGAAGAACCTCTGAGGGCTTGCACTGAGCTTGCCTCCTGTTTTGAAGTCCCAGGACCATTGAAGACTTCCTCTGCCTGCACCTGGACTCTCTGCTGAGACTCCTTCCCTGCCAAGTAGTGCTCCATCCAGTCCCTGGGCCCTTGAAAGGTGAAGTTGTCAGAACAAGGTCTGAAATTCAAGCACAGGACGACGTGCAGTGAAATTTGCGATGCACCACCTGCAACGTGGCTGAAAAAGGACGTGTCACCCACTTTGCGGATAAAATCGATGCTCCACCTGCATTGCGGCTGGGAGACCGACGAATCGCGGCTGGAGAAACGACGCAACACCGCTCGCGCCTGCTAATAACGACACAAACCCACGCAGCATGGTTTTCTGACACCGTGTGTCCGGATTTCTCAGGCATCATCGCTGGGCATCAAAAGTCAATGCAAACATGTGCGGATCCGAGGTGCCTGTCTGGAAATCTCCTGCGGGCGAGAAAAACAATGCAGTGCCTACCTGACTGGAGAAGAAAATGATGCGCAGTCTCGCTTGCGAGTGAGAAATCTGCGCATCACTGACTTTTTCAACGCACGCAACTTTATTTCTGATGCAAACCAGGTACTTTGTGTAACAGCAACGTTTCCATTGTTTCCAATGGAGTAAGACTCTTATTCTTTTAAAAATTCATATCTTGACTTATGTATGCTGGATTTTTGTTGTTTTGGTCTCGTTTGATTTAGATAAATATTTCCTATTTTTCTAAGCTGGTGCAGTGTTCATTTTGTAATGTTTTCACTGTGTTACTGTGTGTTTTGGTACAAATACTTTACACATTGCCTTTGAGATAAGCCTGATTGCTTGTGCCAAGCTACCAAGGAGGTGAGCAGGGGTTATTTTAAGTATGTATCTCCATTGACCTGACTAGAGTGAGGGACAGAGTGCAAACTGACTGTCAACCAGAGACCCCATTTCTAACATTCGGTAGTAGGGGAACCTAAATTCGATGTCTGCTTACAAAGGACAAAAGAACTAACTCCACTCTTGGAAACGCAAAGCTGTAAATGTCCTGAGTGATTTAGAAATGTGTGGGCTCCAAAGACAACAGGTCGTGCCCAAGGGACAGACCAGGAACAACTGAAAGTGCTTTTCAGTTGCACGCAGAAATATGGAAAACCTAACCTCGAAATTTCACAAGGCACTGGTCAGTGAAGATGGAACTTATGGTCAGGGGAACAGAAAATGGGTGGCAAAATGCTGGTCGCAAATTGTGACCAGTGTGTTTGCAATCAGTAAAGAGTTTTATGAACTATGTACTAATAGAGCAATTTGTAAAATTCCATAGCACAGTGGGTTGAAATCTGACAAACCCCATGAATATTATTCAGGCAGGTTGCAAATTAGGGCTCACTACCATCGGAGACCATCACAGGGACAGTGGCTTGCCGGGTGAGCAAACTACCATTTCAGTGATTGTTTTTTAATAAGATAAACTCTTTTTTTAAAATGCAGCTTTTACTTAAAAATAAATGAAGCTCTGTTAAAAAATAGTTTGCTTTAAAAAAAAAAAAAATGAGAGCTGTTTGTGGTCTGCTGGACCATTACTTACTCTCCAAAAACTCCCTTAAGAATCCTATCTCTTTTGGAAATACGTTAGCACCACAACCCAGGAGTCAATAATTTTTCAGTGTTTTGCAACTGGATTTGTTTGCAAAACACTGTCACATACACACTTTGGTATTTGGATCGGTTGCCTACAATATGCCCTTTCCAAGTTCAAGTTTGGCCTGCAGTCACAATCCCATTTCAGGAGTCGGTATACTGACGCCTACAATTGGATGTGTGCATAAAAAAAGCATTTTTTGCAAATTCTGAAATGGAGCATTTGCAACAGCAAAAATGTCTAGTGCATCTGGACCTTAGTACTAGCTACCAGCCCATATTGTGGGCGTTTGCCTGACTTTTTGCACTTTTTAAGACCATTTGCCATTTGCTAAAAATGTTAGCTTCCGCTTTTGCCACCATTCCATCAATCGCGTCTGAGCCCACATAATATTGATAATATATAATGGAGATCTCGTTAATATGGTCCAAAATTCACTTCAGATCCATATAAAAAAAAACAAGCCTTCAAGATTTTGATACATTAGTTGGATTGTAGATAAAAGCAGCAATGGTACAATTCTACAATGCACGTGCACACACTCACTCATAAGTGAACTCCCACCCACTCTCACTTTCTCTCCCTCCTTCCTTTCCCGTCTGTATTTATAAGTAGGTACAAGATCATGACACGCTGTTCACAACTACTTAGATATTATGGCCCCATAATACAATAAAAGCATTCCGGTGACAAAAAATAAGCAACACTGCTGAACTGTGAGTAGTTTCTAAATGCTACTTGAATATAGAGATGGATTACTAAAAGATGATACATATTGACCAACATGATTTTTTTTTATTTTACTTCATTCATTTACCATGAAAATAATATTTTAACAGGAAAATGTTTTTTTTTTAAAGCAGTAAGGTAAATACTGTACTATACTCTGCAGTATTATAATAGAAAATATTGTTTTTTGTAAGTCATTAGGTAGATATTTCGTAGGCAGCAGTGAGTGGTTTCACAGCTCTTCTGGACAACGTCGAGCTAATATGAGACAGCTGACCTTACAGAATGTTACATTATAGTTATCATTTGTTTGGGAGGAGTGTGAGTTGTGGTTCATGTAGTGGACAATCATTGGTTATTTTCAGGGTTTTGTAGGGTTTTCTTTCGAACAATAATATAAATTTAACTGCCATTTTGTAGTGCTTGCACTACCTTAACCATAACTCAATTTAAATAGCGCTTTAAAAAACACTCAATTCTGATTTTGGAAAAGAAATGGGAAATTATCGGTTTGGTGCAGGGCCTTTGCTTATGCTTTCAGTGCCTGACGAGCATGGCTTTTGTTCACACATGGGGATAGTTAGATGCAGGGCTTGCCCTTCAGCTAAGCTCTCACCCAGTCAAGCATGCATGTAAACATTTGTACAGAGGGCATGGCCACGGGCAGGGAATGTGCCTAACCATGCTTACCAGGACTAAAGACATTTTCCCCACGCCTCTCTCTGCTCCCTGCCCATGTCCCTATATAGCTTAGAACAAATCATCATGTCTTCCCTTCAGTCGAGTCCCAAAAAACACATAAATACTCTAGGCCCCTAGCCTTGGTCCAGAGGGTCCTGTGGACCCCCCCCCCCCAACGTTTAAAATCATTTTTTAAAATCACCGAGAAATCTGTGGCTGGATCTGCTGATTTCTCCGTGATTTAAAAAAAGAGCAGCCTCCCACGTAAATGCTTTCACCCCGGGTGGGCCTGGTCCCAGAGGCATTGTGTTCTAAAATAAAGGGGGGGGTGCACGGGCCCCCCTCCTAGGACTTTTAGAAGCCACGGGACCATCACCTCCCTGAGGCTATGTGGAATATATATGCAGGGAGGGATGCACCCAGTGCCCCGAGAACCACCACCTCCCTGGGGCTAATTTAATCTAATATAACGGGGAGTCCTGTGGACCACCTAACCCCTGGGGACCACCACCTCCCCAGGGCTACATATACAAAGTATGCAGGGAGGCTGCGTGCCCCGCACTCTGGTGACCACCGCCTTCCTGGATCAAAGTTAATAATAATATAGTGGAAAGTCCTGCAGACCACCTGAGCGAAAGGGACTGCCACCTCCCCAGGGCTATTTATACAAAGAATGTGGAGGGCCAACGTGGCCCCCATGTGCCCTGGGCACAACCACCTCCCCAGGGCTAGAAAATGTTTTTATGAGGGAGTCTGCATTGACGACTAGACTTGGGGATCACCACCTACTTGGAACTAAATCGAAAGGAGGGGGGGGACACAGGCATCATCATGGAGCCATACATGGCTGGCTCCTACTACCTCCCGAAGAGCCCACCCTCAGGAAGTAGCTGTTTGCTTTTGCATGGCGGGAGCTGTCAGTACCCGCCAAGCAAAAGCAAATACTCCACCCTCAGCAAGCGGGAACTGTCAAAATGCTCCCTCTTGCTGAAAGTGGCTCCACTGTCATGCGGGCAGGGAAAAATACGAAAAAATTGCTCCGGCATGCAGGAAGCTGCTATTTAAAGCAGTTCCCTGCGTGTTGGAGCAATGCCGGCTTCCACAGGAGACGGGAACCGGTGGGACCGCAGGGGACCTTCAAGATCCCGCGTTGGCCTGTCACTTTCTTTCTCTCGCTCTCTTTTTTATCCTACAATGGGATGGAAGAGAGAAAGAGAGAGAGAGAGAGAGATTGTTATTGCAATAGTCTCTCCTTAAAATTACTTCAAAGTGTCACAGTACCATGATGTTTGGTACGAATTCTGTGTGTTATACTCGCTGTGAATGATCACCAAACAGTGAGATGTGTGTAGTCCTGGTACTGCAGGAAACATGTGTGTTCTACACCTGTGCACTAAAGTTCCATCATCTCCTACCTCTATATATATGGCACCAATCTTTCTGACATAGCAGAAGCCTAAAGAGATGAAGAGATGAAGTCCTAGTCTTCACAAGGGAAATGGTGAAGGAGGAGAGACCATTAGAGGACTTTATCATCTATGAGTTCTTTACACATACCATAGGTGAAAAGAAGCTTGATGGCCCATCAATTACCATTATGGTCTGCAAGTAAAAACTCATCTGATGACACGGAAGACTAGACTAATTTGTAACATCAACCATGCAAAGGCACCTCGAGACTAAGCATGAGAATGAGTAAACAAGGTACCAGCTGCAGTGGATTAAATTATAGGCGGAACACAAAGGCATCCTGCCAAGCATGCCGGAGAAGTTGTTCACCTGTCAGGAGGAAGTGGTGAATCCTCCTTGATATCATTTTTACATTCATCCTTATAATGGGATTTACAACAGGAAATGTTTCTGTGTGTGCGACTTTGAAACCACTAAGTAGATCACCATCTACATTTCTATGGTAGGTTGGCCTTTCAGTCATTTGGGGCCAGATGTAGGAAACAATTTGCGAGTCGCAAATGGCAAATTTTGCCGTTTGCGACTCGCAAATGCGTGTTTCCTATGCTGAAATGCATTTTGCGAGTCGGGACCGACTCGCAAAATGCATTTCCGAATCGCAAATAGGAAGGGGTGTTCCCTTCCTATTTGCGAGTCGCAGTGGTATGCAACTCCATTTGCGACCGCGTACGCGGTCGCAAATGGAGTCGCAGTTACCATCCACTTCAAGTGGATGGTAACCCACTCGCAAATTGGAAGGGGTCCCCATGGGACCCCTTCCAGTTTGAGACTGGACCCCAGAATATTTTTTCAGGGCAGGGAGTGGTCCAAGGGACCACTCCCTGCCCTGAAAAAACCGAAACAAAAGGTTTCGTTTTTTTTTTAAATGCAGCTCGTTTTCCCTTAGGGAAAACGGGCTACATTTAAAATAAAAAAAACTGCTTTATTGAAAAGCAGGCCGCTAACATGGAGGCCTGCTGACTACAGCAGGCCTCCATGTTAGCGAGTGCCTATACTCGCAATGGGGCCGCAATTTGCAACCCACCTCATGAATATTCATGAGGTGGGTCATTACGACCCCATTGCGAGTCGCAGTCGGTGTCTGAGACACCGTACTGCATAGCAATTTGCGACTTGCAAATTGCGAGTCGCAGGGACTCGCAATTTGCAAGTCGCAAATTGCTATCTTCCTACATCTGGCCCTTGGTGCCTTCTCTTGTTTAGGTGAAAATCCATTTAGCCATTTTGAATATATAAGGCACAATGGGAGTGTACAGCATGCATGACAAAGGGCTTGATTTTGTGTTTTGATGACAAGTTATTTTATCATAATTTGCTCCCAGCAAGATTTCAATTACAGTGTGTAAATTGCATAACCTCAGGAATTTCAAGTTACACTTGTTACATGAAATAACTGAAATTCTGCCACTATACCACATTGCATAATTATGCGCCATCTGAGGTAAACATTTACAGAAAATGGTACCATTTATGGTAATAAATATCACAAATATACAGGAGCAGCGGAACAGGTGTGGCTGTTGTTTGCAATGATTTTGTTTAAATGCATCCACACAGTAAAATATCGACCTGAGGATTAATTTCACAATAAAATATAGTGTGAAATGACACATTTGCATTTGGTGTAATTAGTTGTAAGTTTGCATAATTTCTCTGAAATTTACAGAAATTACATGAAAACAAATTATGCAAATTGCACACATCCCTAGTCACAATGTGATGGATATCCTGTCTCTTTGTTGCAAGCTCATTCAATCTTATGGCACTTGTAATAAGGTGGACAAAATATCTGACACGTTGTAATGGAGTAACCCGTCCACCGAGCTCTAAATCAAGCCCATAGACTGCACATAGTCCATAGTACAAAGAGTTAGTCCAGAAAATATGTCACTTGTCAACTGCATGAAAGATTATGAAGATCTCAGTCACCCATTCAGTGTATACACACTCTAACTTACAGACACATTCCTGACTGCAGACTTCCACTCCATACAACATGGTAAACATTTCTAACTGCAGGCATCACACAAATGTTTTACTCCACAAACACAGTCCCCACTGCACACTCCTGACTTCACACAAACTCCTGAATACCCACGGTCATGACTACAACCTCACTACCAACTGTGCACATACTGTTGAGTCCATGCATATCATATTCCACACATACTCTTGACTCCAAACTACGGATACGCACCCAAGTACACTCTCCTAACTCTGCTGACACTCCATACACTCCCAGCTACATACACACTCACAGTTGCTCTCTCCCTACTCAGACATTCCTGACAGCACACTTCCAATTACACACACTCCTGACTACACGCATGTTCTGACAAGATATTCCTGACTTGCTCCAGACACTTCTAATTTTTCACATTATTTTATAATAAATCAAGAGGTTTATGAACAAAAGTGAGTGAATACTCTGAAGTTGCAAACTTTGAATCTCAGGTAAGTTTCACAAACATTTTACACAGTTACACATTCAAAAATAGTAAATTATAAAATCATCTATTTTTGACCCAAATTAGTGACCCATGAGGGTATAGAAGACCTAGAGAATCAGGTGGAGATGTACTCCGATGAATGGACTTTAAGACGTTTCTTTCCAGTCCCTATCACTACTCATGGAACATAACTGATGGTGGGTGAATAAAATATTCTCCACTCATAATCAGTCCTCGTGTCCGAGCAAAGTGTAGCTCTGCATATATTGTAGACCATAGACTAACTGACATCTGGCCTAGAAAAATACTCTCCTGCTTGGCCCAACACTTATGTATTTGTAGCCTTGTAGACTACAATAAAAGAGGATGGTTCTCCACCATCTACTACCTCCACTGTAAGCTTTCATGGGTCGACACATTTATGCCACTTTGCAACTATTGAAGCATATTGTACGGAATGGACTGGCAATGCTGTGATTATATGTATGCGCCACATTACAATTAAGCCCTGCAAACAATTCAAGTTAAGAAATCCACCAGTCGCCATTCCACATTTTCATTTGGTGTAAACTTGCACTGCATCCAGGTACTTTTATGAAACTATCATTCTCAGTGTGTTACTTCATTACCATCTGCACCAATGTTAGCTACTGCAAGTGCTTCTTAGAGGTCCACAGCTACTGAAGCATTTAATCAACTTTCCTTGTCAGTCCTAATTCCAAAAGCATGAGTCCGGAGAGCTAATACATTGTAGAAGACACATATATAGTCAAGGATAATGCTCACTGATAAGTTGGGAATGTCCCCTGCTTAAACGAAGGGCATGTACACCTGTCCTGAGTGTCCAACTGCATGTGAAACTGTTATCCTGGCTTTTTCGGCTCTTCTGTTATGCTAATCAAGCGTGATGTCAAAGGTTTAGGTATGCCCCTAGTAATGCAATGTGCTGAACCTGTCTGTGACGTGGAGGGGTGCACAAAGTATGCCCTAGTAGCAAGCCTAATACTACTGTCAATGGCATGTGAAAGTCACATAGAGTGGTGGTGGCAATGTACTGAAAGTTTGTGAATCATTAGTATAATTTGAATGCAAAAGTTGGATATACAGCCAAGAGATGCCTATAAATTTGGAATTCTGAAAAGTAGCTATCAAGGATACGTGTAGTCAAGAGGAAGGACTAATATGGTCTTTTTGAAAGCACAATTGCATTGAGGATTATAATGTGGCAGATTGCCAGAAACAGGGGAACAGTATTTTCATAATGTGGTACAGCACTTAGGGGGTCATTTTGACCACGGCGGTCTTTTTTAAAGACCGCTGAGGGACCGCCGTGCGGAAGGCCGCCAGTGGTGGCGGTTTGCCGCTCGGCCTATTATGACCGTTGGCAGCTCTCCGTCCTTTTACGGACGGAGAGCCGCCAACAGCCATACTGGCGGGAGGCGGGGAATTGGAGGTTGCTCCACCTCCACCGCCACACCAACAGACCACTGCCCAGCGAATCACATCCTGTGATTCGCCGTGGCGGTGTTCTGTTGGCGGTGTGGTGTCGGCGGAGCAGCCCCTATGGCTCCTGTCCCCTCCCGGAGGATCGTCGGACCATGTAAGTCGATCGTCCGTGAGGGGAAGGGGGTGGGGGGGTGTTGTGTGGGTGCATGGGGATGTGCGTGTGTGTATGTAGAGGGGGTGTGTGAGTGGGTGTATGCCTGCGGGGGTGTTGTGTGTATGGGAATGAGTGCGTGTATGTCTGTTGGTATGTCTGTATGGATGTGTGCATGTATGTTTGACTGTGGGTGTGCGTGTATGACTGTGTGTGTGGATGTAGGAATGTATGTCGGCGTGTGTGCGTGTAAGTATGTAGGTGGTGCCTGCGTCCGTGTCGTGTGGGTATGGGTGAAGTGATGTTGGGGGTCGGGGTGGGGAGGGGGGCCCTGCCACCTTTGGGGGGTGGCAGGGGTGGTTGGGGGGTAGGGAAGGGAGTCGGTGGGGGTGGGTGGTGGGGTAGACCCCTATCAGTGCCAGGGAAGGAATTCCCTGGCACTGATAGTGCTTACCGCCATGGATTTCATGGCGGTTCAAACCACTGGAAATCCACGGCGGTAAGCCAGGTCCAAATAACGCCGGCGGTATAGAGATGGCCACCGGGCTGGAGACCTAGGTCTCCAGCCTGGCGGTCGTCTCCGCCCTGGTGGGCGGAACGGGGAACCGGCGGATGACCATGGCGGTAACCGCCATGGTCATAATTCCACAAAGTAAGACCGCCAGCCTGTTGGCGGTCTTACCGCCGGTTCTCCGCCTTCCGCCAGGGTCATAATGACCCCCTTATTCTCTTCCTCATTTGGACAGCCTTTTCACTCACCCTCTGTCTCCTTCTCCCATTGTCACTATTTTCTTTCAGTCTCTTCCTTTATCTCAGTGTCTTTCACTCTTTTTATATCCTTTTCATTTTCATGCAGCTTTTCACTTTCCTTACCCTTCTCACTCATTTTTCTCTTTCACACACTCTTTCTCTGTTACATACACCCTATGTCCTTTTGTGTTTTCCTCTCTCTGTCCCTGTCTTCCTTCTCTCACATACTCTTGTAGTCACTTTTTTCTCAATATCCGCTCTCTCTATGGCTCTCTAGCTCTGTGTTTCTCTCCATCTGGTTCACTCTCTAATCTTTAGGCCTTCCATGTGAGACAGCTTTAGCTGTCTTGTCAAACTGTGGCTTTTCCAAAACATTTATACATAGGATACAGATATAGAAGAGCTTTTGGTCAGTAGGTTTCATTAATTTCTGTGTTCAACTGTCTTCCAAATTTTGTTCCTGCCCTCCGCATTTTGGTTTCACCCGCCTCAACATATTACATTGGGCAGTGGGTCAGCCTATTTTACCAACTGGCTTCCTTCACTTTGAATGGCCACACGAAGCCTATACACATTGTTCACGCCGATCTAAAACAGTCCCTTTCTCTACAGTGTTCAATGTATGTAACATTTTATTTATTTTTTTGTTTCAAATTTATATACTGACATTTGTATTTGCCTGCACCTTGAGGACTTAAATAAATGCTATTGTATTTTCTATCTACTTTTTAAAGTTGATGTTACAAAGTTATTTATTTATAGTTAAAACTTTAACCCTTCAAACCAAGGAGGCAGCATTGCCAGATTAAATCCAATAATAACCCCCACAGTATGTGTATTATCACCTATTCTACACAGGCACATTATTCTTGCAACAAAAAGACATGCAACATCAAGCCAGAAGAAAGTTAATGTGACTAAAAAATATCCAGAATATACATATAATTTTAACCAAATAGTGTATGCACTTATATTAGAAACATCACATACATAAAATACAATAAACGTATAACACATAATCATAAAAAAATTGAGTTTTTCTTCCAAACAAATAAGTCTCTTATTGAATGTATACATCTTTGCCATGCATATAACCGAGCACCCATAAATCTGCTTTTGTCACACAGAAATGTCCAGCATCAGTAGGTTGTGTCACAATAATTCATAGATGTGTTTAGGTGGGATTTATTTAGAAGTTCCCCTTTCTTTGGGGGTATGATACATATATATCTTCCATAGAATAAAAACATACAATTATTTCACAACATATATAAGACAAAGAAAAGACAATAAATACATAACTAATATACTAAATTATTTAAGAAGCACATGCAAACTAGGAGACAAGAACAAACACAATACATATTATGTGCAATAATAGGGCATTACTAACATCAGAAAAGATACAGACACATAAATTCTCAACTCTGTCACAAAACTCACATAATGCATAATGATCAATATTTAAAACTCCATTATGAAACCATTTTTTAAGAATATTTAGTCTAACATTTCATATGTATTTATCCAGTTCCATATGGTAGGCCATTGAAATTCTACGCTCTTTGACACACACATATTCATACTGTGTATAACATCTATAAACTGGCATGATCATCTTAGTAAAAAAACAATATCCACACTCTCTCTTTCCACATGCCAATTTCCAAATTTAAATATTTCTACAGAGACAACCCATTAAATCTTTAAGAATTGCCCAATGTAGTTGCAATCACATATTTGGAACTTACAGCTGGAAACCCACTTCTCCAACATAAAAAGTCAAAGGCCTATATATCTCTGAAACAACTTATTAAGCAACCCACTAAAAGTATAGGTTCCAGCTGATATATTTAAATTTAGAAATAGACATGTGGAAAGGGACAGTGTGAATTTTTTTTTGTTTCATACTGAGACGATCATGCCAGTATATAGGAGTGATACAAAGTATGAATGTGTGAGTGTGACATAGTGGAAACTGGTAATAGAATATTATGGGGGTCATTACGACCCTGTCGGTATAAGGCGCTTACCGCCGTGCAGAAGACTGCCAATACACCGCGGCGACGGCGGTAGACCGCCACAGCTATTATGACACACATCACGGAATCCGCTGAAATTCAGACACCCACACAATACCGCCACACCAAAGGTCAGCGATAAACTGGCGGAAACACATCCTCCACCTCCACGCCAACAGAAACACGCCCATGCTATTACGACCCACGAATCCACGCGGCGGTCTTTCAACTGCGGTATTCCATTGGCGGTACACACCGCCGCACTCAAAATACACACACATCTCCAAAACACCACCACATTGGACAATTCCAAATACACACACCTGAGACACAGACACACACCACTCTCACACACCCAACACAATATAAAACACACACCCACATCACCCACAAACCCCTACAACCAGATATTCTGAGAGAAGGCGAGAGAGAGAGCACAGAATAGACAACACCATCACACAGAGGCACACAACACCATCACCCACACAACATCCAAGCACAAAACACCACATACCACTACACTCACCACACTCATCACCACATACACCACCCCACACATCACACACACCACCCCATGTCACGCCAAAGACACCCCCGCTTCTCCGAGGAGGAGCTCAGGGTCATGGTGGAGGAAATCCTACGGGTAGAGCCACAGCTATTTGGCTCACAGGTACAGCACACATCAATTGCAAGGAAGATAGAGCTATGGCAAAGAATAGTGGACAGGGTCAACGCAGTGGGATAGCACCCAAGAAATAGGGAGGACATCAGGAAGAGGTGGAACGACCTACGGGGGAAGGTGCGTTCAACGGTATCCAAGCACCACATCGCGGTACTGCGGACTGGCGGCAGACCCCCACCTCCTCCCCGTCAACTAACAACATGGGAGGAGCAAGTCTTGACCATCTTGCATCCTGAGGGCCTCGGAGGAGTCGTCGGAGGAACGGACACTGGTAAGTCAAATCTTAACTTTCACATCCCCCACCCTACCTGCATGCTATCACACACCCTCACCCTCACACCCTCCCCTATCACCCAAACTCCTCACTAATGTACTAATAACACCAACTACACATCCCAAACCCAAGACCTGCATGACACAACTAACCATGGACACTCATCACTAAAGCATGCCCACTGCACATACCCAGAACACCCCCCAACCATCAGCACACAACCCCACACACAGGAATGCCTGCACTGGGGTTCACGCACACCCAACCATTGCACACCATTACACACACACATGCAATAATCATGTACTTATACCCCCGCAGGAACCCGAAGGAACGTCACCACACCAGAGGGTCCAGACAACACCACTCCACCCCCAGAAGAGGCCCACAGTGACGAGAGCAGCTCTGCCCTACTGGATCTTGATGACCAGCCCGGACCATCGTGGGCCTCAAGACAGTCGGTTCCCCTCGCACAGGCACAGCCCAACACTGACCTTCCACCCTCTGGTAACACCAGCACAGCACCCACCCAGCGGGCCCAAACCTCCCTACCCAGGACAGGTCAATCAGCGGTGTGTCCACCACTACAGGGCACCCAGGCTAACCCACCACCCCAACAACAACAGGGACCTGGGGGCAGTGGTAGTGGGCACATGGTCCAGGGGACGGAGGCACAGGAACACAGGGGAACTGGGAGGGCTGCTGTGCGACAGAGGGAGGACAGGCCAAGGGAACCAACTCTCCACAAGGCCCTCTCCTCCATCATGGGAGCACACCACCACTCCCAAGAGACGATGGCCACGGCCCTGGACAAGTTGCAGGAGACCCTGCGTCTGCAGGAGGAGCAGTATTTGGGGTTCAGGGAGGAGCTCAGGACCATCGGCTCCGCCCTGGGCACCATCGTAGGGGTGCTGACGGACATTCAAAAGACCTTGAGGGACACCGTAGCACTGCAAGGGGCCCCTGACACTAGCCACGACGATGAACTGCCTACCACCTCCGCTGGCGCTAGTGGACAGGACGCCCCGCCACAGGACCACCACACCAGCACCCCATACCCTGCAGACGGACAACCACCACGCAAGCGGGCCCTGAGATCCAGGAACAGGACAGAGCAAGATGGCAAGACCCCCGCCAGGAAATAAGACCACCCTGATTGTCACCCCACTGTCCCACTTTGTTACCCTGTCCAAATCGGAACTGCCCCAGCTCCACTTCCAATTGGCAGATGTGCAATGTACCTGTGAGACTAATAGACTGGACTCTGCCATGGACATTCCTCCACCATCACCCGTCACCATTTTACAACCCCCCTTCATTTATAGCACTTAAATAAACACCCTTCAAACACTAAAAAAACTGGAGTCAGTCTATGATTTGTATTTTTCTATTATCAATGACAGTGTCATAATGGGTTACCCATTGGAAGGCTAACATACCAATGTCACACATCACAAGACCTTCAAGGATGCAAGCAGTTGACACGTAGGTTACCACATTTGTGAAACTGAAATGGAAGGGGACAACTCAGTTAACAAATAGTGAGTGAAATGTCGGTACAGGATAGAGGTAGACGTGTGAAAGTTAATGTAATGTTACACCGGAAAATGTACTCACCTGAGTTTCACTGGAAATATTGCTGTATGACTGACTCCCTGTTGTCGTTTTCATCCTCATCACTGTCCACAGGCTCCACAGACTCCACAGCTGCAACAACACCGTCATCTGGATCATCCACCTGCAGAAAAGGCACCTGGCGTCGCAATGCTAAATTATGGAGCATGGAGCAGGCGATGATGATGTCGCACACCTTCTTCGGTGAGTAGAATAGGGACCCACCTGTCATATGGAGGCACCTGAACCTGGCCTTAAGAAGGCCGAAGGTGCGTTCGATAACCCTCCTAGTCCACCCATGGGCGTCATTGTAGCGTTCCTCTGCCCTGGTCCTGGGATTCCTCACTGGGGTCAATAGCCAGGAAAGGCTAACCAGAGTCCCCCAATAGCCATACAGGGTGCCTCTGGAGTTGACCCATCATATCAGGGATGCTGCTATTGCGCAGGATATAGGCGTCATGCACAGAGCCAGGGAACATAGCATTTACCTGCGAGATGTACTGGTCTGCCAAACAGACCATCTGGACATTCATCGAATGATAACTCTTCCGGTTCCTGTACACCTGTTCACTCCTGCGGGGGGACCAGAGCTACATGGGTCCCATCAATGGCACCTATGATGTTCGGGATATGTCCAAGGGCATAGAAGTCACCTTTCACTGTAGGCAAATCCTCCACCTCAGGAAAAATTATGTATCTCCTTACGTGTTTCAGCAGGGCAGCCAACACTCTGGACAACACTTTTTAAAAACATAGGCTGGGACATCCCTGATGCCATGGCCACTGTTGTCTGAAAAGACCCACTTGCAAGGAAATGGAGCACTGACAGCACCTGCACGTCAGGGGGGGATTCCAGTCGGATGGCGGATTGGTGACATCAGGTCTGGCTCCAACTGGGTACATAGTTCCTGGATTGTGGCACGGTCAAACCTGTAGGTGACGATTAAATGTCTCTCTTCCATTGTCAACAGGTCCACCAGCGGTCGGTACACCGGAGGATTCCGCCATCTTCTCACATGTCCCAGCTGACGGTGCCTATGAAGGACATCAGCGAAGAACCAGTCAATATTCCTCCAGGTATGTATCCACAGTCACACACAAGACTACACCAGACAATGGACCCTTCCTGTATGTGTGTTGAGTGTAGGCCTCGGTATGTGTGACGCAGTTGAAAAAGAAACATGTGGGCCCCTGAAATGGCAGCTGCCTGACCTCTAAACGGGGACAATCGGATTGTGGGGTAACAGTGCTGGCGTTGCACACCGTCGCAGTAGGCGGTCGTAGACCGCGGCGCACTGATGCATTGGTTAACATTGGACCCTATGGGTCCCAGGAGCCAATGAACAGGTGCTCTGGCGGTGATGATGTGCACCGCCGCGGACGTCACCGCCGCGAACGTCACCGCCATTTTCTATCTGTTAAATCACTAGATACCTGACCTTCAACAGGAGAGGACCTACACTGCTAGTGCTGCTGTGACCTCGGTTTGGAAGCGACGATGGCTGCTGCGTCTGGGGAAAGGGCCCCTGCCTTCACTGCACAGGAGTTGGAGAAACTTGTGGATGGGGTCCTCCCCCAGTACATGCTACTCTACGGTCCTCCAGACCAACAGGAGCACGTTGTATGGGCTAGGCCTGGGTGGACAGGGCTGGGGGGAAGAGTGAAGGGGGCAGAGTTCATACTACAGTAAAGAATGGGAATAAATGGGCCACATGGTCAGAGTAGGGAGGTGGCCACTCACATTGATGGTGCAGTTGGTAATGACTGTTCCTCTTCCCTTGTGCATGTCATGTAGGTCAGCGCCCACCAGAAGAGGGACATTTGGCGTGCCATCGCCAAGGAGGTCCGGACCCTGGGGGCCCACCAGAGACGGGGCACCCACTGCCGGAAGAGATGGGAGGACATTCGCCGCTGCAGCAAGAAGACGGCGGAGGCTCAGCTGGGGATGGCCTCCCAACGTGGGAGGGGTGCCCTTCGCACCATGACCCCCCTGATGTTCCGGATCCTGGCGGTGGCCTACCCGGAGTTGGATGGGCGCTTGAGGACATCACAGCAGACACAAAGGGGTGAATACAACCTCATTCTGCGGACTTTGCGTGCAGTGGAGATGTCTGGGTGGGGGAGGTGGGCTGTGGGTGTCCCTAGGCCAGGGCGAATTCGGTAGGCAAGGCCCCTCCGTAATGTAGGCCATGTGGCACTCTACCCCACCTCAGAAGAGTGCCAAGTTGAGGTATAGTTGCCCCTGTGGAATCCATGTGCGCAGATGTCCACCATTGCCATGTAGGCCATATCCCAGAAATTGCATGTGCAGAGGCCAGGAGCACGGCGTAATGCATGGGGCTGCTGCGTCTGTCTTGTCCGCCAACGGTAGCGGTATGCCATGCACTAAAACTCTCTTACTTCTGTCTCTCCACCTTTTTCTGCTCTCCCTGTCCTTTTGTACATCAGCATCATCAGGCGGAGGTACAGTGGCACTGGAGCACGAGGGAGCTGCATCCCACATGGCCATGGAGGGCCACACCACAGACTCTGAATGCACCAGTGGGACGGAGCACGAGGGGAGCTTCACGTCGGGCACTGGATCTGCAACCAGCGACACAGACTCGTCCGATGATGGGAGCACCCTTGTGGTGGCGGCACCATCTGTGCCCCCCACTTCTACAGGTACAGCCGCCACCTCCCCTACCAGCACCGCCCTCCCAGCAGCCCCTCAGCGTTCGCCGCGTGCCCGCTCACCCAGGAGGGTGGGCATCACCTTCGCCCCAGGCACCTCAGGCCCTGCCCCAGTCACCCCTGCTGCCCTCAGTGAGGAGGCCATTGACCTCCTCAGGTCACTCACTGTTGGGCAGTCTACCATTGTGAATGCCATCCAGGGTGTAGAACGAGAGTTGCAACACGGTAATGCATTCCTGGAGGGCATTCATTCTGGTCAGGCTGTCCTTCAGCGAACCCTGCAATCTCTGGCCTCAGCACTGATGGCAGCCATTGCCCCTGTGTCTAGCCTCCCCCCTCCAACTTCCTCCACCCAGACCCAATCCCCTGTACCCCAGCCCATCCCAAGCACACCTACAGACCAGCATGCACACAAGTCAACACACACAAGTAGCTCATGCAAACATAGGCACCACACACACCACAGGCACTCACACAAGCATCACACACATACGGATACAGCAACATCCACTGTCTCCACTGTGTCCCCCTCCTCCTCTTCTCCCTCCTCCCTCCCAGTCTCGTCTACACACACACCTGCATGCACCACATCTACAGGCACTAGGACTCGCACCAGGACACCCAGCGCCACAAGCCTCTCACCTGCACTCACCACCTCCACTGCCATTTACACGTCCCCTGTGTCCTCTCCCAGTGTGTCTGTAACGCCCCCTCCCAAAGTACACAAACGCCGGCAATCACTCACCCAACATCCATCCACCTCACGACAGCCTCCAGTACCTGCACCTGCACCCAAAACAGCTAAAGTGACACCTCCTACAACCACCTCCTCTTCCTCCACTCCCAGACCCCCCCAGCTACCCATCCCAGTGTCCGTCAGAAACTGTCCCTCTGTCAAATTGATCTTTTTGCCCCCACCCCCCCTCCAATTCATCAGTCCCGTCGTAGCGCCTCAGCCAAAAAGCCTCCAGTACCAGTGGTGCGTGTTCCAGGTTTTTGGAGTGCGTCGTCCACCAGGGCAGGCACTAGGACCCGGAGCCAAGGCACTGGCAGCCCACCCCCTGTAAAGGCTCCAAAATTGGAGAGTGGACGACGGGACCGTGTCAAGACTCCTGGTGGGACAACAAGTGAAATGAGATCGAAGGCGATTGGTGAGTCAGCTGTAACACCAAAAAAGGTGGGGAAGGTCCAGAGGAAGTATGCCCAGCCTGTTGTGAGTGTCACGGCGGAGAAGTGCGCCATCTTTTCCGGTGGTCCAGACACAACCGCCAGCACCGTCGTCACTGGTCCAGAGACCACCGCCAGAGTCACAGCCCAGGAGGGCCCAAGTATCGTCACTGTTCCAGAGACCACCGCCGGAGTCACAGCCCAGGAGGGCCCAAGTATCGTCACTGGTCCAGAGACCACCGCCGGAGTCACAGCCCAGGAGTGCCCAAGTATCGTCATTGGTCCAGAGACCACCGCCGGAGTCACAGCCCAGGAGGGCACAAGTATCGTCACTGGTCCAGAGACCACCGCCGGAGTCACAGCCCAGGAGGGCCCAAGTATCGCCACTGGTACAGAGACCACCACCAGAGTCACAGCCCAGGAGGGCACAAGTATCGTCACTGGTCCAGAGACCACCGCCAGAGTCACAGCCCAGGAGGGGACAGGATGCCACAGCCCCGCTGGCCAATGATGGAACGTCATGCCACACAACAATGTCCAGTGTGAAGATCGTCATGCCACACACCAATGCCCAGTGTAGAGATCGTCATGCCACACACCAATGTCAGTATCAGGACCACCATGGCAAAACACCGCTGAACAGGGCAAAGACCGCCATGGTAAAGCACCGCTGAACAGGGCAAAGACCGCCATGTCAAAGCACCGCTGAACAGGGCAAAGACCGCCATGGCAAAGCACCGCTGAACAGTCATGAACCTCAATGGCAAAGCACTGCTGAACAGGGCAAAGACTGCCATGGTAAAGCACCGCTGAACAGGGCAAAGACCGCCATGGCAAAGCACCGCTGAACAGTCATGAACCTCAATGGCAAAGCACCGCTGAACAGGGCAAAGACCGCCATGGCAAAGCACCGCTGAACAGGGCAAAGACCGCCATGGCAAAGCACTGCTGAACAGTCATGAACCTCAATGGCAAAGCACCGCTGAACAGGACAAAGACCGCCATGGTAAAGCATCGCTGAACAGGGTAAAGACCGCCATGTCAAAGCACCGCTGAACAGGGCAAAGACTGCCATGGTAAAGCACCGCTGAACAGGGCATGGACCGTGTAGGAATGAATGGACCGCCACATCAGGCATCCTTATCCCAAGTGCAGCTGGGACAGTGACAGGACAGGAACTTTCACGGGGAGACGCATCCAGTCTGGGCACCAGTCCCCCTCCAGAACAAGTGGAGACCTGCATCTACTTGAGAGACTGTGGATTTGCACTCCCCAGGATGGCACAGTGGGCAAGCCACCCACTGTAGAGACTTGAGAGACTGTGGCTTTGCACTCCCCAGGATGGCACAGTGGGCAAGCCACCCACTGTAGAGACTTGAGAGACTGTGGCTTTGCACTCCCCAGGATGGCACAGTGGGCAAGCCACCCACTGTAGAGACTTGAAAGACTGTGGCTTTGCACTCCCCAGGATGGCACAGTGGGCAACCCACCCACTGTAGAGACTTGGGAGACTGTGGCTTTGCACTCCCCAGGATACATCAATGGGCATGGAGCCCCGTCTTGGATCTGGCTTCGCATTCATCTGGCTGAGGTGCCCCCCCTTCCCTTTCCCCTGAGGTGCCTGTTTTATTTCTATCTGATGGCCCGGCAGTGTTCTCTCCGATTTTGGTCAGGTATCTATTGTGGGCCTCGCCCATGCATTTTTGGACTGTTGGTGCACGGACATTGTTGTGTACATATCTGCACTACTTCTTGTATTGTATATATAATTATGAGTGATTTAGACATATATATCTGTATATTTTTGTATGACATGTATATTGGCACATTACAATGTTTGACCAAAATTTGCTTTGTCTTTGGATTCTTCCGGGGGGATTGCGGGTTGTTAATGTGATATTTTTGACTGCATTGGTGTGTATGTTATAATATGCGAGGTTGGGGGTGTTTGGTGGGTGTTCCCCTAACTTTTGCCTCCCCCGTGTCGTAGGGGCAGTACTCACCGGTATCTTCTGCGCCTACTTCGCTGTTGGTCGTAAAGGAGCAGAAAGACAAGGGCAGGTAGTATTTGGAGTTCGGGGTCTATGGAGTCGTCGTTCCTCGTGGGATGTGTTAAGGTGAGCGTTTTCCCATAGCACAAGCTGTTTCCGCCGTGTTTTTATCCACGGTGAATCCGCCCCGGAAAAGGTGGCGGATTGGCGGGTTGTAATAGTGTGGGTGGTACATTGTCTCCCGCCTGTCTGTTGGAGGTGACCGCCGCGCTGCTTGTCTGTACCGCCGTGGCGGGCGGTGTGTTAAAGTAGCTGTCTTTGTTGGCCGTTTCCGCCAGGGTCACAATTCCCTTTTTTTGTCCATCGGCCTGTTTGCTGTATTACCGCACCTTTTACACTGTCCGCCAGGGTCGTAATGACCCCCTATATGGAACTGGATACATGTATATAAATGTTTAGACTATTTTTTTTTATTTTTTATTATGATTGTGTGTTAAATATTGATCATTTGAATATGAATTTATTCTAAATATGAATTTTGTGACAGGATTGTGAATTTATATTTATATGTATCTTTTTGCGAGGTTAATAATTCCCTATGTAGCGCAGAATATGTATTGCGTGTGTTCTTGTCTCCTTGTTTACACGTGTCTTTGTAATGCTTAAATAATGTTGAATAGTATTTATGTTTATTGTCTTTTTTTGTCTTACAGAAGTTGTGAAATCAAATCATTTTATCTTTTTATTCTATGAAAGATATGTAGGTACCATGGTCCTCAACAAGGTGATACTAAAAATAAATCCCACTGAAACTGGTTTGCCATTCAACCTACCAGCACCGGCCAATATGACTGAAAACAAATTCATGTGTGCTCAGGTATATGGATGGCAGAAGTGTGTATATTTGCACAGCGTTTTGGCTTAAGGAGAATCTTCCCTTGTTTTATGGTTATCCTTGGTATATGTATTTGTACTTTATGTATGTGGTATTTTTAATATATTATGTATACAATTTTTATCTGATTAAAATTATATGTCGACTTTTGGTATTCAAATTAGCTTTCTTCTGGGCTTGAGGATGTGTGTCTGTGGATTGTAAGAATAGAGTGCCTATGTAGTATAGGTGTTTATAGACATACTGCGGGAGTGAGATTAGACAAAGAGCCTCATTACAAGGCTGGCAGTCTTAAGACCGCCAGCCTCGTGATGGCAGTCAGACCACCGCACTCCTGGCAGTCCGAATGCCACATTACAACTCCGGTGGTTGGACTGTCAGGGGACTACCATCCCCACCAGGAACATGGTTCCCAGTCAGCAGCGACAATGTTGTGGGCAGTGTAGGGGGCCCCACTTCCCAGCACCTTCGGAATGCAGACTGTCTGTGGTGGAGACAGTGCGCATTCTGGGGTGCCTTAGGCTCCCTCTGTGCAATGACATTGGCCTCGGCTCCATGTAGAGCAGAGGCCAATGCCGCTGCACTGTTTCCACTTTGTTGGCTGCCTGAAACCTCTAAATATGGAGGTTTCTGCTGGTCAGCCCAGCAGAAATGTCATAATGGGGCCGGAGGGGCCACCAGCTCTGCAGCGGTCTCCTCCCTGCGAGTTTGGCAGTTGGCTCATCCAACCACCAAACTCATAATGAGGCCAAAAGTGTTTAATTGACATTGAAACGTGTTAGCTGCATGCATCTGATTAGGTGGTGATTTATACTTGTTTCCATCACAAATAACAACAAACATAATAATATGAATAATATCATTAATGATACTACTACTACTACTACTACTACTAATAATAATAATAGTAATAATGCTAATGATGATGCATGACACTACGGATAGGCCTCATCACTAGTTAAATAGCCACATCAGTGCTCTTTTTGGATTTCAAAATTTCTGTTGCAAGCATATGGTGGCTACATTTAGGTGACCTAATTTTTTTTCAGTTTGTGGCATTTGTATATGTATATATTTAAAATAAAATACTGTTGTACTAGCTTGCCATGGCCAGACTTGTTGTCTTTGCCAATGCTTGTTTCAGTTTTTCATTCTCTGCCTCTGTCACTCTTCCACTGTCTCGCTGTTTCATTCTGTCTCCCATCGTCATTCACTCTCTTTATTTCTCATGGTCTCTTCTGCACTCTGTACATCTGTCTTTCTTTCTCTCTCTTTCATTCTGTCTAGCATTTTCTGTTGCTCTGTATCTCTTTCTCACTCTCTCTCCATATATATATATATATATATATATATATATATATATATATATATACATACACACACACACACACACATATATATATATATATCTTGCTCTCTGTTTTTCTCTATCTCTTGTCTGTCACTCTCACATGCTAAGTTGTTCTGTCTCTCCCTCACACACTTTCTCTTACTGTCCAGTAAATCTTTTCCTCTCACGTTTACTCTTCAAAAAATGATATATACCTAGCTTTCAGGCTAAATAGAAGAATTAGAAAATTGGTATACATGGATAGTTCCAATAAAGCAAATGGAGTGAACTAAGACAATTTCTTTGTGTTACTTGTAAAAACTGTACAACCATACAGCAGAAATGAGAGACCACAGTGGACACAAGAATAGTAATAAGGTAAAAAATATTTGCATTATAAGCATTGACGTTATAGGTGGATATGACATCTGTTAAAACCTATTATATTTACTTTAGTTTGGTTTGGAAGTAGATACAGGGTAGACATGTTTAAGATTACTATGTGCAACGTGTACAGTTGTTTATAGATTTTGGTTCACTCTTGAGCTTTATTTACCACTGAATTTATGTGTAAGGTCAGTCAAACGTTGATGGTGCAACAGAATGTTAAGAAAACTTTAACAAGATTTAATTTGCACAGTTTGTAGAAAGTAAGTATAGTATAGGATTAGTTGTAAAAATGCACATGGTTGTTACAGGGTTCTATTCAGGTAATAAAGATACTTACTACTGTCTTAAACATGCTGGCTTTACACTATGGTAGCTTGGTGTTAAAGCAGTCCGGCATAACTTAGAGGCAATTTGTAGAGTCTTTATGAAGCACTTAAATAGTAATGAAGTGAAACACACCACAAAAATGTCCAACACCAGTTCAGAAAAAGTAAGTACATTTTAATAAATGATTTGACATCAAAACAACAAATATGCAATTACTAGAACCAGAGCTATTAAATTTTAAATTTCAAAGTAAAAAGTAGCTAATAAAAGATCAAAGACCAAACCGTGGACATTAGTCACGCATACCATTGCAAAGTTGCAAGTTATGGCTCACCCCGGTGGAGCATGTTTCGGATACACAAAGTGGATTGTGCCAAGACTTCACTTGCCCTTGGTCTTTGAAACATTTTAGAGGAAAAATGTCTTAGAAGGTAAAGTTCAGAAGGGCAAGGCAGCCAACAGTGTCTGATGAGGAGGCATCATCGTCAAAGAGCGACTAGACGAAGTCACAGTAAAGATTTTTACATTTGGACTTAGGGGGTGATACTAACTTTGGCGGGCGGCGGAGGCCGCCCGCCAAAGTTCCCCCAACAGAATACCGCTACGCGGTCAGAAGACCGCCGCGGTTATTCTGTGTTTCCCGCTGGGCTGGCGGGCGACCGCCAGAAGGCCGCCCGCCAGCCCAGCGGGAAACCCCTTCCCACAAGGAAGCCGGCTCCGAATGGAGCCGGCGGAGTGGGAAGGGTGCGACGGGTGCAGTAGCACCCGTCGCGATTTTCAGTGTCTGCATGGCAGACACTGAAAATCTTTTAGGGGCCCTCTTACGGGGGCCCCTGCAGTGCCCATGCCATGGGCACTGCAGGGGCCCCCAGGGGCCCCACGACACCCCTCACCGCCATCCTGTTCCTGGCGGTCAAAACCGCCAGGAACAGGATGGCGGTGAGGGGTTCGGAATCCCCATGGCGGCGCAGCTGGAGGATTCCTCAGGGCAGCGGAAAACTGGCGGGAGACCGCCGGTTTTCTGTTTCTGACCGCGGCCATACCGCCGCGGTCAGAATGCCCTTGGGAGCACCGCCAGCCTGTTGGCGGTGCTCCCGTGGTCGTTGACCCTGGCGGTCAATAACCGCCAGGGTCAGAATGACCCCCTTAGTCTCTTTTTTCCAAGTCAAAAATCTCCAGCGGGATGAAGCTGTGGGCTACAGCTGACAAGGGCTCAATGAAGCTGGATATCTCTTCTGGGAGGAGCTGCTAAACAGGATTTGTTGCTGCGGAGAAGAATATAGCATGAGATGTCGCAAAGTCAGACCGGCCGGTGATGCACTTTGGGCAGATGGCAAGCAGGTAGGCCCTGGTCTCCTTTTAGTACTAAGAACATTTTTTAGCAGAAAATTCCTCAAGTCCCATTTATTGGATTTGGGCTATCTGGGCACTTTTAGCACCACTTCCAGCAGTCCAGGACTGGAGGGGCTCCACTTGGACTGTCATGACTCACTCAGACGGGGTCTAGGTGTGGGTTCAAGATGGAGCATTTTCTGTACCTGGGGCTCTGATCAAGAGGCCAGCCAACTAGCCGTTGTGGTCACTCTGGCAGGCAGTCTCATGTTCAAGCAGGAAAATAGGATTAAAGCAGGAGGATAGTCCTCTGAAATCACAGGGTGGGCTTCAGCAGCAGGTCAGTCCTCTTTGTGGAGCAGGGCACTCCTCTGAATTACACAGCAAAACAAAGGCAGCAAGGAAGTCCCCTAGAGGCCCTCCACTGTTCCATAAGTGAGCTGAAGATTGGGTTTTCATGTCCCTTTTTAACCCTGGTGCCCCCTTTGAAGGGGAAGAAATGTCCAGAGTTTTCCCCTTACAGAAGTGTCTTGAATTTTATGCCTACCTGCCCTGGTTCCAGTCTGTTTGCAAGCACAATAGGTTAATGTGAAATTCTTTGTGTGTGAGTTTCAGCAGGGTCTTTTGAAGTGCTAGTGGGGCTGTGCACAGTTCCACACCCCCATCTTGGCATGGATGGCCCATCATGACAATACCCAGTATCTCTATTATGTGGCTTTGTGAGAGGAACACACAAAGGCCAACTTCCTGCTACACCCACTCACATGACCCAGGAAACAGGTTGCAGGGACCAAATGGTTAGGACAAGAAACTGCCAACTTTCTAAAAGTGGCACTTTCAGAACTGTGACTTAAAATCCACCGTTATCATTAAACATAATTTTAAATTACAATTCCCTAAACATCAAACATGACATTTCTACCTGCTCCCATGAAAAAAGGTATCACTTATTAAATGAAATAAGGCAATTCAATGTTATCCTGTAGCAGAGGTAGGCCTCACAGTAGTGTAAAATTAATTTGTGAGTTTTTCTCTACAATGACAGCCACATGGGCTTTTTAGGGCCTAACTTAGAGGGCACTTTATATGAATTAGAAAGGGAGCTTGTAGTTGCTTACAGGCAGCAATGGCACATGTTTTAAGGGGCTACGTAAGTTGGTGGCACAATAAGTACTGCAGGCCCACTAGTAACATTCGGTTTACCTGCCCTGGGTATTTGGTATATCACGTTCACAGGGACTTAGAAGTAAATTTAGCGTGCCCACCAGGTGTAAGCCAGTTTTACCATGCGAGTTTAGGGGGTTTATTCTGACAGGTCATCTGGTAGTGTTTAAACTGCCACTATCAGCTGCAATGGTAAGCCAGAAGCCATATGTTATGATGTCACTGTAGTTGATGGCTATGTGTGCTACAGTTAACTAGTGACATTTAACGTACAGGCACTGGGTACACTTTGTACCATATACTAAGGACTTAAAGATACCAAAAAGGGGGGGCACAGTCACTGTACCACTGGTTAGCAGGGTTAAAGTACACAGAGGTCTAACACCAGCAAAAATATACGGTCCAGTAAAATGCAAAAACCACACAGAAAATTTGGATTTCCTATACTGGTCCCCACTAGCCAAGAGCTAGGAAAGACTCATCAATCCCTTGAGTAGCTTCCATACCAAGTGATGGAATGCAGACAATTTGCTGCCTCTGTTATGGCACTTGTCCATTCTTTGCCATCCTGACCTTACCACAAGCCCTCTTTCAACATGTGTCTAAGCCTATATCCTTGTTCATCAGGAATCCTTCCCCTCATCTGCAGACCCCACCTGAGAGGCAATGAATCCTAGTTATGTGGCACATTCTTCCCCCTAGGTCAGACTTCTGGCCACAACCATAGGGCAAGTTCTGCACAAAAGGTTAACACCAACAGCGGCTACTGGCAGCTGTCAGTGTTAGGAACCAGGCCCATGGCCAACCACTGCCAGACGGAGGCTTCAATCTTGTTCCTAGGTGTGTTTCAGTCCAGCTGCGGTGCTGACAAGGAGTCCTAAATTGCTAATTCCTTAGGTCTCTCCGGCCTTTTATGTTTCTCAGAATGGAATGCCAAACCCTCAGGCACTAAGCACTCTACTTCCACTCTTCTTTATGCCATACCAGGGGTGGCACTCTGTAGATGGCTTTTCAGTTCATGGTCTGTACTCTGAGACTGAACAGGCACTAGTAGTCCAGGACATCCTGGGCAGACACACAGTCGAGCCCAAGGGTGACATGCTCTCTCTGTGTCCATGAGAGGCCTGGCTGATGCAACTCTCCCATCCTCTGTCTCTGTGAGAGTGCAGGCTGCACCTCCAGGACAGAGTGACCTCCCACGAACAGTCTTGGGAGGCTCTCCTCTCAGAGAAGGTAATCCCTGGCTCACAGGTACTCCCACTGTGGATGGCATCTACTTTCTACCCGTTACTGTTCAGCTGGGCCACCATACCTTATATTTCAGGGCAGTGCCACTATAAATCTGTGTTTTTGAGTTGCCCTGGTTGACCGTCCCTCCTGGCTCTTTTCTCAAAATGGGAGCTCACATTCAAGGTGTCAGTCAATATGCATCTGGGCACAGAAAGTGACCCTTTTTTGGACAACTACCCCGATCGATTCTAAGGATACCATAGCCATAGGTGGAAAAGTCCTGCCCATGTGCCTGGGTAACTCAACAGTCCTGCATTGTCAGACACCTTTCTGAGGAAACCAGCCTTGTTGCCTCTTTAGTCTTCTGGCAGAGATATCGAGCAGAGCAATGACAGGAACCACCCCCCCCGGACCACCATCTTATCTTCTGGCTCCAGCTCCCATCAGAGGGATATGAGGGCATGCACTAACCTCACCTCATGGGAGCAACTTCCCCCAGTGGCTACACTGGCCACCCCTTGGGAATACCCCCTGTTAGTGGCTTCCTGGAACATACGCCACTCTTGTTTCATAAAAGGAGATAGTCATAACACTGGCTTCCAACCTACCCTCCTGTGCTCTGAAGAGGTCTGGGAATACTTTCCTTTCAAACTCTTTTGGTGCCTTTTAGGGAATTTCTCTATATTATCTGGACTTCCCCTTTCCTCTGTTCAGGGGAACCTAAACTACCCTTCCATTGGTCACAGACAGGTACCCTTTCTATATTCTGTTGCTGATCTAGAGGCCAGCATCTTTCTCAAGCTCTCTTTGTAAGATTAGCTGGGAATCAGTCAGATGTTAGCACAACTCTGCAAACCAATTGCTCCAAATTATAAAGCCCATCATAATCATTTACTTTGTTACCCTTTACCTATCTATTCAGTGCCTTACTGGAAGAAGAGACAAAATCAATCCATGACTGATGTGTCTGCTTCTGGCTATTCAGGTAATACTTCTCTGGGGCTAAATAAATGTAGTAAAAGGGGTTTCTTCATGTGGTCATATGGCCAGCTACTTCAGGGTTTAACAAGATATCCTTTCCTGTGCTGTCCATGCACTATCATAGACTACCCCTACATTCTTCTTCTGGGACTCTACGAATATGCAGGTCCACCTCATCTGTGTCAAACCACACTCTATGGCATCCAACACCACATAATTAGGCACCAAGTCTTTGCAGATGTGGACTCTTTTACTTCTCCTAGGCAGTTCACTGTCACTGCCACCATCATCACTGGCTCAATGGATTTCTTTATGTTCAAGTCAAGTTCTCGCTAGCTGCTCTCATGGGCCAGCAGAATCATGTTTTTGTTCTTCAGGACCAAGGTTGTTGCCGTCTTCTTTTCGTCAATGGCCAGGGAAGTTAGTTGCAACTTTTGGGCCCTTTCCACCTGTCTGTACTACAAATTTTATTGTGTCAAAGTACATGAGGACACACTGCACCCTGTTCTGGACAATGCAGGGGTACTCACACATATGGGATCATCCTCTGCTGGCACTGGAGCCTCTGCAACGTCATTTTCCTCTTGTTGCTCCAACTTCGCCACAACCTCCTCTTCTCATTATCCACATGTTCCTGTGGGGTGAATTGAAGTATGCTTACTTTCTCCCAAGCTCTGAGTGCAATCTGGCAGTCCCCATTCTGGGGCATATTCGTCAGCCTCAGTCCCCACTCCCAGCACAACCTCCGCAGATCTGCCGTGCTGAGGCTCCCAATGTGGCTCAGATCCACTTCCATTTCTACAAAAATCATAGGTGCAAAATTTTACTAAGGGAGTGAAATTTAGGAAAAATAGAAAAGAAAAAATAAAAAATCAGAAATCAATTTGAAAATAAAAAGTCGATTTGTATGTCATATTACAAAATGGATTTTCGATTTCAAGTGAAATCACTGTGTGGTACTGCAAAACACAAGTACAGGGTTTCATTGGTGAACACCAATGTAAGAAATTGGAATTTTAGTTGAAGGAGGTAAGTGCCCATGTCAAGTAATAATCACAATCCTTGGCAGGGTGAACCCTCAAAGTCACTAAACCTGAGCTCAACCGTCTGGTAGCTATAATACAGAGCAGACAGGTTTAATTTAGGCCGATGTGTAAATATATTTACAGTACAAAAACAATAATAATGTCAAAATGCAAAACAATAAAAATCCCAAACTGAATTACAAACATGTAATATGCAAAAATGACAGAAATCCAATCTGGGGAATTAGGGATATGAGTTTACAGACATAGTAGACATAGGCCCTCATTATGACATGGGCGGCAAATCCTACTTACTGCCACGGTTACGGCCACTAACATACCGCTGCGGTGGCGAATATCCATTCCCCATATTATCGCACACACCAATCTGAATACTGCCACATGAACAAATCCGCCAGCCCACAGGCCAGTGATAAAGTGGTGGAACCAACACCCATACCGTTATACCAACAGAACAAAGCCCACCACATTATGAACCACAAATCATCACGGCGGACATTCAATAGTGATAAACCATTGGCGGTACATACCACCGTGCTCAGAATGGACATCCACGTACAAAACAACACCACATTGGCCAATACTAAAAACACACACTGGACACACATACACACACCACCCCCACCCACCCACAGCACCATAAAACACACACCCACATTACCCACAACCCTTTACAAACAACAATTACTGGCAGGAGATTGACACAAACAGCACAGAGACATGTAGACACACACACCACATACACCCATACATCCCTCAAGCACCCCACATCACACACCCCACCACATTACTCAACACACTCTCACCAACCCACACCACACAACACCCATGTCCCTACTAAGGCACCCCATTTCACTGATGAGGAGTTAAGGGTCATGGTGGAGCAAATAGTCAGGGTAGAGTCACAGCAAATATCCATTGCCAGGAAGATGGAGCTATGGTGGAGAATCGTGGACAGGGTGAACATCGTGGGACAACATCCAAGAACAAGGGACAACATCAGGAAGAGGTGGAACAACCTACGGGGGAAGGTATGTTCTGCGGCAGCAAGGCACCAGCTCGCCATACAGAGGACTGGCGGTGGACCTCCACCTCCTTCCCCACAGCTCACAGCATGGGAGATGCAAGTCTTGGCATTACAGCATCCTGAGGGACTCGCTGGAGCAGTCGGAGGACTCGATACTGGTAAGTCAAGATTTACTACTTATCACCTTCCATACCTGCGTGCCATCACACCCCCTCCTCCTCACTCCCATCACTCCACTACATCCCACACACTGCACCTACACATATGACTAACCCCAATTCCAAATCCTGCATGCCATACCAATGCATGGACAGCCCTCCCAGCCCTGCATGGACACCCACCACCAAAGCATGCACAGCATTGGGAAACTAACAATCCCACAATACATCACCATACAAACAGGTGGCAGGGCAACAGCAACCATAGAGGGGAATCCAGGGATGTGCAATATGTCACACACATCACTTACATCCCTGAAGGTGCCCCAGCCAATCCCAGTGGCGAGGAGGTGCCACGACTATCCAGACCCCCCACAGAAGATGCCCCCAGTGATGACAGTAACTCTGGACTTTAGGATCTGGACCAACAACCTGGCCCATCAGGGACCACTGGCCAGTCGGTCACACTAGCCCACTCACAGTCCACCACAGAGCCTCCCCCATCAGGATCCAACACCACAGCACCCACCCAGCGTACCCACACCTCTGTCCCCAGGACATGTCAATCAGCAGTGTGCCCACCTGTACAGGGACCCAGGACCACACCTTGCCCCCAAGACAATCAGGGACCTGAGGTCAGTGGCAGTGGGCACACCATTCAGGGGACAGAGGCACAGGGCAACAGGGACACTGGGAGGATTGCTGTGCGCCAGGGGGAGGACAGGCCCAGGGAACCGACTCTCCAGGAGGCAGTCACAGACATCCTGGGAGCCTACCAACATTCCCACGACAGAATGGGCCAGATCCTTGACAACGTGCAGGAGATCAGGTGGCTGCAGGAGGAACAGTATCAGGGGATCAGGGAGGACTTGCAGGCCATCAACACCACCTTGATCTCCATAGCAGGGGTGCTGGCAGACATGACCAAAATCATGAGGGAAGCAACAGCATACCAGCGGGCCCCTACCACTATGCAGTCCATTGACCAGCCCTCCACTTCCGCTGCAGCTAGTGAGCAGGAGGCCCCGCCACAGGACCCACAGGCCACCAGCACCCCTCCCCCTGCAGAAGGTGAACCACCCCACAAATGTTCCCTGCCACCCAGACAGAAGCCAGAGACACTTGCCAAGACCACCGCCAGGAAATGCGACTCCCCTGATTGTCCCCCTTGTGTCCCACCCTGTCAACTTGTCCACTTTGAACTGCTTTTGCTCCCTTTCTCATGGCCCCTTGGACACTGCACCTGTGCTACAAACAGACTGGAACAATACCCTGGACTTCCCTCTACCATCACCCCATTCCATTGCAGTTTTCAATTATTTGCACTACAATAAACACCCTTGAACACAACTTGGCTACTAGTATTTTATATGTTGAAAATGTGCATTTATGGAAACAGTCACTTCTAGTGAAAATGATCTGAACACTGTGAGAGCTTAGAAATAAGGACCTGTAGCTGTCTGTAGTCATCACATCATTACACAGTTGTTATCTCACCAACATCTGGAAAATGACAAGCCATAGGTGACAGTAAGTTGAGATGGATTGGAAGTTAATGCCAACATGCTACAGCCACACAGAAAACATCAATAGTCAGAGGAATGGTCAGTTGCACTGTCTCACCTATTTGTCATTGGAAGTATTGACGTATTACTGATGTTTTGTTGTCCTCATCTTCATCCTCTGTCCCCTCATCATCACTGTCCTCAGGGTCCACTGCTGCCACAGGGGCATCTCCAGTCTCCTACTCCTGCAATAAAAGGTAAATGCCATGTGAGGGCCAGGTTGTGCAACATGCAGCATGCCACTGCTATCTGGCAGATCTTCCCGGGTGAGTAGCACAGGGATCAACCTGTCAGATGGAGGCACCTGAACCTGGCCTTCAGGAGCCCGAAGGTCCTCTCGATTATCCTTCTTGTTCGCCCATGTGCCTCATTATAACATTCCTCAGCCCCTGTCCTGGCATTCCTCACAAGGGTCAGCAGCCACAATAGGTTTGGGTAGCCAGAGTCACCTGCAAGTATTGAGGGACAACATTTAGCCCCACACAATGCTATGGGGATGACACCTGAAGGCATACACTAAAATACAGTGGGTGGGGGACCATGGCTCACCTATGAGCCACACCCTCTCCTCTGTAGTTGGGCCATCACATTTGGGATACTGCTATTCCTCAGGACAAAGGCGTCATGCATCAACCCTGGATACTTAGCAGTGACGTGGGAGATGTACTGTTCCACCAGGCACATCATTTGCACATTTAGTGAGTGAAAACTCTTCTGATTCATTGAACACCTGTTCATTCTGGTGGGGGGGGACTAAAGCAATATGTGTTCCATCAATCGCCGCAACAATATTGGGGATATGTCCAATTGCATAGATTCCGGCCTTCACAGTGGCCAGATCTTCCACCTAGGGGAAAACTATGTAGCTGTACATGTGTTTCACCAGGGCAGACAAAACTCTTGCCAGCACGATTGAGAACATTCGCTGTGACATTCCAGCTGCCAAGCCTACTGTCACTTGGAAAGAACCAGTTGCCAGGAAATGGAGCACTGCTAGTACTTGCACAAAAGGGGGGGAACCCTGTGGGATGACGGATAGGAGATATCAGGTCAGGCTCCAATTGGGCACACAGCTCTGTGATTGTGGCCCTGTCCAGTCTATAGATCAGTATAATGTGCCTTTCCTCCAGTGTAGCCAAGTCCACAAGGGTCTGTACACAGGACTTTGTCTCCTCCACCTATTCATCCACAGCGGTAGGTATCTAAGGGACACAAGAGTAAGTAGGCTGTCAAAATTTGAACAATGGAACCCCAACCTCAGTGTACATGATGGGACAGTGGGAATGGCGAGGTACATGCTAATCTAGGCTGTGACGCAGTTAAGGTTGATATGACCATTGTGCGCCGTGTGAAATGGCGATTGCCTGTCCTGTATGTGGGGACAGGTGGAAGTGAGGTAACTCCGCCGATGTTGGGCTTCGTGGCAGAAGGTGATCTTGCACCGCCGTGCAATTCCTCATTGGATAATATGGGGCTCTATGGAGTACAGTGGCTTATGGGGATCTGCGCCGGCAGTGACGGTGTACACCGCCGTGGACATGACCTCCATTTTGTATCTGATTTCTCACTTGTTTCCTGACCTTCAACAGGAGAACACCTACAGTGCGTGTGCTCCTGTGACGTGTGTCTGGAACCTACCATGGCCCGTGTGTCTGGGGAAAGGGCCCCTTTCTTCACTTTGGTAGGAGTTGTAGCGTTTGGTGGATGGAGTCCTACCCCAGTACGGACTGCAGTATGGGCCTCCAGACCAACAGGTGAGTAGACCTTGGAAACGATGCATGTGGGAAGGATGCATGGAGATGTGTGTGCAAGCTGCATGTCATCGGGGGGGAATGTCCTGCGGTGGTGTACAAGGTGTGCACTGGCCAATGTGTGTGCCAATGGTGACGGAAACAGGATTGGTGGGCAATATGTTGGACAGGCTGGATTGTATGTGTAATGGTGTCCTCCTGTCTGTATTACCTCTGAGGTCAGCGGCCATCAAATGAAGGTACTATGGTATGCCATCCCCAAGGACGTGTGGACCCTGGGGGTCTATGGCAGGCAGAGCACCCACTGTCGGAAACAGTGGGAGGACCTGAGATGCTAGGCACGGAAGACCACGGAGGCCCAGCTGGGGATGGCCTTCCAACTAGGAAGGGGTGCCTGTCGGAACCTGACCCCACTGATGGCCCACATACTGGCAGTGGTCTACCCAGAGCTGGATGGGCACTTGAGGGCATCACAGCAGCCACAAGGGGGTGAATACAGTGGGCATTACTGCAATAATTGGCAGGTGGCATGGTATCCTGGTGGTGGGTGTGAGTTAGTGGGTGCCCCTAATGCGAGGCCAGACAGTTCAGCATGATCCAGCTCCAGGGTAATGGGTGTATGGCGAATGCAGGTAACCTAGCTTGTTAGCATTCCATGTCAGTCAGGGCTTTGAGGGACCCAGGAGGGGTGTAGTTGGCGGTATGTGGCCCTCATCCTGCCGTGGCATCTAGCCACATCACCGGCAGTGCAATGCATAGTGCTCAAGCCTGATCCCTGTGTGTGACGGTACTGTGTATGCCAACTGTGGTGTTGGTGCAGTAATTTACCCAGTGTTTCCTTTCTGTCTCTCCCCCTTTTTTCCTCTGTCATCCTGTCCATGTGTGCATTAGCATCATCTGGCGGAGGAGCAGGGGCACCGGTGACAGAGGGAGCAGCATCCCACCGGACCCTGGAGCCAGAGTCCACCGGCGCCGAGGGAATCAGTGGGACGGAGGGCAAGGGGAGCACCACGGTGGAGACAGGAGGCAGCAACACAGACTCAGATACCTCCTCCGGTGGAAGCTTCCTGATGGTGGCAGACACTTCTGTGACCACTCCAGCTGCAGGTACAGCCACCACCCCCCATCCCAGCACAGCCTTCCCAGTAGCCCCTCAGTGAGTTGTCCATGCCCGCACATCCAGGAGGGGGGGGGGCATCTCCCTTGCCCCAGGTACCTCAGGCCCTGCTCCAGTGAGCCCTGCTGCCCTGAGTGAGGAGGCTATTGACCTCCTGAGATTCATCTCTGTAGGGCAGTGAACCATTGTGAATGCCATCCAGGGGCTGGCATCCCAGATGCAACAATGTAATGCATTCCTGGAGGGCATCCACGGTGGATTGGTGGCCCAACAGAGATCGATTCAGGCTCTGGCCTCCTCTCTGATCGCAGCCATTGTCCCTGTTCCTACCGGCCCTTCCCCAACTACCACTTCCCACCCTCCTCAACCCCAACCCATCCCATGCACAGATACAGACGAGCATGCACACAGGATAACACACAAGAGTGGCACTGTCATACACAGGCATCACACTTCAACCCACAAGCACTCACGCAAACACCAGACATTTGCAGATACAACCGCATCCACTACCTCCACTGTCTTCCCTCCTCCTCCTCCTCCATCTCCCTCATAGTCACGTCCACACTCACACCTGCATGCACTGCTTCAACATCCACCACCAGCATCACCACACCAAGCAGCACATACACACCTCACTAGCAGACACCTCCACAACATCCATGCACGCGTCCCCTGTGTCCTTTCCCACCTTGTCTGTCCCTCCCCTCCTAAAGGACACAAACGCAAGCACTCACACACCCAATAGCCATCTACCTCACATCAGCACACTGCCCATGCACCTGCACCTGCACCCAAGTCCAGCAAACATACACCTCCAACAACCACCCCTCAACCTCCTCTCCCATCCCTCATCCTGCCCCACCATCCATAAGAAGCTTTTCCTTGCCCAACTTGACCTCTTCCCTCCCCCTCACTCCCCCGTCCTGCCTGTAAGAGCAGGGTCCCACCTACCCAGCCCAGCACCTCAGTCAAACAGTCCATGTGGACAGTGGTGGCACCACCTAGTCGTGGATCCTGCCACAAAGGGGAAGGATCCTGCACCTCTTGCCATGAAGGGGAAGAAGCCCTCGACTCCTGCCAGGAAGGCTAAGGAGCTGGCACATCCTGCCAATAAGGGGAAGAAGTCCTCAACCCTTGCAAGGAAGGGTAAGGATTCAACACCTCCTGCCATGAAGGGGAAGAAGCCCTCAACTCCAGCGGAGGCTGTCAGGGTGACACCACCACCGCCACCACCAGTGGTCACGGGGCCCTCACCGCCAGCTGAGTAGAAGTATAGTTTTTGGTTGCCTGACCGGAACAAGATGACCCTTACTCAGCCTGATGGATGCTTCTCTTGTGGGAGGAAAAAGGTGGGGGCTGTGGCCCCTCCGCCCATATTTCCGGGCTGCCCCGGCATTCAGTATTGATAGCCATCCAAAGTCAAAATAAAATGCAACAGTCTAAGGGCACTTCTTTTCTTTTAGGATTCCATGTTGTTGGTTGGACTGGTTTATTTCTTCACTTGTAGAAAAGTCAGAATACCACAGCCAGTGATCAAAAGGATTGTAGGAAATCCACTAAACATAGAGCAGGGAATGAATGAATGAAGGAACCATTCTTAAAACCAGAATATTGCCAGATCCAATGGGGCTGAAAAGTATACTATGCTGTGGTGTTTGATGAACTGAAGATAGTGTGCACAACGTCTGCAAAATGGGTAGAATATTGGATCTGCAATGGTTTTTGTACCTGTGAGGCAGAACAGGCTGTTTTCTGGTCAAATGTTTCTGCTGCTGAGGTCAATTGGACCTCTTTTTGTATAAAACTGCAACAACTGTATTCAGTTTATAAAATGCATATTATTAATGTCTATTTAAGGGCTGGGGATGTTTTCAAGTGCCCCTCGAAGAGAGGTATGCAAGGTTATTCCACAACATTTTACTATCTCTGAATAGAGTAACAAATATGATTGGCCTTGGGCCATTCTGCAGCAACTTTTAATAGTCAATATTAAAAAAGGAAACAATGTTCAGAAGTGTATGATAGGCTGGGATGGACAAAACAAGTGCCACTGATCCATCACTTTAAGGGGAGATTGTAATCTTTTGAAGCTAGCTGTAAACTATACACTTCTGACTATTGCACTATCTTTCCTATTCAGTTCGTACTTCTTCCAAGGCCTTGTATATTTGTACCTTTATGTGCACACACTATCCTTCTCACATTCTTATTTTACACTTTGTGTCCTTCCTGTTTTCATCACCGTCATTGTACATATAATTTCCCCACATTTTAAACACTTAAATACTTTGGGCTTGTGTGCATTAAACTCTCTAATAAGTCCACAGAGTCAAACGTGAAAATTACACCACAAGGATTTCAAAAAGATAAATAGTATTCATTGGTTTCTTATACTCCAATGAGAGAACTACATTATGTTCAGAGGAAAAAAGGACTGAGTTAGAGGACTTTTTCCTGAAGGTAAGTAGGTAGAAGGATTACATATTATACTAATGTTCAAAGAGTCTGTTATAATCTGGTATTGTTTAATTATAGACTTCCATAAGCAGTCCTGGAAGAAGTGTGAAGAAGCATCCCATCAGCATTTTTTCTCTCCCTTACTATTTTCCTCCCTGTATGGGCCGCTGTGATTTCTGTGACAAATAGAAGTCTTGATCTCTCTGTAAAGGTGAACAGGACTAGCTACCTGGCACAGCTGCAGATTGGTAAATGAAATCCTTAAACTATAATAGTTTAGGAAGCCCACATTGGCTTACCTGCCTGGGTGCCATGACACCAGTGCACCCTGTAGGGGATGTGCCTGCACACGCACCTTAACTATCCTGAGCATGCAATCTCCATTGTGAAGTACATACACTTCACCTAGACACCTTTACCGGCCGCTGCTTTTTAAAAGAAAGTGGCATGAAAAGATCACTTACTTGGAGCAGCACAGGGAATAGTGATGGAGCAGAATGCCTCTTCCACAGCAGTGTAGGGTTGCAGAGGGCCATAATTAATGCTGCATTTGCCTCCCACACAAGTTTGGAAGACTGGATGGTGGATGCAGGTCTTTACCGTCCACAGTGCCTCTTTAGGCATAACCCATGCCTTGCAGCTTAATATATTTTTAAAGGTTGTGCACTAAGCATTGTTTGGTCTCTGAGGGCATGATGCGTGGCATGCTGCTAATGTTTTAAGTTCATGCTAAAGCTCATTTCTGTTCAAAAGACAAACACTCAGGGGGTCATTCTGACCCTGGCGGTAAATACCGCCAGGGCCGGGGTCGGCGGTAGCACCGCCAACAGGCTGGCGGTGCTCCGCCGGGCATTCTGACCGCGGCGGTACAGCCGCGGCCAGAAGCGGAAAGCCGGCGGTGTACCGCCGACTTTCCGCTGCCCATGGGAATCCGCCATGGCGGCGCAGCTTGCTGCGCCGCCATGGGGATTCTGGCACCCCATACCGCCATCCAGTTCCTGGCGGTTCACCCGCCAGGAACAGGATGGCGGTATGGGGTGTCGTGGGCCCCCGTAAGAGGGCCCCACAAAGAATTTCAGTGTCTGCTTTGCAGACGCTGAAATTCGCGACAGGTGCAACTGCACCCGTCGCACCTTCCCACTCCGCCGGCTCCATTCTGAGCTGGCTTCCTCGTGGGAAGGGTGTTTCCCGCTGGGCTGGCGGGCGGCCTTTTGGCGGTCGCCCGCCAGCCCAGTGGGAAACCCAGAATGACCGCCGCGGTCTTTTGACCGCGGTACGGTCTTCTGGCGGTTCCCGCTTGGCGGGCGGCTCCCGCCGTCCGCCAAGCTTAGAATCGGGGCCTCAGTGTTTAAATTTATATACATGCTTAAGTTATTGAGAGAGGCCCTTTCTGACACTGACTCAAAACTCACACCCTCTTACAAAACACACAGTAAACTACTTCTCACAGGTCACAACAACTTTCTTACCTCATAGGTAGCACTTTCAGTACTTCTCCCCAGCAGAAAATGCCAAAGACCCACGACCACCTCCCACTACACAAAGGAGGCAGCCCCCGTGCAGCTCTGTGGCAAACAGGGGTGTTCCAGTTTACGTAAAGGGCTGACCTCTGCCTCCAACTCAGTTGTCCCTCACTCTAGATTATGAGTGATTACAGTCGTAGTTGCAGTCGTAGGTGCAGAAAGAAATTCGTGGTGCTTTTCCCTTCCATCACAACTGTTATCGCATATGTCCAAGGCTTACTAGTTGAGCTGTGGTTAGATATAAGACATATTTTCCAAAGAAAATCTTGAAGCATCTCGCACTGCAGGGGATTATGTGACCATTCTGTGCATTTAAAAATCCCTCCTGGAAGGCAAATATTTTCCACCACTCTGGAACCACTACAGTGCTCAGGCTGCAGTAGTGAAGAGTGTTGCTACAACTGTTAGCCCATCAGACCTTAATAAGTATACTTACAAGGGGATGCGAATAGGTTGATGAACCTTTAGACTCGCAATTAAGAAGTTCCTACCATAGCTCTTACTATGGCTCCAGTAGCTCAAGTACACAATTGATAATCAATACACACACACAATGATCAATAATCATTAGTAATCAATAAAATCAAGAATCAATGTAGTCAGTAAATGTCATGCACCATGACCTTTTACCATGAATAACCACACCTTTAGTAAAAGTCTAGTAAGTTTATTTCCCTATATTAACAATGCTAAGGTCATGTAGATTAATCTCAAAATCAAATGAAACGCATATAAAAATATTAAAACAACACTGGTTGCCCAAAGCGGCGGAAGAAATGCAATCTAATCAAAGCTTGGATTATGACACATTCTAAAGTTACAGTGCAAATCAAAAGCAGAGTCAGCTGCGTTAATGAGATGTAATACATATAGTTAAGCAGAGAAATCCATCAGACGTCAGACTCTTTGTCAATAGTCAGAATCCTCAACTAACACCAGATTAGCATCAGCATGTTGGGCTTCATGCAAAACAATTTAGTAACAAAAATTTGGAAAACATCCAACTATGATTCTATCAAAACAGCGCAGTTGGTAGCTAGGAAGGAAAAGCAAAATATTCATAGCAGTCACAATTTATCATATTATACCTATCCTCTGTATGGGTCAGCAAAGCAGAATCAGTCTTCGTCCTCAGGTCATCAGTCGATCAGCAAAGCTTCTGGCTCTTAGTCAGGAAATATGGGCCTAATGTCGGAATGAATGTCTCTCTCCTAAAATCTGTCAGTCTCTCCCTCTCCTAAAGTTCTGGATAAGTCTTCTTTCTGCCGAGTTGTCATATCAAAGTCACCTAAACTATCCTCTAATCTCCTATTGGTCAGTTAATTGTATGTTCATACTTTATCCAATAATATTTCTATGTCAAATCTATGAATTCCAATATTTCACCATTCACATACAGTTGATTGGCCCGCCTTACGCTGTTCTCATCATCCGGCTTGTCAGGTAACAATATTGTTGCAGCTTCAACTCCAGTCAATATCTTCACTGTTCTTGTCCTCGGAAAGTCAGTCTCACACACATTACACATAAAATGTTACACTAGCAGGAACATCATCTCCTAGCAGTCCGTTCTCACGAAAAGCTTCTATTAAGCACATTTAACAAGACAATGGACATTTCACAATTTAATTCACTTGGTCAGCATATTTTATTAAACGCTAAGAAATACAGCTTCTGCATGAGGCCTAGCAAAATAGGCCAAGACACTCACTAAGTTAAGGCCTACAATTAATAAAGCTAAAGCATACTTCATAACACCTTAAGATGACATATTACTGCATTTATCTATTACTTTTCAACATTTCATATGTATTAATCATTAATTAGTACATTTCGTTAACATTGGTGGCCATTCTTCGAGGTCACATTTTCAAATGCGTGCATTATTTTTCTATGTTATTCATTTTCCACATAAACTCGTTATTCAAAATACATAAACACTCATTAATAAATTTGATTAAAGACACCGGCACTAGCAATCCCCCCTCTGATGACTAAACGTGTCATCACACTATTACCCACAAATTTCACATCAGCTAAAACTCTTACAATTCAATTTCTTCATAATGTTGTCTTCCCCTTGAATTTTCCCTGTAAAATGTTTCCCTTTTCTTTTCTTCCCTTCTCTGATTATTCTTAGACCTTTTCCATTTAATCCTTTTTTCAAAGTTTGCATAATCCCCATATTCCCAATAAACAAACCATACCAATTAATATTTCCAGTAATATTTTCAATAGTACCCCATTCCAAATGTTTCTGAGCCAATTTCCCACTTTGCCAACCGTTTCCCACATACCTGGTTCTTTCAATTCTTTCAACTCAACACTTGCATTAGTCAGATTAGTAAGTAAGCCTTTTATCTCTTTACTGTTATCTGATATATACGAACAACATTGCCTAGGATTAATCATTCTACAGACTCCGCCATCCTTCGCTATAAGAATGTGCTCTACCAGCAGCTAATTCAGTATCTATCAGGAGTATAGCCCCTGAAAAATTTGTCAGCATTTTATCCGCAATAGTTGACAACTTTAGAATCTTAATCGAATTCAGGATGACTCCCACTGAAGGAATCATCACTCTAAATATATCTCCCACTATCGCAGAAGAGGACTCCCTCCTCTGTCTCTTATGATGTAATTCAGTCACTTTCAGAAACTTTTTCAAAGCTTCCATTTGATAAATCTTTGGGAAAACTATCCCCAAATAACATGTCCCAAACCATCCTGTTGAATGATGGTAATAAGCATTAAGTCCCCACATTTAATATATCCCTGGAATTGCAGGGTCCTGCCCATTCAACATGAAGATCCATTTACTCTGAAACAAAAACACATGCCTACATTCACTCGTACCCACAAATAAAGTGTCAGTCTGTGATTTAGGCCTATATATACTAAGCTTCCCTACGTGTTGTGCATCTAAAGCTAATTTCCCTTGCGTTTTAATTGCACTATAAGCATAATCATTCTTGTAAGTCCTTTTCTCTAAGCCTTTTTCTAATTTCTCTTTTAATGCCTTTCTGCTATCATCTGTGTGATCTAAAAAGCTCTTCTCTAAAGGTGTAAGCAAGCATGTCACATTATTGTGATGTGCATATGCAGCGCCAAACGTTAATGTAGGTTCAAAGACCCCTCTAACTAATACTATGGCATTATCCTTAGCTACTTTACTCAAATACCTAATTATAGGAACGAACGAAAACACAAGATCATGATTCAAATAGAAGTATTGAATGTACTCCTGTTATAAAACCTTGTTAGTAACAGACTACAACTTACCCTGTAGGTTAGAGGTAAACTATGATATGTGACTCCTTCCTCGACTGATGAAGGAATCTTTGTACACACAAAGCAATACTTTGCATCCATTGTCTCAACATACTCACTCAACAAGCGATAGAAAACGTTTGAAGAAAGTTTTCCCTGTGCTTTAGTATACTCATGCAGATATTTCTAATCTAACTTAAACTTCTCCATTGCCGTTAGTGCAGTAGTCGTCTCAAAAGCAGAAGTATGGTTGGCTCCTTTTGTATCAAGAACAGACATACCCGCAATCAATACCACAAACAATATCACACACATAATTGCCAAACCAATGCTCATATATTTTCAGCACCTAGCACCTCTACCTTGTTGATTAAAGTCAGGCATGATCTGTAAAGAATCAGAAAGCAGAAGAAATTTTGATAAAACATGCAGCAAAAATCAAAAATAAACAATTCTTCTTTCAGCAATTCATTTTCACTTCCAGGATCCCTTTTTGTCAAAATTGGTTAGCATTTTTGTCAAAATCAGGTTTCATAAAGTCAAGTCAGGTTGTCAATGTATCTTCCAGTTACTTTCAACAGTCACTTTCTCAAACATTTTCTCTCAGATTGTTTCAACAGTTCAGTTCATTAGCTTTCTTCACGCTCCCTCAAAATACTGACCCGGAAAAGACGACAAAAACTCCTGCTGTCATTCGTTTGTAGTTGCAAACGCCCATTCAGGAACTGCGTATCTTCAACTTGCCATTCTCATTCTCTTCAATTTTCGATCACCATTCAGCTCTCCTTCACTTAGAACTTCTTTCCTTGTGGTATTTACTTCTTCCTCTATTGTCGGTTTGACAACCACCCCTTTCCCATTTTCCACTTGCGATTCCGGCCACTTATCTCCTTTCAGTGGACCCTTTGTCAGTATTCTTTTCAAGACTGAACTTGAACCTTTTCCTTGTTCTGTGGTGTTTTCTCTTGACGGATCTGCAACCGGTTCAGGAGGAGTCAGATCACTTTGACTTTGATCCACCTCAACTCCTTCCCCTTCTGGGTCTGGCAAATGCTCTGTTTGTCTCTCAGGGTCGTCTGCTTCTGGGAAAGCCCTCCTCTGACTAGGCTCTCCTGTTGCTTTAGTTGAGATAGGCTCTTTGATACTCTCCTGGAGGTCTCCTCCCTCGTCTCTCCCAGGAGTGACTGAACCGTCCTCAACAAGCTCAGATCCAGACTCAGTTCCTCTTGTCTCTCCTTCCGGCCCTGAGACTTGTCTCACTGTTGTTGGCACTCTCAACAATGCTTCTTCATGATCCAGTGAACAAGCCACTTTCGCAGTGTGGCTGGCGAGAATCCAGTTTGGTATCCCAGCACACTTCACAGCTGTAAACAAAAAATGCGTGGCAGCTCTCTCACTCTAAAGAAATATCAACCCACAGATTGTTAAGGATACAACAGTCCACATACAATATGTTTTTGATATATATATTTATCAAAAAATCTGATCGAAATGATATCAATATGACTTGACAGTTTGAATACAACCAAAATGAAAATTTGCAAAGAATTGTAAACAACAGTGATACAATTAGTGCGGCTTGATGATATAAATCCAGCCCATTTCAAACTTATTTTCAGCCTACAGTCATTAGCAGCCAACACGTGTTTCGTCTAGGGAAGTCTCCTTTTGAATTCCCATACGACTTCTTCAGGGCTACAATTTATAAACACAAAGTAAAACATAAGAACCAAAATGCTCCAACTTAGATATGTCAAAATTGTGAAAGGGGAACCCACTAAAAAAATTCACCAAAGATTCTGTCAAAGGCTAGGGTGACCACATGCAACAAATAGTGATCAAACGACATGCACCATACAAGTAAGATCCTTCCAAAGTGCTCTTTATACCTTCCACCATCAAAATGTTAGTGTTTGATTTATACTGAGGGAAAGACCACAGTGACAACACGAAAAACAACCCTAATGGTCCAGAATTCAATTCCGAATAAAATACAAAAGATTTAACAATTACCTCGTATTTACACCATTCTCCAAAATTATGACCTTAGTCGAACCTTATTAATGTTAAGGGCCATATGCAAATCCTCTGACACAAAGGATAAAAGAGAGAAAGAAAAAGAAAGAAAGAGGTCAAGTGACCTATTAAAGTTAAGTGTAATCTATATAAGCCATAAATTTTAAAACTCAAAGAATCAAGAAAAATACCATAAAGTTCCAATAGAATACCTTCTGTCCTAACTTATTCTAATCCGTCTTCAATTGAAACTGTAAAACGAAAGAAAGAGTAAACTTCTTGAATATATAAAACCTACACGAATAGCGTACTGTAATAGGCTAGTATATGTACACAGCCCGAACGGAAAATCATTAAAATTTAGTATTTCCAACTCACCTATAAATAGTAAAATCGCCATATCAGTGTTGAAATAGAGTAGAATTGCAAAAGTAACCGCGACGCGAGTACGCGTCTCATCCAAAGCCTGTGTGAACACAAATCGGAAGTAAATATACTTCCGGGATAGCCGTGTAAGGACGCGTCAGTGCGTCAAAGACTCAAAATAAAGGTAGGACTAGCCAAAAAACTCGTGTTTACTGATGACGGGTTCCGTGAGTAACGGGGACCCACTGGCTCACAAAAGGAATAGCAATCCAATTCATTTACGTGTACCCCGTAAAAGAAAACCGGTATTCTCCCCATATCATCTAAACCTCCAAGAATATGGTTCTATAAAGTTACCATATATTCTTACACAGTATAGCAAACTAGTAACAATGATATAGCATATCGTAAGGGAAAAAGACAACAACAAATCAAGAATAGAAACTTTCCCCTCATAACCTAACAAGGGAGCCTTGTGGTTTATAGGTAACTTCCATAACCGGTTTATTTATAGAGAAGTCGGGCAAAAATAATATCTGAATTGGAAACAAATATACAATAAGGTGTCAAATCCATGTACGGAGACTATGCGAATTAATTGATGACCAATTGGAGAATTTTGGCTCTTGAATATACAATGAACAAACATTTACCTATGCAAAAAGCATATCATCCGACATAGTACTCCCAAAATCTATTTTTCACAAGAGACTCCATGGTAATATTGAGCTTTCAAACAAATAATCCCCAAATTAATAATTACATGCAAATTAATTTTAATGTTGTAAAATAAAATTGTCAATCAACAAAATGACATATAATTGAAATTACAGAAAAGACCCAAGGACAATTGTTAAACATATAAATGACACAAATCCCAAACTCTGATTTTGTACAAAAAAGTTTCTTTGGTACACACTAGGAAACCAATCAATAACATATAGTAAAAAGAAATTGAATAAATACATGCTAATCCCCCAGAAAGAACTCTAATTCTCTGTCGGAATTAGGGCCTAGCTCAACGGCCTTCAATCTCATGATCCAGAGAGCTTCTTTCTTGCGCAAAGCTAGTTCTCTGTTTCCACCCCTTGGATCCTTAGGGACATGTTCTATTCCAAAAAATTTGAAACTTCTATGGGAGGTTTGTGAGATACAATCAACAATATGTGCCACCAAGGGATATCTAACATCATTGCTGTTCATTGCTCGAACATGCTCCCCAATCCTAATTTTAAATTGGCGTATTGTGCTTCCCACATAAATCTTCTGACATCTACGGCGTATAATATACACAACAAAAGTGGTATTGCAGTTGATCAGAGTACTAATAGTGTATTTTCTGCCCCCCTCTGAGAATTCACCAATATTATGGCATGGCCAGCGGCATACCCCACAGCAACCACATTTAAAAAAACCAGTGAGTTGTGTAGAGAGCCATGTTTTTTTAGTCAAGCTGGTAGACAAACTGGGACATAAAATACTCTTTAAATTTCTACCTCGTCGATAAGTTGTTGAGAATCTGTCAGGTAGTAATTTCCTTAAAGACTCATCCTGTAGTAAAATGTTCCAATGTTTCCTCATACATTTCTCAAGAATCAGTGATGCATCATTGTAACTAGTTATAAACCTTGTCTTACTTGACACGTCCAGAACCGCTTGGCGTTCTTTCGTTTTCAAAGTCTCCCCTCTGGTGAGACGTAAGGCTCTATACTGGGCTCTCCTCACTAGCTTCTTAGAGTAACCCCGTGTAACAAATCTCCTACCCATATCCTCCACCTGTTGTCGGAAATCCTCATCCCGGCTACAGTTACGTCTTGCTCTCACCAATTCAGCAAAGGGAATGGAAGCAATTTGGTGTCTGGGATGCGAGCTACTCGCATGTAAAATAGCGTTACACGCCGTAGATTTGCGAAAAAGTTTGCTCTGGATTTTACCCTCTGCAACAAAGATCTCCACATCCAAGAATTCAATACTTACTGCACTATATTGATAAGTAAATTTAACGTTCATGTTATTAAAGTTCAAAAAACCACAGAATTTAAACAATTTCTGTTCTCCACCAGTCCAAATTAGAAAGTAATCATCTATATACCTTCCCCAGAACAAGATATGTGACTGCCACTGGGCAGATAAAGGACCCCAAACCCATTTATGTTCAAACCATCCCATGAACAAATTTGCATAGGAGGGGGGAAATTTATAACCCATGGCCACACCTTGCTTCTGTAAGAACCAGGTATTATTGAACAGAAAGTAATTGTTAGTGAGAATAATATCAATCATTTCAATTAGCATAACTGTATGCGCCCAAAGGCTGGCTGACCTTCTGTTGAGAAAAAACCTAACGACTTCTTTTCCCAATTCATGATTGATACACGTATATAGGGAAACCACATCCAATGTCACTAGCAGCATATTATGGTCCCATTCAATGTCATTCAATAGGCTCAAGATATGTGTAGTGTCCTTTATAAATGAGGGTAAATTATACACTATCGGTTGCAGGAAGCAATCTACAAATTCTGAGAGCCTCTCAGTAGGACCTGAAATACCGGACACAATTGGTCTACCAGGTGGAAAAGGTAAACCCTTGTGTATCTTGGGTAAAGTGTACAGGCATGGATATCTAGGTTGCTCCACCTTTAGATAGAGATATTCATCCTTATTAAGTAAACCCTTATCCATTCAAACACGCAACCTGAGATTGATTACACACGTTAGGTTAGGTATTGGATTACCCTGCACTTTCTCATAACACGTTACATCCTGTAGTTGTGATAACACCTCACTATCATAGTCACTCCTATTCATGAGAACCACATTCACAGCTGTAGTAGTCGCCAGGACCATTTGATATGGTCCCTTCCAACAAGACTCCAAACACGTCTTTCTCACATGCTTTTGGATGACACCCCAGTCCCCAGCTCTCAGGTTGTGCCCTGGGTCATGGAACTGTGGCAGTGTGGTGGCCTCCACCTGCTAAGAAAAAGAGACGATTGAATCAGCCAGACCCTTGCAGTAATCCAACACCATATCATCTGTAATGTTGACAAGTGCATTTGCTGGCACTGCTGGTAACCTCATTGCTCGGCCCATGAGGATCTTATGAGGCGACAATCCTGTCTTCCTGTCAGTTGTGTTTCTCATTGACAACAACACTAAAGGAAGTGCATCAGGCCATTTCAAATTCATAGCTGCACACATCTTCGCAACTTCAAGGTATCATTCATCTGTTCCACTAATCCTGATGCTTCAGGGCAGAAACTACAATGCAGCTTCTGCTCAATGTTCAACGCTGCACACAGTAATTTAAACACTTTGTTATTGAAGTGACTTCCCCTATCTGATTCTAAAGAGGTTGGAAACCTGAAACGCGGTATCAGTTCCCTAAGCAGTAGTTTCGCTACTGTGAGACTATCATTTCTTCATGTTCATACGCTTCAATCGAGTGACTAAAGGTGCATACAATCACCAACACATATCTTAAACCTCCACACACAGGCATCTCAATAAAATCCATTTGCATTCTGCTGAATGGACCTCCTGCTCTTCCAATGTGGTTCAAATTAACTACTGTCCCTTTCCCAGCGTTTAACTTTTGGCAAATGACACAACAATGGCAAACTGCTTCAGCAACGTGTCTAAACTTTGGGTTGAACCAATCATGTTTGAACAGACGAACCATGGCATCCCTTCCAATAGGTGCTTACCCATGATAGTACCTTGCTATTTGAGACAACAGGCTATTTGGCACAACCAATTGACCTTCCTCAGAAACCCACAATTCATCTTTTCTTTGAACACATTTCAATTTGCTCCATGAACGTTTTCCCTCCTTGTCAGCATTATTCTGCAAAGATCTAAATTTTTCCAAAGTTTCAATTACTTTCAATGCATAACTTGTACAAGTTTCATCTTCTTTAGGTAACAGTTCACACTTGTCTTTGAACAATATACAGTTTAATGCGCAAAACCTTACAACTTGATCTGATATCCATTTCCCAATGATACATAGTCCTGCGACTTCAGATCTGCACTGTATTTCACAACGGCAATCTTTTCAGGCATTTGAATCAATCGCATATAACAGTTCTTTTTTTTCTATCACCATTTCTCACTGGTAAACCAGAAGAGGTCAGGAAACCTCTCTTTGACCACAAGTGAACAAAATCATGAACTATTCCAAATCCGTACTAGCTGTCCGTATAGATAGTAACTCTCAGTTGAGCAGAAACATGGCACACTCTGGTAAGGACTACCAGTTCTGCTACCTGGGCAGAATACACTCCTCGAAGCCAAGAGGCTTCCAAGGTACCTGTAATTGTGCACACAGCATATCCTGCTCTCAGTGTCCCTGTATTGTCTCTCAGACAAGAACCATCAACAAAAATAATTTGGTAATTTTCTTCCGATCGGGTATCTCTAATGTCAGGTCTCGGTTTTGTGCACAGCTCAGTTACTTCGAGACAGTCATGTTCAACATTTTCCTCTTTTTCAATTTCAAAATTTTCACTCAGAAGTAAGGTTGCCGGGTTCAGCACTGTACACCTTTTCAATGTCATGTTTGGCGACTCCAAAATACTAATTTCGTATCTAGTCAACCTCTCACCAGTCAAGTATTGGGTTTTTGTACTTGTCAGTAAAATCTCAATAGAGTTAGGGACGATTATAGTCAGGGGATATCCCATCACCACGCCTTCACAATGTGTAAGACTTTGAAGAACTGGGGCAACTGCATGCAAACAACCTGGTAAGGCTGCTACAACTGGGTCCAAAGTAGCTGAAAAATATGTTACTGGGCAATGGGCGCCTCCATGGACTTGGGTCAAGACAGACAATAAACATGCATGACGCTCATGACAAAACAATGTGAAAGGCTTCATTTAGTCAGGCATACCCACAGCTGGAGCTCTGCACAAACTCTCTCTCACCCCAGTGAATGCTCTCATTTCATCCTAGTCTAGCACAATGGGATTCAGTGACTTCCTTATGAGTCAGCATCTGCAATGGTCTTGAAACTGAAAATTTTTGGTTCCATTGATGACATTAACCCACCATTCCCAGAAACATCCTGACATCTCTCTGTATGGTTCGGGTACTTATCTGTAATATCGTTGTAATCCTTTCTCTGGATATCTTTCTATACTCTTTCTTAATCTGGTGACCCAAATACTTTTTTTCTTCTTTTTTTATTTCTTCGTTTTGCATTTAGAAACCAAACACCAACAACAATACAAAACAGTGTTCACATATAGGGTACATAAGACTTAGGCCCTCATTACAACATTGGCGGGCGGCTACCGTTGCCCGCCAAGCTGTAACCGCCATGTGGCCGCCAATGCAGCCGCACTCCCGCGGTGCCCATTTGGACATCCCCGCTGGGCCGGCGGGCGGAAACCAAGTTTCCGCCCGCCGGCCCAGCGGGGATCTGGGCCGCAACATGGGAGCCGGCTCCAAATGGAGCTGGCGGTGTTGCGGCCGTGCGACGGGTGCAGTTGCACCCGTCTTGCTTTTCACTGTCTGCACAGCAGACAGTGAAAAGCCGCATGGGGTCCTGTCGGGGGGGCCCTGCACTGCCCATGCCAGTGGCATGGGCAGTGCAGGGGCCCCCAGGGGCCCCACGACTCCCCGTACCGCCAGCCTTTTCCTGGCGGTTCAAACCGCCAGAAAAAGGCTGGCGGTCGGGGACTCGTAATCCCCTGCGCAGCGCTGCAAGCAGCGCTGCCCTGGCGGATTACAACCGCCAGGGCCATTGTGGCGGAAAACCGCCGGCCCCGACGGTGCAACCGCGGCGCTACCGCTGCGGTCAAAATACGGCGGGAGGCACCGCCAGCCTGTTGGCGGTGCTCCCGTCGTTTGGCTCTGGCTTTGTAATACCGCCAGGGTCATAATGACCACCTTAGGCCCTCATTATGACCTCGGCGGTCTCCTCTGAAGACCGCCGAGGAACCACTGTGCTGAAGACCGCCAGTGCAGGCGGTTTTCCGTGCGGCGTATTATGACTGCTGGCTGCTGCAACTGGGTCCAAAGTAGCTGAAAAATATGCTACTGGGCGATGGGCTCCTCCATGGACTTGGGTCAAGACAGACAATAAACATGCATGACGCTCATGACAAAACAATGTGAAAGGCTTCGTTTAGTCAGGCATACCCACAGCTGGAGCTCTGCACAAACTCTCTCTCACCTCAGTGAATGCTCTCATTTCATCCTAGTCTAGCACTATGGGATCAGTGACTTCCGTATGAGTCAGCTTCTGCAATGGTCTTGAAACTGAAAATTTTTGGTTCCATTGATGACATTAACCCACCATTCCCAGAAACATCCTGACATCTCTCTGTATGGTTCGGGTACTTATCTGTAATATCGGAATCCTTTCTCTGGATATCTTTCTTTACTCTTTCTTAATCTGGTGACCCAAATACTTTTTTTCTTCTTTTTTTATTTCTTCGTTTTGCATTTAGAAACCAAACACCAACAACAATACAAAACAGTGTTCACATATAGGGTACATAAGACTTAGGCCCTCATTACGACCTTGGCGGTCTTCTTTGAAGACTGCTGAGGAACCACGTGCTGAAGACTGCCAGCGCAGGTGGTTTTCCACGCGGCGTATTATGACTGCTGGCAGCCCTCTGTCCTTTTTCGGACAGAGAGCCGCCAGCAGCCATACTGGCGGTCGGCGGGGAAGTGAAGGTTGCTCCACCTCCAACACCCCTTCATCAGAACACCGCCCACCGAATCACGTCCCATGATTCGGTGTGGTGGTGTTCTGGTGACGGGGAGCTGGCGGTGGAGCAGCCCCCATGGATCCCGTCCCCTCTCGGAGGATCAACGGACAAGGTAAGTTGATCGTCCGTTAGGGGAGGGGGGTGAGGGTGTGTTGTGTGGGCGCATGGGGGGGTGCGCGTGAGTATTTAGAGGGGGTGTGTGAGTGCGTGCATGCATGCGGGGTGTTGTGTGTTTGAAAATGTGTGCGTGTCTGTCTGTTTGTATGTCTGTGAGTATGTGTGCGTGGATGTCTGTATGTATGTGTGCGTGTATGACTGTGTGTGTCTGTTGGTATGTTTGTTGGTATGTGTGTGGGTATGTGTAATGGTGGTGTCTGTATTCGTGTAGGGTGGGGGTGTGCTTCAATGTTGGGGGTAGGGGAGGGGACGGGGGTCCTGCCACCTTTGGGGGGTTTCAGGGGGGTGGGGGGTGTGAGGGAGGACTCGGGGGTGGGGATGGGGGGTAGGGGAGACCCCTATCAGTGCCAGGGAAGAAATTCCCTGGCACTGATAGTGCTTACCTCCATGGATTTCATGGCGGTTCCAAACCACCCGAAATCCATGGCGGTATGCAGGGTCGTGATACTGCTGGCGGTCTGGTGACGGCCGGCGGGCTGGAGACCGAAGTCTCCAGCCCAGCGGTCGTCACCGCCCTGGCGGTCTGAGTGGAGAAGTGGCGGATGACCATGGCGGTAAAAGCCATGGTCATAATTCAATTTTTTTTCCGCCGGCCTATTGGCGGTATCACCGCCACTTCTCCCCCATCCGCCAGGGCATAATGAGGGCCAAAGTCTTCTGGGAGGCCCCACAATAGACGCAAGCTTGACCAAGTTAGCAAATTGATCACCAGGAGAGACCTAGCCCTTGCATGGGCACCTCCATTCAGTATCATAAGTGAAAGTTAGAAACAGAAAACAGCAAAGGGGGAAGAGCAAGAGGTATAGTGAAGGAAGGGGAGAAGCAGCGCTGCCATCACAGCACCCGCAAAGAAGGGGGCCGTGCACTATAGCATATGAAATAGAACCTTCACGGCTATATAAGGGGGACACAGAAGGCTAGTCTTCTCCCTGTGCTCGAGGTGCCAGAAAAGCTATTAAGGGGGCCCATATATCTCTCGGACAGGAACCCTCCGGCAGCAGCTCCCAGTACACCGCCAGCTGCTCCTGGCAGTATGCAGCATCTCTCAGCCAATCATCGCAGCAAGGTATCTGCTTCCACCCCCAGCACATCGCCACCCTGCGCTTAGCCAGCAGTAGCAACAATCCCACCAGATGTCTGGACGCGGGCGGTATCTCCTCCACATAACCCAGAAGCACCATCACAGGAGTGAGCGGCAGCAGAAGCCCAGTCATCTCTTCAAGTGCATGGAACACCTCAGACCATTAACCATACAGCGCCCCGCAATACCACCCCAAATGGATGAAATTCACCTCCAAGGTCTAGCAAGGTACACAATTAGCATTCGCTCTGAGCACCATTTTCTTCAGTCGACTGGGCATGTAGTACAGCTGGTGCAGAAAGTTAAAGTGGATTAAGCGCAATCTGTAATTGGGGGAGAGCTCCCGCATCTGAGCACAGCAATAGTGCCACAGCCTCTCAGAAATGGGCTCCCCCAAGTCCGCCTCCCAGAGAATCCTGGCCTTAGAATCAGCCAGGGTCTCCGCAGTCTGCAAGCAGGCATACAAGCTCGTAATAAGACGGTGAACAGTCGGCGCCTTGTATAATAATTCCAACTCACGGCACAAAGAGGTGTATCGCGCCCGCAGCAGGGCCCGAATCCTAAAAAAGAACAAGCGTTATAACGCAGTGTCACCGCATGCTCCCAGCGCATCCTCCAAGGAGATAAACTTACCCGCCGGGAACCAGGACCTCAAAGCAACCATATCCATCTCCCAGAGGCGCTCCGATGTCTGGCCATCCTCCAGCAGAGGGAGGCCCACTGCAATGTGCACCGGCATTGAGGGTGCATACACCTCGTGCACTCCCACCCTCTTTAACAAACGCGCCCAAGACCGCACCGAGCACCCAACAGTATCCAAACCCCACCCACGGACCCTAGGCATTCCTCCATGCACCTCTTCCAATCTGTCCGGCTAGACCGAGTCATGCTCAGCCGCCAAATGTGGCAAATAGCCCATCTGCCCAGCTCAAGGGATATGTAGATCGGCACTGCACAGTGGCATCAGAAAGAGGTAACATCACCGACTTAGACCAGTTAATCATTATCCCAGAGAGCTGGCCAAACTGAACAACCTTATCTAACAGAACATCCAGATGCAGCTGCGGGTCTCAAACACACAGTGCATGTCATCCGCATACAGAGAAATGAGAATAGGATGCTGCCGAAATGCCAGCCCCCTATGATTATGGTGCTGTTGCAGCCATGAGGGGCTCCATCGCCAATGCAAATAACAGCGGCGAGAGGGGGCAACCCTGACGAGTGCTCCTAGCAATCGAAAAAGGAGTCGACAACATCCCGGTAATTCTCAAGATAGCAGTCGGCCGGGAATACAATAAGCGAATCAGTTGAATAAATCTAGTGCTAAGACCCACTCTGGCCAGCAGGACAAACGTACGACTAATCCAGCGAATCAAGCGCCTTCGCATTGTCCAGGAAGACTACCGCATGCTCTCTTCAGGCTCGATCCTACAGGAAATCGCAAAAAAAGTGACACAAGTTATAGAGTGCCAAACGCCCGGGCACAAAGCCAGACTCATCCAGTAATACCATAGATGTAGGTAAAGGCTGAAGATGCGTCGCAATAAGCTTAGCCAAGATCTTATTATCAACATTTATTAGCGAGAGAGGCTGATGCGAATCGCAGCAACTATGGTCCTTCCCAGGTTTCAGAATCGTCACTATGAGAGCCTCCTGTAGCGAAGCCGGAAGGACACCCCTCTCAAGAGCTTCTTCATAGACCTCGAAGAGATGCAGCGCCAGAACATCTGTGTATTCCTTATAGAAGGCCAGTGTCAGGCCATCCAGTCCCAGAACTCTATCTCCTGGCAAACTACGTATTGCTTGGATCACGTCCTCAACCAAGAAAGGGACATCCAGGTAATGCCTATGGGAGTTCTCAAGCCAAAGCAGGCTAATCTCCTCAAAATAAGCAATAGTATCCGACTCACTCATCCCGTGCCGTTCAGTGTACAAACCTGAATAGAAGTCAGACATGACACGCTGAACCTCTGCTGTGCCCGTCCAAAGCGTCCTGGTCAAATCAGCTAGTTCTACAATGTAGTTCCCAGCCAATGGCCTGCGAAGCATATTCACCAGCGTCTTCCCAGCCCGTTCACCCTTGCCATATCGTCACGTCCTTGCCTCCTAGCCCAGGAAGCACACCTCGCGGAGCGCTGCCTCCTCATAGCAGGATAGCGTCTCCCGGATCTCAGCCAGAAGATCCACTGACCAGTTGGAGGCCAGTCGCTTCTCCAAGTCGGCAAGTCGCGCTTCCAGCATCAACAGCTCCCGACGTATTGCCTTCAGCACTCCATGCTGCTTGGCCAAACAGACACCACGGATCACAACCTTAAAGGCTTCCCAGAGAGTACCAGCAGATATCACCGAGCCTTGAATAATCTGAAAATAGTCCACAATAGCCATTCGGATCTCCTCCCGGAAGATCCAATCCCTCAACGCCTCACCAGGCAACCGCCACATAAATGCGCTGCCAGGTCCATCAGGCATCGGTAGCTTAAGCAAAACCAAGGAGTGACCCGAAAGAGTGCAAGGCATATGCTCAATGGACTTGGTCCATAATTTCACATCTCTGGTGCCCAGCCACCTGTCTAATCTGGACCAATTGCCATGTGCATAATTAACACATGTGCCCTGTCTATCTCCACCGTGCTTGGGCCGCCATAAATCCACCAGAGCGCCCTCAGCCATGACATGCACCAACGCTCTTGCAGCCGCCGTATGCTGAGGTCTGGTCCGGCTCTTGCAATCCACCACCGGATCCAAGACCACATTAAAATCACAACCCCATAAGATGGAGCCAGTGCCCATCGAACCAATCAAATGCCAAACCTCACCAAAGAACACAGGGTCATCGACATTGAGCCTATAGAGTGATACCAAACAGAACGGCTTGTCATAAAAAGTGCCTCTAAGCATGACATAGCGCCCGCCCGGGTCAACGACTATCCCACCAGTGCGCCACAGTAGTCCCTTGTGAATCAGTATTGCCACTCCACGCGCATAACCCGAGTACATTGCCATGTCATTTTCACCAAGTCAGCCAACCCTCACCCTCGCCTTCGTACCCTCGACCAAGTGGGTCTCCTGAAGCATGCAAATATCAATTGCGTGGTGCTGTATGTAAGCCGACAGCAAACGCATCTTGCGGCCATCATTCAGCCCACTGACATTCCAAGTGAGGCATCTAACGGCTGTCGCACTGTTACTCGCCATCCCAGCAACCACTCAGTCTCATAACCTCCCCCATCATTCTGCAAAAAACAGCAGCTGCTAAGGAAAAGGGAAGGAGAGGAATGGTGGAAAGTAGAGCAGGAACAATCCCAACAACCAAGAACTCGCAATCCCACCCACGCCAGCCCCCCAAACAGGCCCGTCCAGAAAACCCACCCTCACCCAAACTCAAACCCCATGTAACGCAGCAAACATCTGCTCAGGACTCATTCAAGGGAGCATCAGAGAGGCCATCCGGAAACCGCCCCGATGGGGTGGATGAGCTGGAACATCAAGATACTGTCTCCACCCTGGGACCAACAATCCAAGCTCAGCCCAGGCCTAGTCCGGCCCAGATCCACCCCACAGACAAAGGGGCACCATGATCCACAACCGTGTGATCAAGTTTAGTCAGTGTCACTGCCATCAGGGGGCCCCACTTCCACCCCATCCGGCAATGCGCCGGTCGGACGCACCTTCCTTGGAATAGTCTTAACGTATCTGGCAGCCAATTTCGGGTCCGTAAAAAAATGAAGCTTGCTCTCATGTAAGACCTGCAGCTTGGCAGGATAAATGAGGGAGAACTTGGCATCCATATGACTCAGGGTGCACTTAACCAGGAGATACGCCTTGAGAGCAGCCTGCACCCCACAAGTATAGTCCGGAAAGAAGTGGAGCTCCGTGTTATTGAATATCACTGGATGACGTTCGCGAGCCAACCGGAGTATGGTGTCCCTGTCTCGATAGTTCAACAGGTGACCGATGAGCACGCTCCCCCACCAACATCCGAGAGAGCTCACTGGGAAAAAGTGATGCAAACATAGGGCCTGATTTTAACCTTGGCGGACGGCGGAGGCCGCCCGCCAAGGTTCCGCCGCCAAATGACCGCACCGCGGTCACAAGACCGCGGCGGCCATTCTAACATTTCCTCTGGGCCGGCGGGCGCTCTCCAAAAGAGCGCCCGCCGGCCCAGAGGAAATGCCCCTGCAACGAGGACGCCGGCTCAGAATTGAGCCGGCGTAGTTGCAGGGGTGCGACGGGTGCAGTTTGCACCCGTCGCGTATTTCAGTGTCTGCATGGCAGACACTGAAATACTTTGCGGGGCCCTCTTACGGGGGCCCCTGCAGTGCCCATGCCATGGGCATGGGCACTGCAGGGACCCCCAGGGGCCCCGCGGCACCCCCTACCGCCATCCTGTTCCTGGCGGGAGACCCGCCAGGAACAGGATGGCGGTAGGGGGTGTCAGAATCCCCATGGCTGCGGAGCGCGCTCCGCAGCCATGGAGGATTCCCCCGAGCAGCGGAAAGTCGGCGGGAGACCGCTGACTTTCCGCTTCTGACCGCGGCTGAACCGCCGCAGTCAGAATGCTCGTGGGAGCACCGCCAGCCTGTTGGCGGTGCTCCCGTGGTCGGTGACCCCCATAGTCTCCATACAGTCTTCCATGCGCCCCATGGCCGTTGACTCCAGCAAGCCCAAAATGCATACATTGTTGCCGCGGGAATGGGCTTCAAGGTCCTCGTTTTTATTGAGGATAAGTTCTAGCACTCACTCCATCCGCAGCAGCTTCTCTCCATCCTTGTGGCGGCCATCCTCCAGGTCCGATGTGCGAGACTCTACCTGCTCAAGACGGGTGGTGTGACCATCCACCCACTCCTTCAATCCATTGATCTGTTCAGCCAGATGGTCCAGTTTCTCGTCAATACTAGCCAGGCTGTGTTTAAGGTCAACAAACATGGCTTTCACAGTGAACGATTGTGTGTCCTCCTCTTGGGGCAGGTCGTCTGACGACCGACCAGCCTGACCACATTTCTTCTTACCCTCAAACATGAGTTTGGGGTGATTCTTGTCTGCCTTCCCCATAGCAGACAGCACCGACCACGCCACTCAAGCATACACCCTGGAAAAACCAATACAGAGGGGGGTCAAGAGGCATCGACAATCATCCAGCATGGCTGGGACCAGTCGCCCTCACCTGCAGTCTCAGGGTGGCTCCAGCTCGCCAATCCAAAATAAGGATCACAGCATCCCAGCAGCGACTAGCTCTGCCGCAGCCACACAGCACAGGCGCCGTACCAGCAGAGCCCCGTGAAGGCCCCCGCTCAAAGACACCAGGCAGGGCCACTAAATGCCACTTTCAAAAATAGGGGTGGGGCCACCACCCAGCCGGGATCTCCTCACAGCAGGCCCCTTTGTCTCCTCAGTTCTCCAAAGTGCGATCCCCCCTCAAGAGGACCGCTGTGGCACACGTTGTAGGACCAGCGGTGGAACGGAGGACAAATGTAGCCCCGCCCACCCAGGCCACCCGCACCTCCCGCTGCCGCACCCGAGGGGCCCGTGGACCAAAGTACCCTCCAATCGGGCCCCCCAGTCATCACCTGTAACGGCCCCCATGACAAGGCCAAAAAGCTTCGGGCCACAATCAAGCAGAGAAGGGTGGGGAGGGGGCCGCCGCACCACACCGCTGACCGTGGGAGTGCCTGAGGTGCCACACCAGCAAAGTGCCGCGGAAGGCCCCCGCTCAAAGCCACAAGTCAGGGCCACCAAATGGCGCTTTAAAAAAATAATGGGAGGGGCCGCACCCAGCCATGACCTCCTCACAGCAGGCCCCTCCAAAGTGCGATCTCCCACGCAAGGGGATCGCCATGGCACAGTTGTAGGCCCAGCAGTAGAGCGGAGCACAAATATAGCCCCGCTCCGCCCGCCCAGGCCGCCCGCACCTCCCACTGCTACACCCCAGGGGCCCACGGCCTGGAATACCCGCTAATCAGGACCCCCGGTCGTCACCTGCAACGGCCCCTGTGGCACATCCAAGAAGCCGCGAGCCATAATCAAGTAGAGAAGTGGGGGAGGGGGCTGCAGCAACACACCGCCGACCACGGGAGTGCCTCTGTCCCATGCCGCTCCAGCGTTATTCCAAAGCAGACGGCGCAAGGCCCAGCACTGCCTCCGTGTTTCGCAGCCGGTCACCACTCCCAAAAAGCAAATTCCATTCCCTGTGTTCACCACCGCAGCCCACCACCCCTCAACAACAGTAGGCAAGCCCGGCCAGCAGGAGGAATGCTGAATTACAGCTCCAGCCCGGCAGAGCCTCACAGAGTGGCAGCCATTTGCTGGATGGCTAAGCCACGCCCCCCTGTGACCCAATTACTTCACTACCTTCTGACAGTACTGCAATTTCAGTGGAGACACTTTATGACTATTCTTCTCAAATGGTTCAACAGGTCAATCGTATCATACTTGCACTCGTCATTTGTTTTGGATGCAATCAGTAAGTCATCAATGTACTGCACCACAGTTGATTGGAAAGGCAATTCCACTGACTCTAAATTATTTTTCAAGATCTGGTTGAATATGGAAAGTGACTCTCAATACCCTTGTGGAATTCTGCACCAGCAATAGCCTCGATCCAGGAATTTGAAACAAAAGAGAAATTGACTACCCTCATGAGAGGCATAGAAAAGAATGCTTGTGACAAATCAATGACCGTGAACCACTCTGCATCACATGGAATTTAAAACATTATCACAGCTGAATTGGGCACTACGGGACTACATTTGATCACAATCTCATTTATTTTTCTCAATTCCTGAACAATCCGAACCTTCACACAGGGCTTTTTCAAACTCATTATTGGTGAGTTACATGGACTTTCCAACACTTCTTTCAGAACTCCCTGCTTCTCACAATCTGCAATTATCTGAGCCACTTTCATCAGAACATCTTGTGGCATGTGGTACTGCGGAAGGTGGGGAAAAACTGCATTTGGTTTTATGGCAACTTTGACTGGCTCCACTCCTGTAATCAATCCACTTCTTTTCCTGTCAAATCCCACACCTTCTCTTGTACCGTTCCCTGCAAATCAGGATGACGCTCTTTCACTGTGAACATCGGAATAAACTTAATCAAAGGGTACTCCTCATTTGTATTTTCAGACTCTGTTTCTGGGGCTTGGTCTTCCTCATTATCACTCTTTTTCTGAATCTCAATTCCGTCATTTGAGCAAGTAATCAAACAGTTTGGCCCTCATTACAACATTGGCAGTAAATCCCGTTTACCGCCGTGCAGAAGACCGGCAACTCACCGCCGCGGCCGCAGAAAAAATGGTGTGGCGGACTTGTGTGGGTGTCTAGATTTTGGCAGATTCTGAGCTGTGGGTCCAAATACACACACCTGATACACATACACACACCACTCCCACACACCCAATACAATATAAAACACACACCCACATTACCCACAAACCCTTACAACCAAAAATTTGGAAGAAGTAGAGAGACAGAAAACCAAAGACCACACCAGCATACAGGGGCACACAACACCATTACTCATACACATCCACGCACAAAACACCACACACCCCTAAACCTCAACCCACCCATCACAACACACACCACCTCACACATCACCCACACCACCCCATGGCACCGCAAAGACACCCCAGGTTTTCTGAGGAGGAGCTTAGGGTCATGGTGGAGGAAATCATCCGGGTAGAGCCAAAGCTATTCGGATCACAGGTGCAGCACACCTCCATAGCTAGGAAGATGGAGCTATGGCGCAGAATCGTGGACAGGGTCAACGCAGTGGGACAGCAGCCAAGAACATGGGATGACATTAGGAAGAGATGGAATGACCTACGGGGGAAGGTGCGTTCCATGGTCTCAAGACACCACATTGCAGTTCAGCGGACTGGCGGCAGACCCCCACCTCCTCCCCCACAACTAACAACATGGGAGGAGCAGGTCTTGGCTATACTGCATCCTGAGGGCCTCGCAGGAGTAGCTGGAGGAATTGACTCTGGTAAGTCAAATCTTCAACTACCATATCCCCCACCCTACCTGCATGCTATCACATACCCCCATCCTCACCCCCATCACTCCAACTCTTCACATATGTCCCACTATCACAAACCACCCATCCCAACACCAAGCCCTCATGCAACAACAGAGCATGGACACCCATCACAAATGCATGTCCACTACACATACCCACACAGATCCCCAAACCAAATTTCACACAATGTCCTACACAAGAATGTAAGCACTGGGGTACAGGGTCACCCACCCATTGCATACCATGGCACACACAGATGCAATGATCATGCCTTTACACCCCTGCAGGACCCCTACCCAATGTCACCGGACAGGAGGTTCCAGACATGTCCACTCCCCCCATAGAAGAGGCCCACAGTGATGATAGCAGCTATGTCCAACTGGATCTAGATGACCAGCCCGGCCCATCTGGGACCTCGGGACAGTTGGTTCCCCTGACACAGTCACAGGCCACCACAGGGCCTCCCCCCTCAGGAAACACCAGCACAGCACCCATCCATCGGGCCCATACCTCTGTCCCCAGGACACGTCAAGCAGCAGTGTGTCCACCACTACAGGGAACCCAGGCAAACCCACCACCCCAAGAACAGCAGGGACCTGGGGGCAGTGGCAGTGGGCACGCGGTTCAGGGGACAGAGTCCCAGGAAAACCAGGGAACAGGGAGGTCTGCCTTGCGATAGGGGGAGGACAGGCCCAGGGAACCCACTCTCCACAAGGCCCTCTCCAACATCATGGGAGCGTACCATCATTCCCAAGAGACGATGGCAACGGTACTGCCCAAATTACAGGAGACCCAGCGGCTGCAGGAGGAACAGTATTTGGGGTTCAGGGAGGAACTCAAATCCATCAATACCACCATGGGCACCATTGTAGGCGTGCTGAAGGACCTTGTGAACACCAGGAGGGACACTGTGGCACAACAAGGGGCTCCTGACACTAGCCTGGATGATGAACTGCCCACCACCTCCGTCGGCGCTAGTGGACAGGAGGCACCGCCACAGGACCACAACACCAGCACCCCACCCCGTGGAGATGGAGAACCACCCCACAATCGGTCCCTGAGATCCAGGACAAAGACAGAGAACAATGCCAAGACCCCCGCCAAGAAATGAGACCACCCTGATTGTCATCCTTCTGTCCCACTTTGTCACCCTGTCCATCCTTAAACTGCCCTATCTCCACTTCTTATGCCCCTTTGGACAATGCACCTGTGAGACAAATAGACTGGACTCTGCCATGGACATTCCTCCACCATCACCCCTGACCACTTTAATACCACCTCCACCATTTTGCACTTAAACAAACACCCTTGAATCACAAAACAATCTCGAGTCAGTCTGTGCTTTCACAAATGTGTATTTGCAATAACTGAGGAAAATACCAATGCCCATTCAATTTGTCAACATACCTATGTCACACAGCTCTAGTCCATGAGGTAACATACCAGAGGTCACACAGTGGGACCCACATCTGTGAAATGGAAAGGCAAAGTGACAAGTCAGGGCCCATACACTGGGTGAAAGTGACAGACAGATGATAGGTCTTTTTTATCAGATGTAGGAGGCGGTGATGTCGCCTTACCTGTGTCTCACTGGAAGTATTGCTGGATCACGGTGTTTCTGTTGTCTACATCCTCCTCTTCTGCCTCCTCTTCTTCATTGTCCACAGGCTCCACAGCTGCCACAAGACCCCCTTCTGGACCATCCTCCTGCAGAAAAGGCACCTGTCATCGCAAAGCCAAGTTGTGCAGCATACAGCAGGCCACGATGATCTGGCACATCTTCTTTGGTGAGTAGTAGAGGGAACCACCTGTCATATGGAGACACCGGAACCTGGCCTTCAGGAGGCCGAAGGTCCTCTCTATGACTCTCCTAGTTCACCCATGTGCCTCATTGTAGCGTTCCTCTGACCTTGTCCTGGGATTTCTCACTGGGGTCAGTAGCCATGATAGGTTGGGGTACCCAGAGTCACCTGCAAATGTCAAGGGACACCTGTTAGACACACACTAATCCTTAGGGACAACCCCAGACCCAGACAACTATTCACACGGTATAGGGTCCTTATCCTCACCTATTAGCCACACACGGTGCCTCTGGAGTTGCCCCATCACATAAAGGATGCTGCTATTCCTCAGAATGTAAGTGTCATGCACTGAGCCAGGAAACATTGGTGTTCACATGGGAGATGTACTGGTCGGCCAAACACACCATCTGCACATTCATCAAATGATAGCTTTTCCGGTTTCTGTACACCTGTTCACTCCTGCAGGGGGTACCAAGGCCACATGTGTCCCATCAGTGGCACCTATGATGTTGGGGATATGTCCCAGGGCATAGAAGTCACCTTTCACTGTAGGCAAATCCTCCATCTGAGGGAAAACAATGTAGCTGCGCATGTGTTTAAGCAGGGCAGACAGCACTCTGGACAACACGTTTGAGAACATTGGCTGAGACATCCCTGATGCTATGGCCACTGTAGTTTGAAAAGACCCACTTGCCAGGAAATGGAGTACTGACAGGACCTGCACTAGAGGGGGGATTCCTGTGGGATGGCGGATTGCTGACATCAGGTCGGGCTCCAACTGGGCACACAGTTCCTAGATTGTGGCACGATTTAGTCTGTAGGTGACTATTACATGTAGCTCTGTACACCGGAGGATGCTGCCATCTCCTCACCTGCCCCAGCGGACGTGCCCTATGGATGAGAACAGCGAGCACAGAGTCAGCCAACACTGAGGTAGGAAAAAAACAATAGTATTGCACACATTTGTCAATACTCTATGTGCCTGTCTCTGTGTATATGCAAGGCCTATATATGTGTGACGCATTAAAAAATAATGCCATGTGGCCACCTGAAATGGCGTCTGCCTGATCTGTAATGTGGGACAAGGGGATATGAGGCAACTGCGCCGGCGTTGTACACCGTCGCGGTTGGCGGTCGAAGTCCGCGGCGCAATCCTGCATTGGTTAACATTGGGCCCTATGGGTCCCAGGAGCCAATGACAATGTACACCGGCGGTGACGGTACACACCGCCGTGGACGTGACTGCCATTTTATCTCTGTTCACTCACTTGATACCTGATCTTCGACAGGAGAGGACCTACACTGCAAGGGCTGCTGTGACCTCAGTCTGGAAGCGACAATGGCTCATGTGTCGGGGGAAGGGGCCCCTGCCTTCACGTAGGAGGAGTTGCACAAACTAGTGGATGGGGTCCTCCCCCAGTACACGCTACTCTACGGTCCTCCAGACAAACAGGTGAGTACACTGTGAGCATGCTGTATGGGCAATGCCTGTTTGGAGTGGTGTCGATGGAAGATACGGGGGGAGATGAGGCATGCATGATCGAATGGTGAGTGTATGTGCGTCAGGGCAAGGGTGGGAACTGGTGGGCAATGAGTATGAAGGTCCGGGTGGTAAAAGTGTTAACGTTTCCCCTGTACAATTCCTCTAGGTCAGCGCCCACCAGAAGAAGGATATTTGCAGTGCCATCGCCAAGGACGTCCAGACCCTGGGGGTCCACCACAGACGGAGCACCCACTGCCGTAAAAGATGGGAAGACCTTCGCCGCTGGAGCAAGAAGACGGCGGAGGCCCAGCTGGGGATGCCCTCCCAACATGGGAGGGGTGGCCGTCGCATCATGACCCCCCTGATGTTCCGGATCCTGGCGGTGGCGTATCCGGAGTTGGATGGGCGCTTGAGGGCATCATAGCAGCCACAAGGGTGTAAGGACACTCACATTCAGCTGACTCTGCGTGCATTGGAGGTGTCTGGAGGTGGGCAGTGGGTTCCCATAGGCTAGGGTGAGCTTTGTAGGCAAGGACCCTTTGTGAGGCAGGCTAAGTGGCACCCCAGCCCCACCAGTGGTAGGAGCCATCTACACCTGGTCAGGCTCCTGTGACTTCCATGTGTGCAGCAATCGGGCATAGGCCATGTACCCCATGTCCCTGTGATTAATTAGGGAACTCCAAGTGCATGACGTAGTGCAGAGTGCTGCTGTGTCTGTAGTGTCCGCCAGCGGTAGCGGTATTGTATGCATTGAACATGTCTTTCTTCTTTCTCCCTCCCCTTTTTGTGGTCTCCCTGTTCTTTTGTGCATTAGCATCATCAGGCGGAGGAGCTGTGCCACCGGAGCAGGAGGGAGCTGCATCTCACATGGCCCTGGAGGGCCAGACAACAGAGTCTGAATTCACCAGTGGGACGGAGGGCAAGGGGAGCTCCACGCCGGGGACAGGAGCTGAAACCAGGAACACAGACTCTTTATCTGATGGGAGCTCCCTTGCGGTGGCGGGCCCCTTTGTACCCACTGCATCTACAGCCGCCATCCCCCCTACCAGCACCGCCCTCCCAGCAGCCCCTCAGCGTGTGTCCCGTGACCGCTCACCCAGGAGGGTGGGCATCTCCTTCTCCCCAGGCACCTCAGGCCCTGCCCCAGTCAGCCCTGCTGCCCTCAGTGAGGCAGCTATTGACCTCCTGAGATCACTCACTGTTGGGCAGTCCACCATTCTGAATGCCATCCAGGGTGTAGAGAGGCAGATGCAACAGACAAATGCATCCCTGGAGGGCATTCATTCTGGCCAGGCAGCCCAACAGAGAGCATTTCAGGCTCTGGCCTCTGCACTGATGGCAGCCATTGTCCCTGTGTCCAGCCTCCCCCTCCAACTTCCTCCACCCAGACCCAATCCCCAGTAACTCAGCCTATCCCAAGCACACCATCAGACCAGCATGCACACACCTCAAAACACAAGGGTGGCTCTGGCAAACATAAGCTCCACACATCCCACAAGCACTCACACAAGCATCATACCCACGCACACATACCAACATCCACTGCCTCCACTGTGTCCCCCTCCTCCAGGTATCCCTCCTCCTTCCCTGTCACGTCTCCACTCACATTTGCATGCACTACATCTTCAGGCACTACCTCCATCATCAGCATGCCCATCACCACACACCGCTCACATGCACTCACCACCCCCACTACCATTCACACATCCCCTGTGTCCTCTACCAGTGTGTCTGTGAGCCCTCCTCCCAAACTACACAAACGCAGCCACACACCCAACCAACAGCCATCCACCTCACAACAGCCTCCAGCCCATGCACCTTCACCCAAAGTCCGCAAATGAACACCTCCTACAACCACTACCTCTTCCTCCACTCCCAAACCCCCTCCATCTACCCATCCCAGTGTGTCACTTTTCCTCTTAAATGTTGACCTCTTCCCTACACCTCCCCCCGTCCGTCCCCTAGGGCCCGCCTTTCCAGGTCCCAACCCAGCACCTCAGCCACCACATCACCGGGCACAGTGGTGCCAGCAATACCCATTTTTTGGAGTGCGCCAAGCAACAGGGCTGCCAGTGTCCCAAGGAGCGAGGCCAAGGACATTCCCCCACCTCCAAAACAGAAGAAGTTGCCCGCATCCCGGAGGGTGAAGGCCAAAACACCTGCCACCAAGGGCTCAGCCAAGACAAGTGTGGGGAGTGGCAAGACAGCTGCGCCAGCATCCAAGGTGGGGAAGGGCCTGAAGAAGAAAGGCAAGTCAACGTTGCCGCCAACCTGCACGGCATACAAGACTGCCACCGGCACCGCCAAATGCACTGCCGCCAAGGACACTGCCGCCAGTAGCCCAGATACAGAGCCCTTCAGCAGCACTGCGGTCAGTGAGCCAGCCACCAGCACCGCCATTACAGACACCGCCGCCAGCACCGTGATCATTGAGCCAGCCACCAGCAGCGCCATTACAGACACCGCCACCAGCACCGCGGTCAGTGAGCCAGCTACCAGCACGGCAGTCAGTGAGCCGGCCACCAGCACAGCAGTCAGTGAGCCAGCCAGCAGCACCGCCGCCTCAATGACCACCGCGAGCACTGCCGCCACAATGACCGCCGCAAGCACCGCCGCTAATGACACCGCTGCCAACCCCGCGACAACCTGAGCCAGTGGCACCACCGCAGACATGGCTGCCATCCCCAGTGGTCATCCGTACGTGGCTGGTGGTCAGTTCCAGGGGCCTGGCCAGCTTCCATGTTGCCCAACAGTCAGTGGAGTATCACATCCACTACCTCAGTCCTTGGCAGGATGAAGCACTCTGGGCACAAGCCCCCTCCAGAACCAGTGGAGAAAGGCATCCACTACCTCTGTCCTTGGCAGGATGAAGCACTCTGGGCACAAAGCCACCTCCAGAACCACTGGAGAGATACATCCACTACCTCAGTCCTTGGCAGGATGAAGCACTCTGGGTACAAAGCCCCCTCCAGAACCAGTGGAGACTGTTATCCACTAGAGAGACTGTGGCTTTCTACTCCCCAGGATAAAGCAGTGGGCAAACCACCCACTGGAGAGACTTGAGAGACTGTGGCTTTGCACTCCCCAGGATAGAGCAGTGGGCAAACCACCCACTGGAGAGACTTGGGAGACTGTGGCTTTGCACTCCCCAGGATACATCAATGGGCATGGAGCCCTCTCGTGGAGCTGGCGTCGTGCACTCATCCGGCTGAGGTGCCACCCTTTCCCTTATCCCTGAGGTGGCTGTTTTATTTCGATCTAATGCCCCTGCAGTGTTCTCTTTGTTTCGATCGGGTATCTTGGGTGGGCCTCGCCCATGCATTTTGGGCCCAGTGGTCCACAGACTATGTAGGTGCAGTACCTGGACTTGAATTCTTGGTGTACATATTTGTTCATAGTGTATATAAATTTTGGACTAATGGATGTTTATTGATTACAATGGTTACAATGAATTCCTTTTGTCCTTGCGTTCTTCCAGGGGGAGTTGTGGGTTGTAAATGTAATGTTTCAGCATGTATTGGTTTGTGTGTTGTTGTGGGTGAGGGTGGGGGTGTTGCGTGTGTGTGTCACTCTCTTTTCCCTCTCCCCTCCCCTGTGTCGTATATGCAGTACTCACTGTGGGCGTCGCCGCCGTCGGTCGTGCTCCTGGTAGAGGAGCAGGAAGACAATCGCAGGGAGTATTTGGAGTCCAGGCTCCATGGCGTCCTGGTTCCTCGTGGAAAGTGTAGAGGTGAGTGTTTTCCCTTCCAAGTCCTGCTTCCGCTGTGTATTTGTTCGCGTTGAATCCACCCCGGAAAAGGTGGCGGATTGGCCTGTCATAATAGGGTGGGCGGTACATTGTCTTCCGCCTGTCTGTTGGCAGTGACCGCCATGCTGTTTGTTTGTACCGCCGTGGCGGTCGGAGTGTTAAAGTGGCTGTCTACGTTGGCGGTTTCCGCCACGGTCATAATTCCATTTCTTTTACCGCTGGCCTGTTGGCGGTTTTACCGCCGCTTTACCACCGACCGCCAGGGTTGTAATGAGGGACTTTGTCTTACACAGCAAGTCTCTTCCCAATAGGGATACCGAACTTAAAATGCAGACCACAAATTTATGCAATCCCTGAAAATTGCCAATCTCAACTTGAACTGGATCGGTAATTGGTTTTGTCAAATATTGGTTTGCTACCCCCACAACCTGAACAGTCCTACCTGAAAGGGGCGAATTCGGAACCTCTGCACTTCTCACTGTAAAGCATCCAGCTGCCGTGTCCACCAAGAATGGAACTCTGTGACCCAAAACCTTTCCCCTCACATAGGGTCTTCTCTGATCTACTACTAAAGAAGTCACAAGCACACATGGCTCCTCATCTGAACTATCACTCGTTCATTCACCATTTATTCCATCCTCACTGTGTAAGGGGAATTGGTGCACTGTGTTGTTACTTCTATTTTGTCTCTGTCCTGTGACCTGTTGAGAAAGCATCATCTGTTGCTGCTCCATCGGAGCTTGAGGTATTTGCTTTTGCTGTCTAGGTACCATGGGAACCTGCTGCTACATCGGCTGCAACTGTGACACTTGTGCATGGGGCATTTGCACTTACTTTATGGGCTGAAAATGTTGCACTTGATTCACATTATTCTTAAAATTTGGATTAGGAGCCCTTAGTGTCAGTCCTCTTACATTGTTAAATGAACTGATGTCATTACTCTGCTGAACAACACCTTCCTGCACCATCATCAGACACTCCAGTTTCCAATGTTCCAAGGCTCCGCAAATGTGACATGGCAATAGCTTCTTCATTCCCTGCACATCATTCTGAACCACAACAGTATTCAAATCTGGACCACGATTCATATTACCTCCACGACCTCTACCTTTCATCTGTGGCTGAAACATGACATTTCCCTGCTGCTACGGCATCTGCTGTGAAACGTTCCCTTGCACCCCTTTTTGAGCTGCTTTAACCTGCACCACCATCACTTTCTCTTCCAACTTTTTCTGCTTCAACTCGATCTCATCACTACAGTGTTTTGCATACTGCACCACCTCATCAATTGGCTTCGACTGCCAGCAAATCAAATGATTCCTAATCATCTGGGTAATTTTCAGGTCCCAATCCTTCCACAAATCTGAACATAAAATGTAGCATGTCTTTTGCCTCAATTTTTTCTGTACCACTGTAATGCTGAATGCCTGCAACAATCTCTCATAATACATATGTATCGACTCCTTTGCTTCCTGTGCTGTCCTGTCAGACCTCTGCCAGTCAATATCTTTTTGGGAAATTCTCGATTTCAGAAACTCAATCACCTTATAGTAATATTTCATTACCTCTGGAAACTGTGCACTCGTCGGCCAGTCTATACTCCTCTTACACTCGACCCACAATGGAACCACTATCTCTACTAATGTGTTTAAGTCCTCCCACAAATAATTTGCAAGTTTCACAAACCTGCCTGTCTGCTGATACCACTCTACTGGTTTTTCTCTCAATTTTGATAATCATTTGTAAATGATAGAACGTCACTTCTCATCCAAGGGACGTGAACAAAATTTTCCCCAGGAATCTCCCTCATTGGTAATATCTTTACTGGGTCTTTATCCAGCTGCACATTCTCAGTCAGCTCCAAAGAATCCCTTTTCCTCTTGTCTGTTTTCTTCACCCATCTGCCTTCCCATTTGTCTAATGCTCTTCAGGTCTGAGCACTCTACAGTAATTCTTTAAGGTGTGCCTTCTTTCCGGCCGATCTCACATGTTCAAAATCCTTTGCCTCGAAATCTAATCTGTAGCTCCTTTTTAAATGCTTTGTTATCTCAATCTCTATGCTGTATTTCTCTGCCAAATCTGATAATGTCTGATGCACTCTCCTCACTTCTCTCATAATCTTTGGGCACAAATATCTCAATTCTGCCTCTGTATTGGATTCTCACCTGTTCACCCCCATCGATCCCTCAATGAGTTCACCTGCTTCCATGCTTAGTCTGGCACAATTCAAATATTCCTTTCCTTTAGGGGCATTCTGTGGGGTATTCAATTTGTCTAACCATTCAGTCAATTGCTGAGCTGTCAGTCCCTGTAATGAAATGTTACTCGCTTGGATCGGGGGCACCTGCTGTGCAACTGAATTTGGAGTCTGCGGTGTGAATAATTTCAGGCTCTGGCTTACATTTGGTCCTGTCATAGCATCTGGAAGTGCAACAAGTGGACTAAAATCTAACAATGATCTTGATCCGTCAGAAGTCTGACCCACAGGAGAAACTGCCTGAACATGTCCGTTATGTCCTTCCGTCATTAGGCTCTGGGCCATTGCTCCCTGTTCACTTACAGTCGGTTTCTTTTGCACAAATAATGGTACTGCTGAACCAATAGTAATTGGTAGCGATATAGCATCCGGGGCTGCTCTGCCACTTACACTCTGTGGGAGAGTAACTCCCATATTCTGATTCATCATCGGAGTCAAGTCTGACTGTGTCCCCATCACTGGCGTAAATCTCGGCATTACCTGCGGCTGCACTTGGGGCAACAAAATCGGAGTCGGCTCAGTCTGGACCAGTATTGGTCTCAGAGAACCACCTGCTCTGTGGGCACCACTAAGTTCTAAGTTGTCTCTAAAATGGGTACATCAGGATATATTCTCTGTATCTGTGGTGGCTGCATCTGAGCCTGCACTTCAGGAGTAATTGGCACATTAGGACCACTTTGCACCGCATTCTGTGTCAGGCTAGAATTAACCTGTACTGGACTCACTCTCCCATTAACCTGTGTTGGGGCTGTCGGATCAGCGCTAGTACTCGGACCACTCTCACGTACTCTATATGGTGGTGGTCGGTCTCTCAATAGTTGTGTAAGGAACTCATCATCGTCCGATTCCTCTTCTACTCTTGAAGACTTTCTAGCTCCCTTACTTTCGGACGAACTTCTAGTCATCTTCCTAGTCGCATTCTTTCTTTCCTTCTCATCCCCCTGCGTAATTGCAGAAACAACTTAGTTCCCTGCAAAGTCTCTGTTCTCCATACCTTCTGATCCCAATCCTATTTAGCCTCCGCTAGAGTCTTTTCTGCCTTTCTCATCCTTCTCTCGAATTTCAATTGCTGTTGCTGTCTGGCCACTAGTTCTCAGATCGCTAATGCCTCAAATTGTGTTGGTCTCGGAAGGGGCTTCGATTCATATAGCACCATCTGCAAATGCTCCAAAACTCTTAAATTAAACGTCCCATTTGTAGGAAACGCTAAGCTCCCATATTTCTCTGTCAATTTGCACCATTGCTTTAACCAAAGACATGGCGCGACACCTCTCTCCTCCATTACAATATTAGCCGGTGTATTCTCTGGTGGTGTAGGCTCACCTGCATTTGCTGTTATATACCTATCTCCCCTTAGGGCACTTTTCAACGCTTTGAAAAACTTCATCTTTTCTACTTTTTGTTTACTCAAAATCAAATCAGGAAATGACTTTCAATCCGAAGATTCCTTTCACCCGTGTTCTCAACCAATTGCCTCTCACGGACGGCTGCCAATCTGTGCACGACCCTTCTCACTCATCCATCCAGCGTCCATCCCAGCGTGATGATCCATCCCAGCGTGACTCCAATGACGTCACATTCACATGTACTGCGACTGACAAAGTCTTGTGGCTCGTCCTCCTTAACTCCAATCCACAGAAAACTAATGCAGAATATTGTGGGCACTAACCAAAAACAAATCTGCTGGTTTACTACAGGAAAGGTAACACAATTGCTTCAGAAACCTTACGGATTTTCACTGATGGCTCTTTCTGCACTTACAGCTATTCCCCTTCTCGGTTTCCAGATTCGCAAGCAAAATTTGACCCGCACATTTTACTCTCAACTGACCAATGGGTCTGTCCTGGTGCAAATAGGACTCACCAAATCTGATTCGAGATTTTCTTTCGCCCACTTTAACTCACACACTTACTTGTTGACCATGCCCGATCAACCTACTAAACCAGAAAAATTACAACATATAACCAAGTGACTCATACACTTCAGAGTGATAGACCACGCAGGGTCTGTACATCAACAACCATGTGGACAATTTTTTAGCACAAAGAGCTACACACATATGAAGTTTGACGACTTCTCTACTCTCACACTGTGGAGTACGCACACTCCTACTACAACTTCATTTGGAGTACGCAAAGTCCCTAAACCCTCACAACCTCAAAATCCACCTGCGATTTGCATAAGCTGTGCAAGTGCAATCTATTTCACTCACTCTATCACTAGCACGCCGGGAACATCCTCAGTAAATGTCACGCACCATGACCTTTCAGCCATGAATAACCACACTGTTAGTAAAAGTTTAGTAAGTTTATTTCCCTATATTAACAATGCTAAGGTCATGTAGATTAATCTCAAAATCAAATGAAACACATATAAAAACAACACTGGTTGTCCAAAGCGGCGGAAGAAACGCAATCTAATCAAAGCTTCGATTACAACTCATTCTAAAGTTACAGTGCAGATCAATAGCAGAGTCAGCTGCGTTAATGAGATGTAATACATGTAGTTAAGCAGAGAAATCCATCAGACGTCAGTCTCTTCGTCAATAGTCAGAATCCTCAACTAACACAAGATTAGCATCAGCATGTTGGGCTTCATGCAAAACAATTTAGTAACACAAATTTGGAAAACATCTAACTATGATTCTATCAAAACAGCGCAGTTGGTACATAGGAATGAAAATCAAAATATGCATAGCAGTCACAATTTATCATATTGTACCTATCCTTGATATGGGTCAGCAAAACAGAATCAGTCTTTGTCCTTAAGTCATCAGTCGATCAGCAAAGCGTCAGGCTCTCAGTCAGAAAATATGAGCCCAATGTTGGAATGAACGTCTCTCTCTTAAAACCTGTAAGTCTCTCCCTCTCCTAAAGTTTTGGATAAGTTTTCTTTCCGTTGAGTTGTTATATCAAAGTCAACTAAACTATCCCCTAATCCCATATTGGTCAGTTAATCATATGTCCACACTTTATCCAATAATATTTCTATGTCAGATCTATGAATTCTAATATTTCACCATTCACATACAGTTGATTGGTCTGCCTTACGATGTTCTAATCATCCGGCTTGTCAGATAACAATATTGTTGCAGCTTCAACTCCAGTCAGTATCTTCATTGTTCTTGTCCTGGGAAAGTCAGTCTCACTGTCGCGCCGCGCGGTGCGGCGCGAGCCGAGAGCTCGACTTCGGCCGGGCGTTCGGCTCGGGCCGCGCACCGCGTTATTAAGACGCGGCGCGCCCCCAGCCTCTCCTGCGCGTTTCGAGGCCCCAGATTTGCTTGGGGCCTCGTTCTTCCTTCTGCCTTTCACTGTCCCAGGGGTCTCTGAACCCTCTTACCTGTTTTTCTTCGTTTCTTGTCCTTTCTTCTGTTTGCAGTCTGTTGTGTGCCTTTCTTTATGTCTTTTCCTCCTTCCCAGATTCCTGTGCTTTCCCAGCATTCCTTGTTCCCTATTCTCTATGGTTCCTCTACTATTCTGTTCTATATATTGTTTCCCTATCTAAGATGGTGTCCTTTTTACTTCCTGTGGGTCACTTCCTGTTTGTTGGTATATAAGGGCTGTGTTTTTCCTCTTTCCTTGCGCTGCAACACTTTCTGCTCAGTTGGTGTCTTCGCTCCTGATTTCCTTGCCTTTTGGTTTTGGACTCAGCATTCTGTATTTTCTGATTTTTGCTCCTTTTGGATTCCTGTTTGTTGTTCTTGTTTTTCTCCAGGACTTTTCCTGTTTGGAGGTTTTTCCCCTTGGAAGGGGTTTTTCCCTCTGGCGCTACTTTCTGAAGGGCACGGTCTGTTCTTGGTGTCTCCATTGCCTACAGCACCGTGGCTACCAGAAAGAGTCGCCCCTTTTTGGGCCAAAGCCGAACATTGAAGATTCACGCCACCAGATCTGCAAATTCCAGGCGCAAGCAGCACGTGAGTCGTGACAGATTGCAGCGCCTAACCATTCCGACGTCCTCAAACACCATGGATAATACAGTGGCGGCTGCTGCAGATCCGGAGCAATCTCTGTTAACCACGATTCAGCAACAAGCCCAGGAGTTGCAACAACTACGTAATGAAAATGCTGCGTTACGACAGGCTTTGGCCCTCCGCACCAGTGATGTTCCGACAATCTCCGCTTCTACCCCTTGTTTCTCTGGTGAACCAACCAAGCTTCGCGAGTTCTTGGATGCTTTAACGGTGTATTTCGCCTTCCGACCTACTCAATTCTCCCACGACAGGACCAAGGTGGGTTATCTTATCAGTGCCTTATCCGGCCCAGCCTTGGCCTGGGCAACCCCGATGGTGTCCTCCGACGACCCTGTATTGTCAGACTATTCCGCCTTTGTGAGTCGCTTCAAACAAATGTTTAGCCGTCCTGGATTGGAAGCCTCCGCTGAAGAAGCCTTGTGCGACATCCAACAAGGCTCCCAAGACGTCCTGCAATATATAACCCGTTTTCGTCAGCTGGCGGCAGAGACCACTTGGGTGGAACGTACTCTGGTAACATTATTTCGTAGAGGACTCAAAGAAGAAATAAAGGATGAACTAGTGCATTCTACCAGAGCGGAAGATCTTCGTGGCCTGATGGATCAAGCACTGTCCATCGAATATCGTCTTCAGGAACGGAGATCGGAAAAGAAAAGGAGTAGAGGGTTTACCCAACCAAGTAGCTCCCGTGCATACCTGCAGCGTTCCGAGGAACCTCGCACTCCTGCTAGAGACATCGAAGGGGAACCCATGCAGGTGGATACTACCCGAGGTCCGCTCTCTGCTAGTGAACGAGAAGACAGACGCAAGAGAGGGTTGTGCCTGTATTGTGGTTCTGCTGGTCACATACTCCGTACCTGTCCAGTACGTCCGTCCAGACCTTCGGGAAACGCCACCTCCCGTCCTCTGTAAGAAGGGAGGGGACGGGATCTACAGCTATACCTTCCATCAGCTCCTTTAATGACAATACAACTGCCTTGTTCATCTTTCCTGTCCTGTTACAACTTCCTGACGGTCGTCAAGAAAAGACTATGGCATTACTAGACTGTGGTGCTAGTGGTATATACATGGACAAGACATGGGCTGCTGCTAACCTAGTTCCTACTCAAGCAAAAGAGGTACCCGAACAGGTACACACTGTGGATGGATCTTTGATATCCTCTGGTCCTGTAGACACCACTACCCTGATGTTAAGTCTACAGGTGGGAAACCATCAAGAACACATCTCCTTCGATCTTATTACGTCCCCTAACCATACCATCATTCTTGGAATTCCGTGGCTCATTCGACATAACCCATATATAAATTGGGTTACCCGGACAGTCTCGTTGTCTTCGCAATTTTGTCACGAGAACTGTTTTACTTCCGACAAGTATTGGTCTCCGAAAAGATCCTTAGCTACTGAAGGTGCCACTGGTATGTCCATTAATACGGTCCAAGGGGTCCCAGACCACTATTTGGAGTTTCAGGATATTTTCCAAAAACCGTCAAAACCTGTGCTACCTCCACATCGAGAATATGATTGTGCAATTCCATTAGAACCCGGCACAATTGTTCCTTTTGGGAGGATGTACTCCCTCACGGAACCCGAAAGGGAAGTTCTAAAGGAGTATCTGGACGAAAATATACAGAGTGGTCTTATTGTTCCATCGTCGTCTCCGGCTGGGGCCCCTCTCTTTTTTGTGCCCAAGAAGACTAAGGATCTTCGTCCGTGCCTGGATTTTCGAGGTCTGAATAAAATCACCATTAAAGATCGTTATCCTTTGCCTCTCATCAGGGACATACTGGAAGCAATCAGAGGGGCCCAACGTTTTACTAAATTGGATTTACGAGGAGCCTACCACCTTTTACGCATAAGAGAAGGCGACGAATGGAAGACAGCATTCAGGACCCCATTTGGCCATTTTGAATATAGGGTTATGCCGTTTGGTCTTACTAACGCCCCGGCAATCTTCCAGAGATTTATGGACTCAGTGTTTTCAGACCTACTTAATCAGACAGTCGTGATCTACCTAGATGACATTCTTATTTATTCTAGAAATCCTGAACTCCATACTTCCCATGTGAAACAAGTTCTTCAAAGACTTCGTGATCATCAACTATTTTGCAAACCAGAGAAATGTGAGTTCGACATAACGGAAGTCAAATATCTGGGCTATCATTTAAGTCCCACCGGCATAGCTATGGACCAAGAAAAGGTACAAGCTATCCTAGAGTGGCCTTCTCCTTCTACCATAAAAGAAACACAATGTTTCCTAGGTTTAGCAAACTTCTATCGACAATTCATTCTAGACTTTGCCAGTCAGACTAGCCACATAACTCACACTTTAAAGAAGGACAATTTAAAGAAGGGGTTTGTCTGGACTGAGACTGCTGAAGCAGCCTTTCAAAGCTTAAAGAGAGCCTTCACCCAAGCCCCCATCTTAAGACATCCAGATACCACCAAGCAATTTATAGTAGTAACTGATGCTTCTGAGAGAGCCATCGGAGCTGTCTTACTCCAACGACAAGAGGATGATGGCCTTGAACATCCTGTTTTCTATTTGTCTCATATCCTTTCCACAGCTGAACAACATTATTCCGTACTTGAAAGGGAATTATTGGCTCTGAAAACAGCCTGCCTTGAGTGGAGGCAGTTTCTGATGGGTTCCAAGGAACCATTTGAGGTGAGGACAGACCACCGTAATTTACAATGTTTAAGAAATTTTGTATGCCAGAATAGTCGTCAGGCCCGCTGGGCCTTTTTCTTCAGTCAGTACGATTTTTATATTACATATATTCCAGGATCCCAAAACATTCTGGCTGATGCTCTGTCTCGCCGATATCCAGAGTGTTCTCCTTCCTCATCCCAGTATCTTCTAGAACCCAGTAAGATCATTGGAGTGGCTCAGTCTTTCCTGGAAGAAGTACAACAAGAATACGCCAACCTATCGGACCATGACATAGAAGAACTAAGACCATTATTGTACAAGAAACAAGGATATTTTTATTACCAAGACCTGATATTCCTCCCTACAAACAAGGTGCAAAAGAAAGCATTACAAATGTGCCATGATTCCCCTGTAGCTGGTCACAGAGGCATCAAAGCCACACAAGAATTACTTTCACGATTTTTTTGGTGGCCTACCTGGAAACTGGATGTGGAAAGATACGTTCAGGCCTGTCCCATATGTGCCCAAGTCAAAATACCTCACACCAGACCGGCAGGATTACTACAACCTTTGCCTGTTCCATCGGCCCCATGGCATACTATCTCTACTGATTTTATGTGTTCGCTCCCACCATCAGCAGGAAACCGGGTTATCATGGTCACAGTGGATTCTTTCACAAAGATGGCTCATTTCACTGGCCTAAAAAAGCTGCCTACTTCCCAAGAACTAGGTCAAATATTCATAGATCATGTCTTCCGTCTCCATGGACTTCCACATACCATAATCTCTGATAGAGGACCTCAGTACATCTCCCGATTTTGGAAGCATTTTTGTAAAACACTGAATATGAATAGAGCCCTGTCTTCAGGGTTCCATCCTCAGACCAACGGACAGACTGAGCGTCTGAACCAGGGACTAGAGCAATATCTTCGATGCTTTTGCAATTCTACCCAAAGTAACTGGAGCACTTACCTCTCTTTAGCTGAATTTTCCTACAATAACTCAGTCCATAGTGCCTCCAAGGTCACTCCCTTTTTCTGTTCCTATGGTTTTCATCCTACCTCTTTCCCTACTTCTCCACAATCCAACTCTCCTCTACCTGCTATTAACTATTTCTCCAAACGCCTTCTCCAACTCCATAAACTAATTCGATCTAATTTGTTACATACCAAGAGGTATATGAAGAAGGCTGCAGACAAGAGACGTACAACCAATCCAAATTATCATCTGCAAGATAAAGTCTGGCTCTCCTCCAAATTCTTGCCCTCACGTCTCTCTCAAAACAAGTTCACACCTCGTTACTATGGGCCTTTCCGTATTCTCCAGTTGGTCAATCCTGTCACTGTCCGTCTTCACTTACCCCATACATGGAAGATCCATCCGGTTTTTCATGTTTCTCAGCTTAAACCTTATGTGCCTGATCCTTACTCACGTCAGTTTCCTTGTCCACCTCCTGTCCTTGTGAATGATGCTCCTGAATATGAAGTGCAGGAAATCTGTGACTCTCGTCTTTTTCATAAACGACTTCAGTATCTGATTCATTGGAAGGGTTATCCTCTCAGTGAATGTTCATGGGAAGATGCCTCTTCCGTTCACGCTCCTCTCCTGACTCAACGCTTTCACTGTTTATTCCCTCTTAAACCTGGGCCTTCGGGAGGGGGACCTACTGTCGCGCCGCGCGGTGCGGCGCGAGCCGAGAGCTCGACTTCGGCCGGGCGTTCGGCTCGGGCCGCGCACCGCGTTATTAAGACGCGGCGCGCCCCCAGCCTCTTCTGCGCGTTTCGAGGCCCCAGATTTGCTTGGGGCCTCGTTCTTCCTTCTGCCTTTCACTGTCCCAGGGGTCTCTGAACCCTCTTACCTGTTTTTCTTCGTTTCTTGTCCTTTCTTCTGTTTGCAGTCTGTTGTGTGCCTTTCTTTATGTCTTTTCCTCCTTCCCAGATTCCTGTGCTTTCCCAGCATTCCTTGTTCCCTATTCTCTATGGTTCCTCTACTATTCTGTTCTATATATTGTTTCCCTATCTAAGATGGTGTCCTTTTTACTTCCTGTGGGTCACTTCCTGTTTGTTGGTATATAAGGGCTGTGTTTTTCCTCTTTCCTTGCGCTGCAACACTTTCTGCTCAGTTGGTGTCTTCGCTCCTGATTTCCTTGCCTTTTGGTTTTGGACTCAGCATTCTGTATTTTCTGATTTTTGCTCCTTTTGGATTCCTGTTTGTTGTTCTTGTTTTTCTCCAGGACTTTTCCTGTTTGGAGGTTTTTCCCCTTGGAAGGGGTTTTTCCCTCTGGCGCTACTTTCTGAAGGGCACGGTCTGTTCTTGGTGTCTCCATTGCCTACAGCACCGTGGCTACCAGAAAGAGTCGCCCCTTTTTGGGCCAAAGCCGAACATTGAAGATTCACGCCACCAGATCTGCAAATTCCAGGCGCAAGCAGCACGTGAGTCGTGACACTCACACACATTACACATAAAATGTTACACTATCAGGAACATCATCTCCTAGCAGTCGGTTCTTACGAAAAGCTTCTAATAAGCACATTTAACAAGACAATGGACGTTTCACAGTTTAATTCACTTGGTCAGCATTTTTATTAAATGCTAAGAAATACAACTTCTGAATGAGGCCTAGCAAAATAGGCCAAGACAATCGCTAAGATAAGATCTACAATTAATAAAGCTAAAGCATACTTCATAACCCTTAATATGACATATTACTGCAATATGACATATTTCAACATTTCATATGTATTAATCATTAATTAGTACATTTCGTTAACATTGTTGGCCATTCTTCAAGGTCACATTTTCAAATGCGTGCATTATTTTTCTACGTTATTCATTTTCTACCTAAACTCGTTATTCAAAATACGTAAACACTCATTAATAAATTTAATTAAAGACACCTGCGCTAGCACAACCAAACAGAAACAAGCTAACTCACGTAGCAGTCCTGCTAGGTGTAACTTGATTAACTCCTTATAAGGAGTAGGTACTGTGGCCAGACCTATTTTTCGTTCATCCTGATTATATTTTGCTTTCCCTATTAGAAATGCAGAAGTAGAAGAATGCAAAATTAAAGAAAACCTAATTGTTTACTCCCCCAGGAGGACAACTTTTCAATATGTCACTGAATAAATGGATAAATGGTGCTGCACCAGTATTGGAAGTGTTTAGCAACAGCAGTGGCATGTACTCCGGCCCTTTTTTTTTTTTTTTTAACAAATTAATCACTGCAAGCACTCATTTCTTCGTTTGTGCTCCTCATGACTAATGATAGCCTTTTATCATGCAGCCTAAGATGTGGAAATAATGTTTGGTTTAAAGTCTATGCTTTGGGCCTTGTTCGTACTTTAAAAATGGTAGCAGATGGTCCTGTCTTTACATACTCCTGCCAGTGATACTAAAAATATAGAGAACAGCCAGCTCACTCTTCATGTTTCAGTGCACAGGCCCTACCTAATGTAGATGTCTTTGTACTTGAAACTATACATATTACAACTGGTAATCCTGATTTGCCAGCGCTTAAACATAATTTCCACATTGCTTATCAATCACTGTAGAGACACTAATGTTAACCGTCTTCTTCACTCAGGCCAACTCGTTTTCAGCAGTTTGTATTGAAAGGCAACAGCTACATACTTCATATTGTTATAATTATCATTAGTTTTGTCGCTCCTTTTTCTTTGAATGCTTGAGGAATTTATTATTTGGTAAGAGTTTGTGAGGGGAATGAGTGGAAGAAAGTATTTTGTCTCAAATTTGAGCTTTATGAATATAAGGTTTTACCATTTGGTCTAAGCAACACACCTGTAGCTTTTACGTTTTTTATTAATGAGATCCTCAGAGAATGTGTTGACATTTTTGTTTTTGGTTATAATATATTCTCGTATTTTCAAAAGAAAGACAGGAACACATTCAGCAAGGATGCATAGCATAGCAAAAGTTGCCAGAAGTCATTTATATGCATAAACTAAAAAGAGTGAGTTTATGTCTCATAAGTGGAATTCTTAGAAGTTGTGATTTCCCCAGAAGGATAAAAAATGGATAACAAGGTCATATCACCCTTTACCAGACTATTAAATAAAGTTGTTCCATTTAGGTGGGATCAGAAGGCAGACAAAACATTCCATGAAATAAAGACAAGGTTTACATCAAGACCAATGTGTAGACGCCTCTTTCTATGTTGATGTAGCAGTTGTAGCCTTACAGTCAGTATTATCACTGCATCATTCAAATACACGTCAATTTCATACGGTAGCTTATTAGTTCAAAAAATTGAATGTTGCTGAAAGAAATTACACTATTTATAAGAAGGAGCTGTTTGCTATTAAAGTAGCATTTACAGGTTGGTGACACTATATTTTAGCACACGAGTTCCAGTCAGGGGTTGTACAGATAACTGTATTTGTTGTTCTTATGATCCTCCACAGCTTTTACAGCCAAGCAGATGAGGTGGTTGTTATTTTTTCGCAGATTATAAAATTGTGATATCTTTCAGACGGGCATCAAAATCAGATAGCTGACTCTTTATCTCATAGAAATCATAACAGTTCTGAAAAGGAACAAAAAGTTTATCAAACAATTCCAAAGAGTACAATTGTTATGTTATCCATTTCAGACAATATTAAGAGAGAGATGTGTCTATTGAGGATGAGAGATGGAAAATTCAAAATCGGTTACCCTGGTTACTCTGGTTTTACCAATGTCCATATTTACCTAGGGTAGAGATTAGACATAAAGCATTAAAGGAAATATGTGATTTTCCATTGTCAGGTCACCTAGTTATAGCTAAGACAATTGAATTAATGAAGAGATACTTTTGATGGGAAAAGGGGCATACAGTTATAAAAGAGTATGTTTCCACTTGTGGGATTTGCTCCACAAACAAGAATGATCATAATAAGCCCATGGGATTGTTAAAACCATTGAAAGTCCCCAAACAACCCTGCAAATTATTTCTATCCATTTTATTGATTTTATTGTAGACCATCTGCCTGATAAGGGGTTTACAGCCATTCATGTAATTGTTTATTCCTCTTTACAAATGGTCTATTTTGTACAAACAAAACGGTTGCATCAGCATCAGAAACTAGTCTTCTATTTTTACATGATTTAGTGAAACATAATGGGATACCTACAGTAGTGGGTATTAATCAGTTCATCTCAAGACCTTTAAGGTTTGTAAAAATCTGAAAATGGAAACTTTGTCATCTGCATGTCATCCTAAGACAAAAAATCAAATTGAAAGAGATAATCAGAATTTGGAAACATATTTAAGATGCTTTATCCAAGATCAGAAATCATGGTTGGATCATTTATGTTTGGCTGTATTTTTTCCTAAGAACCTGATTCTTCCTCCACTGGTCATAATCCATTTTTTGTCATGTTAGGTCTCCATCCACGTTTCTTGGCTGAAATACCACTCACAAGTTCTAACTATCCATCTGTCAAAGAAGAAAGAATTCAGCAATTAGATAACATTCATGGGTGTGTAATAGACACTTAAACGAAAGTCAATCAAAACATGAAAAAGTGGGCAGATAAAAAGTGAAGAAAAGAACCTCAGGATCAGATAGGAGATGCAGTATAGCTTTCTGCCTGTAATATCAAATTGCATTGTAAAAGGAAATTCTAGACCAGAATTAGTGTAGCCTTTTTTATAAGAAGTTGGTTAGTCTGGTGGCTATGAAATCGACATTAGTAGAGACAAATCAACTCAGTATTCAATGTTTCTCTATTAAAACCTGTTAAAAAGGGTACTCACATTGGAAAAGCTATGCTGATGTTCAAGATCAGAGGAAAGGTGGCGTGTGTGACAGTAAATGCCACTACAAAATTAAACTAAATTTGAGTCTTCCTAGAAGCAGGATTTCTGATCTGGCAGCCATCTTGAATGTTATTTTATTAAATGAGAGTGGAGTGTGAGTCTTGAGGCTTCTCAAAGCAGTTCATGTTTGGCACTCATTGTGGGATTATTGAGAAGCCAGTGTCTTCTGATAGGAATGTTGGATTGGAACTTCGACTTTCTACTTTTGCTTTATCTTGCATATTCATATCATACTTACGATTGTTACTACTTTCAAGGTTTTGTATATTTGTACCTTTATGTGTGTGCACTATTGTCTCATTTTATGTGCACATTCTTATTTTGCACTTTGTATCTCTCCTGTTTTCATCACCACCACTGTGTATATTGTCATTTCCCCAGATAGCCAAAACTGAAATTACTTTGGAATTGTGAGAATTGAACTCTCTAGCAAGACGACAGAGTCATATGTGAAAAACTACACTGCAAGGGTTGCAAAAGGACACATAGCAATCATTGTTTTCTTTTATTTCAATGAGAGAACTGCATTGAGTGTAAAGAAGTGAGGGTTGAGTTAGATGACTTGTTACATGGGGTAATTAGATAGAGGGACTGTATATTGTACTAATGTTGCTAGGTTCTTTTCTAACTTAGTATAGGTTCCAATTAGGCTTCACTAACCAGTCCAGGAGGAAGTGTGAAGAGCCTTGCATTACACTTTTCTCTCTCTTCCCCTTTCTTTTTCCCATCTGTACGGGCTGCTGTGATTTCTGGTACAATTAGAAGTCATGATCTCTCTGTGGAGGTGAACAAGACAAGACTTGTGGCACTTGTGCAGATTGGTAACTGGATTCTGTAAACTATAACAGATCTCTGATAAACAGGTCCGTCCAATAGACCATCCATTCCAATTTTCAGGGTAGAGGGCACACAAACTGTAACTTTATCTCTGTTGCCTAGCTCAAATAAAAACAGAAATGTGTCAGTGGCTCACTTTAAAAAGCAGTATGTGGCTAATACTGTTCAGCAGACCACTTCTGATAGATAGGAGGCTTTGAAGTAGAGCCTTACAGCCTCTCCCTGAAGGTGCTACCCATGGAAGAGTACAGCAATGCTGATAGCTTTACTTCCAATCTGGGGACTCTCAAGCCTGCTGTGTCTCTAGATTTACACCAAGAACCAGCTTCCACTGAGGAACCTAATGCTGAAATATGGACAGTTTCAACATTCTCAACTACTGCTGTGTTACCCTGATGTAACCGACATCAATTAAAATAATGCCCTTGCAAAAAATAACACTTTACGAAAATGATTCTGACTTTGAAATAGGTGATTTGCAACAAACTCCACAGTCCCTCAAAGTCACTGACTCATTCTTTGTTATTATTTGCTCTGTGAATGGTATCTAATGCCACCGTGGTCCTATATCAAGATTGCACAACAACTGTTTACCTTATAGTTGGCTCATCATGCTGATTATTTTTTTATTATTACTGAATGGACATTGTGGCCCCCATTATGACATTCGCGGTAAATCCCGCTTACCACCACGGAGACGGACGCTGACATATCGCCGTGGTGGCGGATGTCCGTCCGCATATTATGACACACACAAACCAAACCAACAGAATACAGCACATATACGAATCCGCCAGCCCAAAGGTCAGTGCTAAAGTGGGCAACAACCCTACCGTTATGCCAACAAAACAATATCCACCACATTATGACCCACAAATCACCACAGCAGACATTCAATGGCGGTAAACCATTGGCGGCACACACCGCTGCACTCAGAATGGACACCCAAGTACTAAACTACACAACATTGGCCAATTAAAAAAACACACACCTGACACCCATACACACACCACACACCCCCACCCACACCACTATAAAACACATACCCGCATTACCCACAACCCCTTATGAATACAAATCATTGACACTAGACAGACATCAAAACCATTGCAACAACTACACTCACACACCCAAACATCCCTTACGCACTCCACTATGCATACCCAACCACAGTACCCAACACCCACACACTTACACACAACACCCATGGCCTCACAAAGGCACCCCCGTTTCACAGATGAGCTGTTGCTGTCATGGTGGAGGAAATAGTCAGGGTAGGGCCACAGCTCTCTGAAGCACAGGTCGAGCAGATAACCATTGCAAGGAAGATGGAGCTATGGTGGAGAATCGTGGACAGGGTGAACGCCGTCGGACAGAATCCAATAACAAGGGATGACATCAGGAAGAGGTGGAACGACCTACGGGGAAGGTACGTTCCATGGCAGCAAGGTACCAGCTCGCCATACAGAGGACTGGCGGTGGACCCCCACCTCCTCCCCCACAGCTCACAGCATGCGAGGAGCAAGTCTTGGCAATACTGCATCCAGAGGGACTCACTGGAGTAGCCAGAGGACTAGACACTGGTAAGTCAACATTTACCACTTATCTCCCCCATACCTGCATGCCATTTCACCCCCTTACCCTCACTCACATCACCCCACTCCATCCCACACACTGCACCAATGCAGGTGGCAAACCCCATTTCTAAGCCCTGCATGCCATACCAATGCATGGACAGCGTTCCCAGCCCTGCATGTACACCAATCACCAAACCATGCACAGCATAGGGGAACTAACAATGCCACAATACATCACCATACACATTCAAAGGTGGCAGGGCAACGGCAATGATATAATGTGTCACAGGCATGAAGCATAATACATCACTTACATCCCCACAGGTGCCCCAGACAATCTCAGAAGGTGTCACGACTATCCAGTCCCCCAACAGAATGTGCCCGAGTGATGACAGTAATCCTGGACTTCTGGATCTGGATGAACCACCTGGCCCATCAGGGACCACTGGATAGTCGGTCACCCCAGCCCACTCACAGTCCACCAGAGAGCCTCCCCCATCAGTATCCAACACCACAGCATCCACCCAGCATCCCAACACCTCTGACCCCAGGACACGCCAATCAGCAGTGTGTCCACCTGTACAGGGACCCCAGCCCACACCTCGCCCCCAAGACAATCAGGGACCTGGGGTCAGTGGCAGTGGGCACACCATTCTGGGACAGCGGCACAGCGCAACAGGGACACTGGGAGGAATGCTGTGTGCCAGAGGGAGAACAGGCCCGGGGAACCGACTCTCCAGGGGGCACTCACTAATATCCTGAGGGCTTGCCAACAATCCCAGTACACAATGGCCCAGATCCTGGACAACATGCAGGATAACAAGCGGCTGTAGGAGGAACACCATCAGGAGATCAGGGAAGACTTGAAGGCCCCCAACACCACCATAATCTCCATAGCAGGGGTGCTGGCAGACATGGCCAACATCATGAGGCAATGGACAGCACATCAGCTGGCCCCTACCACTAGCTAGTCTATTGACCAGCCCACCACTTTTGCTGCAGCTAGTGGACAGGAGGCCCCGCCACAGGACCCACAGGTCACCAGCACCCCTCCCCCTACAGAAGGTGAACCACCCCACAAATGTTCCCTGTGACCAAGACACACTTACCAAGACCACCGCCAGAAAATGAAACTCTCCTGATTGTCCCCCTTGTGTCCCACCCTATCACCTTGTCCACTTTGAACTGTCTTTGCTCCCCTTCCTATGGCCCCTGGACACTGGACATGTGCTACAAACAGGCTGGAACAATACCCTTGACTTTCCTCTACCATAACTCCATTCCATTGCACTTTTCAGTCAATTATTTGCACTACAATAAACACCCTTGAACACAATTTGAGTGACACTGTTTTATGTGTTGAAAATGTACATTTATGGGAACAGTCACATCTAGTGCAAATGATCTGAACACTGTGATATTATACAATTAATGACCTGTAACTTCCTGTAGTGATCACATCAGGATATTGTTGTCATACCACCAACATCTGGAAAATGAGAAAACATAGGTGACAGTAATGAATGCTATCATGCTACAGTCACACAGATGAAATCAGTAGTCAGAGCAATGATCAGTTCCACTGTCTCACTTGTGTGTCATTGGAAGTATTGACGTATAACTGATGTTCTCTTGTCCACAACCTCCTCCTCTGCCTCCTCCTCCTCCTCACTGTTCTCAGGGTCCACTGTTGCCACAGGGGCATCTCCAGTCTCCTCCTCCTGCAGAAAAGGCACATGTCGTCTTAGGCCAGGTTGTGCAACATGCAGCATACCACTACTATCTGGAAGACCTTTCCGGGTGAGTAGCACAGGATCCATCTGTCAGATGGAAGCACCTGAACCTGGCCTTCAGGAGGCTGAAGGTCCTCTCGATTATTCTTCTGGTTCACCCATGTGCATCATTATAACAGTCCTCAGCCCCTGTCCTGAAATTCCTCACAGGGGTCAGGAGCCACAATAGGTTTGGGTAGCCAGAGTCACCTACAAGTATTGAGGAACAACATTTAGCCTTACACAATGCTATGGGGATAACAGCTGAAGGCATACACTGACATACAGTGGGTGGGGACTCTGGCTCCCCTATTAGCCACACCCTGTGCCTCTGTAGCTGGGCCATCACATTTGGGATGCTGCTATGCCTCAAGATAAAGGCGTAATCCACTGACCCAGGATACTTGGCAGTGACGTGGGGGATTAACTGGTCCGCCAGGCACACCATTTGCACATTCAGTGAGTGGAAACTCTTACGATTCCTGAACACCTGTTCATTCTGGCGGGGGGACAAACGCAATATGTGTACTGTCAATTACCCCAACAATATTGGGGATATGCCCCATTGCATAGAATCCTCCCTTCACAGTGGCCAAATCTTCTACCTGGGGGAAAGCAATGTAGATGCACATGTGTTTCACCAAGGCAGATAAAACCCTTGCCAGCACGATTGAGAACATTGGCTGTGACATTCCTGCTGCCAAGCTTACTGTCACTTGGAAAGAACCAGCTGCCATGAAATGGAGCACTGATATCACTTGCACAAGAGGGGGATCATAGTGGGATGACGGATAGCTGATATCAGGTCAGGCACCAGTTGGGCATGCAGCTCTGTGATTGTGGCCCTGTCCAGTCTATAAGTCAGTATAATGTGCCTGTCCTCCAGTGTAGCCAAGTCCACAAGGGGTCTGAACACAGGGTTTGTCTTCTCCTCCCATTCATCTGCAGCAGTAGGTATCTAAGGGACACAAGAGTGAGTAAGCTGTAACAATTTGAACAATGGAACCAGCACCTCAGTGTACATAGTGCATTTATGTGATGGGACAGTGGGAATGGCAAGATATGTGCAAATCTAGGCAGTGACACAGGTAAGGTGATTCCAATCGCTGTCCACCACCATGAAGTGGCGACCGTCTGTCCGGTGTGTAGTGACAGGTGGAAGTGAAGTAACTGCGCCGACGTTGGGTGTCGTGGCAGAAGGCAGTCTTGCACCGCCGTTCAATTCCTCGTGGGATAATATGGGGCTCTATTGAGTACAGTGGCCAATGGGGATCAGCGCCGTCGGTGACGGTGTACACCACGGCGGACGTGACCGCCATTTTCTATCTGAATCCTCACTTGTTTCTTGACCTTCAACAGCAGAACACCTACACTGGGTATGCAGCTGTGACCTGTGTCATGAACCTACCATGGCCCGTGTGACCGATGAAAGGGCCCCTGCCTTCACTGCGGAGGAGTTGGAGCGATTGGTGGATGGGGTCCTACCCCAGTACAGACTGCTGTATGGGCCTCCAGACCAACAGGTGAGTACACCTTGGGCACGAATCTTGTGGGAAGGATGCATGGAGATGTGTGTGCAAGCATTGGGAGTGATTCTAACCCTGGCGGTCGGTGTTAAAGCGGCGGCCAACCCGCCAACAGGCTGGCGGTCAAAAAAATGGAATTCTGACCCTGGCGGGAACCGCCAACACAGACAGCCACTTTAACACTCCGACCGCCACGGCGGTACAAACAAACAGCGCGGCGGTCACCGCCAACAGCCAGGCGGCAGACAATGTACCGCCCACACTATCACAACTCACCAATCCGCCACCTTTTCCGGGGCGGAAGCACCACCGATAAAAACACGGCGGAAACAGACTACGAACGGGAAAACGCACACCACTACGCACTCCAGGAGGAAGGAGGACAGCATGGAACCCGAATTAAACATCCTACCTGCTCTCGTCTACCTTCTCATCTACCACGAGTACGAAGTCCGGCGCAGACGACAACGGTGAGTACTGCACCTACGACAAACGGGAGGGGGAGGACGAAAGGTTACGGCCACACACATATGCGACCCCCCTCAACAATGTACACACCAATGCAGAGCAACAAGTCACAGTGACACCACCCAAACACCCCTGAAAAATGCTATGACATAATCAGATTTGGAATAAATATTTATGTACCAAAAAGCTCCTGAAAATTATCGTACAACCATGAAAGATATTTACAAGAAAACAAATGATATACACATCAGTGTATAACTGAAGTAACAAGTCCTGCACATCCTACGAATTCATCATGTCCGTGGGCCAAAGTTTTGAGAAACAAGGGCAAAGCCCACACAGGAGACCTGAGTCCTTTGGAGAGAACACTGCAGGGGCCTCAGATGTAAAAACTACAGGCACCTCAGGGGGAAGGGAAGGGGGGGGCACCACAGCCACATGAGTCCACGACGCCAGATCCACGAGGAGCCACCATGCCCACTGTACCATCCTGGGGAGTGCAAAGCCACAGTCTCTCAATGTCTCTACAGTGGGTGGGCTGCCCACTGTACCATCCTGGGGAGTGCAAAGCCACAGTCTCTCAATGTCTCCACAGTGGGTGGGCTGCCCACTGTACCATCCTGGGGAGTGCAAAGCCACAGTCTCTCAATGTCTCTACAGTGGGTGGGCTGCCCACTGTACCATCCTGGGGAGTGCCAAGCCACAGTCTCTCAATGTCTCTACAGTGGGTGGGCTGCCCACTGTACCATCCTGGGGAGTGCAAAGCCACAGTCCCTCAATGTCTCTACAGTGGGTGGGCTGCCCACTGTACCATCCTGGGGAGTGCAAAGCCACAGTCCATCAGGTGGATGACAGTCTCCACTGGTCAAGGAGGAGGCATGGTGGGCACAGTGAACCATAAACAGTGCTTGAGACGGCGGTGCCCAGCGGAGCGGTGCTTGAGACGGCGGTGCCCAGCGGAGCGGTGCTTGAGATGAAGGGCCCTACGGAGCGGTGCTTGAGACGGCGGTGCCCAGCGGAGCGGTGCTTGAGATGGCGGTGCCCAGCGGAGCGGTGCTTGAGAAGAAGGGCCCAGCGGAGCGGTGCTTGAGAAGAAGGGCCCAGCGGAGCGGTGCTTGAGAAGAAGGGCCCAGCGGAGCGGTGCTTGAGAAGAAGGGCCCAGCGGAGCGGTGCTTGAGATGAAGGGCCCAGCGGAGCGGTGCTTGAGACGGCGGTGCCCAGCGGAGCGGTGCTTGATAAGAAGGGCCCAGCGGAGCGGTACTTGAGATGGCGGTGCCCAGCGGAGCGGTGCTTGAGAAGAAGGGCCCAGCGGAGCGGTGCTTGAGAAGAAGGGCCCAGCGGAGCAGTGCTTGAGATGAAGGGCCCAGCGGAGCGGTGCTTGAGACGGCGGTGCCCAGCGGAGCGGTGCTTGAGATGAAGGGCCCAGCGGAGCGGTGCTTGAGACGACGGTGCCCAGCGGAGCGGGGCTTGAGACGGCGGTGCCCAGCGGAGCGGTGCTTGAGATGAAGGGCCCAGCGGAGCGGTGCTTGAGACGGCGGTGCCCAGCGGAGCGGTGCTTGAGACGGCGGTGCCCAGCGGAGCGGTGCTTGAGATGAAGGGCCCAGCGGAGCGGTGCTTGAGACGGCGGTGCCCAGCGGAGCGGTGCTTGAGATGGCGGTGCCCAGCGGAGCGGTGCTTGAGAAGAAGGGCCCAGCGGAGCGGTGCTTGAGAAGAAGGGCCCAGCGGAGCGGTGCTTGAGAAGAAGGGCCCAGCGGAGCGGTGCTTGAGACGGCGGTGCCCAGCGGAGCGGTGCTTGAGATGAAGGGCCCAGCGGAGCGGTGCTTGAGACGGCGGTGCCCAGCGGAGCGGTGCTTGAGAAGAAGGGCCCAGCGGAGCGCTGCTTGAGAAGAAGGGCCCAGCGGAGCGGTGCTTGAGAAGAAGGGCCCAGCGGAGCGGTGCTTGAGAAGAAGGGCCCAGCGGAGCGGTGCTTGAGAAGAAGGGCCCAGCGGAGCAGTGCTTGAGAAGAAGGGCCCAGCGGAGCGGTGCTTGAGATGAAGGGCCCAGCGGAGCGGTGCTTGAGAAGAAGGGCCCAGCGGAGCGGTGCTTGAGAAGAAGGGCCCAGCGGAGCGGTCCTTGAGATGGCGGGCCCTCTTCAGCGGTGCCTATCTTCACGGCGGGGCCCTGTTCAGCGGTGCTCTTCTGCACCGCGGGCCCTCTTCAGCGGTGCCTATCTTCACGGCGAGGCCCTGTTCAGCGGTGCTCTTCTGCACGGCGGGCCCTCTTCAGCGGTGCCTATCTTCACGGCGGGGCCCTGTTCAGCGGTGCTCTACTGCACGGCGGGGCCCTCTTCAGCGGTGCTCTTCTGCACCGCGGGCCCTGTTCAGCGGTGCTCTTCTGCACGGCGGGGCCCTCTTCAGCGGTGCTCTTCTGCACGGCGGGGCCCTCTTCAGCGGTGCTCTTCTGCACGGCGGGCCCTGTTCAGCGGTGCTCTTCTGCACGGTGGGCCCTGTTCAGCGGTGCTCTACTGCACGGCGGGGCCCTGTTCAGCGGTGCTCTTCTGCACCGCGGGCCCTGTTCAGCGGTGCTCTTCTGCACGGCGGGCCCTCTTCAGCGGTGCTCTTCTGCACCGCGGGCCCTCTTCAGCGGTGCTCATCCAGCAGGTCAAGGGAGCCAGACCTGTGCTGCACTCCCTGCTCAGTCGCCCTCGGACCGTGACGTTTCTGGACCCTTCGGGGACGGACTCCTGGCCTCTTTAGTGTCCTCCTTCCCAGCTGGGATGTGACATGTGGGGTCCACCTTCTCTGCGCTCCTGCTGCCCTTCCGCTCATTTGATGGGGCTCTCGGGCCCTTGCCTCCCCTAGATGGTGTGGCTGGTGAAGTGGCCGCACATTGCTCCTTGGGGGCAGCCCTGTCAGTCCTCGCACGGCGGCCCTTGTTTTTGCGGGTCCTCTTGCCGGGGGGGGGCTGGACGTGTCCTTGCTGCTGATCGATGTGTCACTGCTGGCAAAGGGTGGACTCCAGAACCCATGCACAACAGTGACACTCGAAGCTGGGCTGGTGGTGGCTGCGGTGCTCTTGGGACTCTTTGCAGATGGAGGGGGGAGCTCATCGGAGGGAAAGAGGTTAAGATTAGCCAGGAAAAGCTTTTTAGGTCCAAGGTAAAGGGTAGGAGAAGTGGTGATGGGAGTGGAGGAAGAGGATGTGGTTGTAGGAGAGTCAGGTGTGCTGTCATTGGGTGAAGGTGCTGGTGCTGTAGGCTGACGTGAGGTGGATGGCTGTTGGGTGGGTGTCTGCCTGCGTTTGTGTGTCTTGGAAGAGGGGGTGACAGACACAGTGGGAGAGGACACAGGGGACGTGTAAATGGCAGTGGGGGTGGTGACTGCACGAGTGTGGACTGTACTGGAGGGTGAGGTGGTGATGGAAGCACTGGCTGATGTTGGGGTGCATGCAGGTGTGAGTGTAGACGTCACAGGGAGGGAGGAGGGAGACGAGAAGGAGGGGGACACAGAGGTGGTTGTGACTGCTGGAATGTCTGCATCTGTGTGTTGCTTGGGTGAGTGTTTGTGGGATCTGTGGTGCTTGTGTCTGGATGAGCTGCTCTTGGGTGTTGAGGTGTGTGCAGGCTGGTCTGATGGTGTGGATGGGATAGGCTGAGGAACAGGAGACAGAGACAGGCTGGAGGCAGTAAGAAGAGGGAGGCTGGAAACAGGGACAATGGCTGCCGTCAGTGCCGAGGCCAGAGCAGTGAACGCTCGTTGATGGGCAGCCTGACCCGAATGAATGCCCTCCAGGTACGCATTGCTCTGTTGCACCTCCCTTTGCACACCCTGGATGGCATTCAAAAGGGTCGTCTGCCCAACAATGAGCGTCCTCACCAGGTCAATGAGCTCCGCACTGAGGGCAGCAGGGGCAACAGGGGCAGGGGCTGAGGTGCCTGGGGCGAAGGAGACGTGCGCCTTCCTGGGCGAGCGGGCACAGAGCGTAGGCTGAGGGGCTGCTGGGAGGGCGGTGCTGGTGCGCTGGGTGGCAGCTGTACCTGTAGAGGCGGGGGGCCCGGATGTTGCCGCCACCGCTAGGGAGCTCCCATCCGAGGACGTGTCTGAGTCTCTGGTGTCACCACCGGTCCCCGTTGTGGTGCTCCCCTCGCCCTCCGGATCACTGGTGCCCTCGGTGTCTGTTCCTGGGCCCACCGGGGCCTTGTGTCCTGCAGCTCCCTCGTGCTCCGATGCCAAATCTCCTCCGCCTGATGATGCTAATGCACACATGCACAAGAAGATGAAGAGAAAGGGTGGGGGGAGAAAAAAGAAGACCAGGTTGAGTGCATGCAATGTCAACACCGTTGGCGGAGAGGACAGACACAGGAGCCTCATGCACTAAGCCGTGCATTCGGGGTACACTACTCAGTACTACTGACTAGGACAACAGGCCAAGAGACGTCAAACGCGCACATGGGTGATGCTGGACCATCAATGGCTGTACTTGTCACCCTGCAGATGTGGGGGCCGGGGGCACAGGGCCATGCCTAAGGGAGAGGACTACACTACAGAAAGCGCCCTGACCTAATGTCACCCACAGCCCTCCTCCCCCACCCAGACGCCTCCACTGCGCAGAAAGATAGGAGAATGTGCTGATACTCACCCCCTTGTGTCTGCTGTGATGTCTTAAAGCGCCCATCCAATTCAGGGTAGGCCACCGCCAGGATCCGGGACATCAGGGGGGTTATGGTGCGACTGGCACCCCTCCTAGGTTGGGAGGCCATCCCCAGCAGTGTTTCTGCGGTCTTCCTTGTTCCGCGGCGGATGTCCTCCCACCTCTTGCTGCAGTGGGTGCCCCGTCTGTTGTGGACACCCAAGTTCCGGACTTCCTTGGCGATGGCACGCCAAATCTCGATCTTCTGATGGGCGCTGACCTATTTGACATGTACAGGGTGGAAAGGAGGAAATCATCAATGACCTGCATGTTAGATGTGATTGCCCCCCCCACCAACTTTGCCATATGGCACATGCTCTCATCTGTCGTGCGTTGCACTCCTCATTCGCCCCCCACCCCACCAACTTACATCCACCCCAATCCACACAGGCATAGCCCATTCCATGTGCACCCGGTGTACTCACTTGTTGGTCTGGAGGACCGTAGAGTAGCGCATACTGGGGGAGGACCCCATCCACGAGCTTCTCCAACTCTTCAGACGTGAAGGCAGGGGCCCTTTCCCCAGTCGCAGCAGCCATTGTCACTTCCAGACCGAGGTCACAGCAGCACTTGCAGTATAGGTCCTCTCCTGTGGATGATCAGGTCTCGAGTGATCAATCAGCTAGGAAATGGCGGTCACGCCCGCGGCGGTGCGTACCGCGGCGGTGCGTACCGCGACCCCCGGCGCACATCGTCATTGGCTCCTGAAACCCATAGGGTTCAATGTTAACCAATGCGGCTTTGCGCCGCGGTCTTCGACCGCCTACCGCCACGGTGTGCCCCGCCAGCGCATTGACCTCGCATCCCATTGTCCCACTTCACATGTCAGGCAGCCGCCATTTCAAGGGCCTACATGGCTTAATTTTGACTGCGACACACATGCCTTGGCCTTGCATTGCCACACATACACGCCTTTCAACCCATTGCCATTCTTTAACTGTGCAAGCTGTCTGTACGTACCTGTGGTTTGCCTGACTCTGTGCTCCATGTTGTCCTTCCTAGGCACCGTCCGCTGGGACTTGCGAGGAGAAGGACGAATCCTCGCGTGTACCGACCGCTGGTGGACCTGTCGACAATGGAAGAACGCCATATAATACTTCGATACAGACTTGACCGTGCCACTATCCATGAACTGTGTGCCCAGCTGGAGCCAGCCCTGATGTCCCCCATCCGCCAACCCACAGGGATTCCCCCTCTGGTGCAGGTTTTGTCAGTCCTCCATTTTTTGGCAAGTGGGTCATTCCAGACAACAGTGGCCATGTCATCTGGAATGTCTCAGCCTATGTTTTCAAAGATTTTGAGCAGAGTGTTGTCTGCCCTGATGAAAATCATGCGGAGCTACATCATTTTCCCAGAGGAGGGTGACTTGCCTACAGTGAAGGGTGATTTCTATGCCCTTGGACATATCCCCAACATCATTGGTGCCATTGATGGGACCCATGTGGCTTTGGTACCCCCAAAAGACGATGAGCAGGTGTACAGAAACAGAAAAAGTTATCATTCGATGAATGTCCAGGTGGTCTGTTTGGCTGACCAGTACATCTCCCATGTAAATGCCAAGTTCCCAGGGTCAGTGCATGACGCGTATGTTATACGAAATAGCAGCATCCCCTATGTGATGGAGCAGATCCAGAGACAACGTGTGTGGCTAATTGGTGACTCTGGTTACCCCAACCTGCCTTGGCTACTGACCCCAGTGAGGAATCCCCGGACCAGGGCAGAGGAACGGTACAATGAGGCCCATGGGCGAACTAGGAGGATCATCGAAAGGACCTTTGGCCTCCTGAAGGCCAGGTTTAGGTGCCTGCATATGACAGGGGGATCCCTGATGTACTCACCAAAGAAGGTGTGCCATATCATCGTGGCCTGCTGTATGCTTCACAATCTGGCATTGCGACGTCAGGTTCCTTTCCTGCAGGAGGATGGTGCAGATGGTGGTGTTGAAGCAGCTGTGGAGCCTGCGGAGAGTGAAGAGGAGGAAGACTCAGAGGACGACACAGACAACAGGGACAGAGTAATAGAACAGTATTTCCAGTAGCACACAGGTAATAATCACCCATGCCATTTTACATTTCCTGAAAGCCTCCTGCATCTCAACTTTGTCGATTTCCCCCCAGAACTATAAACATGATGTTTGATTTTCCCTTCCCTTTTCTGTGCTGTATGAGCCACTGCGTGACCTCGGCTTGGTTGGCCCATGGACTAATGCTAAGTTACCTCGGTATGTGTAATTCACAATGTTAAAAATACGTAATTGATATGTAATGTGTCATACATTTGTAAATAAGACAGGCTGAGTCCTGATTGATTTCAGTGCAATGTGTGATTTATTATTAGTGCATAGATATTGGTACATGATAGTGAAACAGTGATGGGTGGGGGTGGAGTAATGTCCATGGCAGAGTCCAGTTCTCAGTCTCACAGGTGCATTGTCCATATGCCTGTGGCAGGATGGAGCAGGGGCAGTTCAAGGTTTGACAGGGTGGCAATGTTGAACAGTGGGAGGACTTCAGGGGGTATGTGATGCTGGCGGGGGTCTTGACATCCTACTCTGTTGTTTTTTTTTATCTCAGGCTCCTTTTGCGGGATGGTTGTTGTTCAGCAGGAGGTGGGGTTCTGGTGGGCTGTCGTTGTGGTGGGGCCTCCTGTCCACTAGCTCTGGCGGAGGTGGTAGGCTGTTCCTGTTCCTGGCTAGTGACAGGGGCCCTGTGTGATGCCACATGGTCCCGAAACGTGTCCTCTATACGGTTCAGGGCCTGGACTATGCTCCCCATAGCGGTTGAGATGTTGGTGAGTTGGTCGCTGAACCCCATGTAGCGTTGCTCCTGCTGTGCCTGGATCTCCTGGAACCTGGCCAGTACCGTCGCCATTGTCTCTTGTGAGTGGTGGTAGGCTGCCATGATGGTGGTGAGGGCCTCTTGGAGAGTGGGTTCCCTGGGCCTCTCCTCCCCCCCCTGTCGCACAGCAACCCTCCGAGTTGCCCTGTTTCCCTGGGCCTCTGTCCCCTGGATGGTGTGCCCACTCCCACTGCCCCCAGGTCCCTGTTGTTGTTGGGTTGGTGGGTTACCCTGGGGGCCCTGTAGTGGTAGACACACCGCTGCTTGACCTGTCCTAGAGACAGAGGCATGGGCCCGCTGGGTGGGAGCTGTGCTGTTGTTCCCAGAGGGGGTTGGGTCTGGAGTGGCCTGTGTCTGGGTGAGGGGAACCGACTGCCCAGAGGTCCCCGATGGTCCGGGCTGGTCATCAGGGTCCAGGTCGACAGAGCTGCTGTCATTACTAGGGGCCTGTTCCGGGGGTGGGATGGACATTTCTGGTCCCTCCTGACCGGTGTGTTGTCGTTCGGGTCCTGCATGGGGTAAGAGGGTATGGTTATTGTTTCTGTGTGTGCATTAGCTTGCGTTTTATGGGTGCCCTTGTCCCCCAGTGCTGGCATTCCCTTGGGGGAGTTGTTGTGAGGGTGTTTTGTGGGGGGGGGGGATGGGTATGTGCAGTGGTCATGCTTAGGTGATGGGTGTCCATAGTTTGGGGATGGCATGCAGGGGTTGGTGTTGGGTGGGTTGTGCTGGAGAGACATTCTCAGGGAGGATGTGTGCTGGGGGGTTGGGGGTGAGGGTGGGGGTTAGCATGCTGGGGGGGGGGTGAAGTGGTTGGCCTTGTACTTACCAGAGTCCATTCCTCCGTGTACTCCAGCGAGGCCATCAGGATGCAGGATGTTTAGTACCTCTTGCTCCCATGCTGTGAATTCGGGTGGAGTGGGTGGGGGTCCCCCGCCAGTCTTCTGCACTGCGATGTTGTGTCGCGAGACCATCGATTGCACCTTCCCCCGTAGGTCGTTCCATCGTTTGCGGATGTCGTCCCTATTTCTGGGATGCTGTCCCACCGCGTTGACCCTGTCCACGATCCGCTGCCAGAGCTCCGCCTTCCTTGCTATGGTGGTGTGCTGAACCTGTGAGCCGAAGAGCTGGGGTTCCACTCTTATGATTTCCTCCACCATGACACGGAGTTCTTGGTCCGAAAAGCGTGGGTGCCTTTGTGGTGCCATGGGGTGGTGTGTATGAGGTGTGGGGTGGTGTATGTGATGATGTGTGTGTTGGTGTGTGGTGCTTTGTGCTTCTATGTGGTGTGTGTGATGTTGTGGTGTGCCTCTGTGTGTCTGGCTATCTATTCTCTGATGTGTCTCTCTCTCCTTCGTCTCTGGTTTTTGTTGGTAGGGGTTTGTGGGTGATGTGGGTGTGTGTTTTATATGGTATTGGATGTGTGGGAGTGGTGTGTGTATGTGTTTCAGGTGTGTGCCTTTCAAATTGTCCAATGTGGTAGGGGTTTGTAAAGGTGTGTGTATTTTGACCGCGGCGGTGTGTACCGCCAATGGAATACCGCGGTTGAATGACCGCCGCGTGGATTTGCGGGTCATAATGGGATGGGCGTATTTCTGTTGGCGTGGCGGTGGAGGTTTGGTCTTCTCGAGTTTACCGCTGGCCGCTGATGTGGCGGACTGCAGTGGAGGGCGGATTTTTGGAGGTTTTGCAGTTGTGGGTCAGAATGTCCGTGGCGGCTGACCGCGGCCGCGGCGGTATTGTGGCGGCCTTCTGACCGGCGGTAAGCGGCTTTTACCGCCGAGGTCAGAATGACCCCCATTGTGTCATCTGGGGAGGAATGTCTTTTGGTGGTGTACATGGTGGGTACTGGGCGATGTGTGTGCCAGTGGTGATGGAAACGGGATTGGTGGGCCATATGTGTGATAGGCTGGATTTTATGTGTAATGGTGTTCTCCCGTCTGTATCGCCTCTGCAAATCAACGCCCATCAAAAGACGGGATTATGGCGTGCCATGGCAAAGGACGTGTGGACCCTGGGGGTCTATGGCAGACGGAGCACCCACTGTCAGAAATGGTGGGAGGACCTCAGACGCTGGGCACAGAAGACCGTGGAGGCCCAGCTGGGGAAGGCCTCCCAATGAGGGTGGGGAGCCTGTCGGAACCTGACCCCCCTGAAGGCCTGCATACTGGCGGTGGCCTACCCAGAGCTGGATGGACACTTGAGGGCATCACAGCAGCCACAAGGGGGTCAGTACAGTGGCCGTTACAACAATAATTGGTAGGTGGCATGGGATCCAGGTGGTGGGTGTCAGTTAATAGGTGCCCCTTAATGCCAGACCAGACATTGCAGCGTGATCCAGCTCAGGGGTAATGGTTGACAGGGAAATCAAGGTAACCTAGCTAGGTTGCATTCCATGTCAGACAGAGCTTATTGGGTCCCATGAGGGGTGCAGTTAGAGGTGGTTGGCCCTCATCTTGCTGTGGCAACTACCCAATTGTTTGCAGTGCAATGCATAGTGCTCAATACTGATCTCTGTGTGTGACAATACTGTGTATGCCTTCTGTGGTGTTGGTGCAGTAATTGACCTAGTGCTCCCTTTCTCTCTCGGGCCCCTTTTTTCTTCTGTCATCCTGTCCATGTGTGCATTAGCATCATCTGGCAGAGGAGCAGGGGCACCAGCGACAGAGGGAGCTGCATCCCACAAGACCCAGGAGGCAAATTCCACCGACACTGAGGGAACCAGTGGGACGGAGGGTGAGGGGAGCACCACGGCAGAGACAAGAGGTGACAACACAGACTCAGATACCTCTGTGACCACCCCAGCTGCAGGTACAGCCGCCTCCCCGTACCAGCACTGACCTCCCAGTAGCCCCTCAACGAGTTGCCTGTGCCCCCTCACCCAGGAGGGTGGGCATCCCCTTTGCCCCAGGCACCTCAGGCCCTGCCCCAGTGAGCCGTGCTGCCCTGAGTGGGGCAGCTACTGACCTCCTGAGATCCATCTCTGTAGGGCAGTCAACCATTGTGAATGCCATCCAGGGGCTGGCATCCCAGATGCAGCAATGCTGTGCATTCCTAGAGGGCATCCACGGTGGATTGGCGGCCCAACAGAGATCGATTCAGGCTCTGGCCTCCTCTCCGATGGCAGCCATTGTCCCTGTTCCTACTGTCTCCCCTCCAACTACCAATTCCCAGTCCCAGTCTCCTCAACCTCAATCCATCCCATGCACACATACAGATGAGCATACACACAAGACATCACACAAGAGTGGCACAGTCAAACACAGGCACCACACTTCAGCCCACAAGCACTCACGCAAACACCAGACAGTTGCAGACATAACCACATCTACTGCCTCCACTGTCTCCCCTCCTCCTCCTCCACCTCCTTCACAGTCACGTCCACATTCACACCTGCATGCACTGCATCAACATCCACTACCAGCATCACCACACCAAGCAACACACACACCTCACTAGCAGACACCTCCACAATATCCATCCATGCGTCCCCTGTGTCCTCTCCCACCATCTGTCCCCCTTCTAAAGCACACACCCACAACCAGTCACACACCCAACAGTCATCTACCTCACACACGCACACTGCCCAATGCACCCGCACCCAAGTCCAGCAGACATACACCTCCAACAACCACTCCTTCAACCTCCACTCCCATCCCTTCTCCCTCGTCCCACCCCACCGTCCCTAAGAAACTCTTCTTTGCCCAACTTGACCTCTTCCGTCCCCTCCCCCATCCTGTCCGTAAGAGCAGGGTCCCAACAACCCAGCACATCACCTCAGACAAACAGTCCATGGGGACAGTGGAGGCACCACCTAGTCGTGGAGGCTATCATCCACAAAGACTCCATCAAAATCTCAACGAACACCGATGACACCCTCACCACCGCCGAGCACATGCACTTCCAGATCCACACCGACCCCAACACCACCCACAGAGGAGCTCTCATCTACAGACCTCCCGGACCACGCCCACAGTTCAGTGACACCATCGCCGACCGCATCAGCACCCACGCCCTCGCTTCCATGGACTACATCCTTCTCGGGGACCTGAACTTCCACCTCGAGAACAACAAGGAGGCCAACTCCACCGCCCTGATCGCCAACCTCGCCAACCTCGGACTCAAACAGCTCGTACCGACACCTACTCACGCCGCTGGACACACGCTTGACCCCATCTTCTCCGCAAGCCCCCACGTCTCCTTCAACCACACCACCGAACCACACTGGACCGACCACAGATGCATCCACTCACCTTCAGAAAACCCACCACACACCACCGCACCCAACAGCTACCACGCCGCTGCTGGGGCAAGGTCACCGAGGACCAACTGACTATCACCCTTGCCCTGAGACCACCCACCGACCCCACCGACCCAGACACCGCCGCAACCAACCTCACACAGTGGATCAACGACTGCGCCAACACCCTCGCCCCTCTCAAGACCTCTACAACCAACCACACCAACAAGAAAGCTGCCTGGTTCACCGAGGACCTCCGGATCTCCAAGCACACCTGTCGGAGGCTGGAGAAGAAATGGCTCCACGACCGAACACCAGGCAACCACACAGCCCTCAAGAGTACCACCCGCAGACACCACCAACTCATCAGGACCGCCTAGACAACAACGCACACAACACCAAAGAGCTCTTCAGCATTGTGAAAGAACTCTCCAACCCCAGCTCCACCACCAACGACATCCCGCCATCTCAAGACCTGTGCGACTCTCTGGCCACCTTCTTCCACCGCAAGATCACCGACATCCACGACAGCTTCAACTCCGACCCCCCCGCACCCACTACCGAGTCCACCACCTCTGCGACTACCACTCGCTCCAGTCGCCTGAACGTCTGGTCTAGCGTCAGCGACAAAGACACCATCAAAACCATGAACTCCATTCACTCCGGATCCCCATTGGACCCTTGCCCTCACTGAGTCTTCAACAAAGCCAGCGCAACCATCGCGCCCCACCTCCAGAAAACAATCAACTGTTCCTTCGAGACAGCAACCTTCCCAGAAAGCTGGAAGCACGCCGAGATCAACGCCCTTCTGAAGAAGCCCAAGGCGGACCCCAAGGACCTCAAGAACTTCCGGTCCATCTCCCTGCTCCCTTTCCCGGCAAAAGTGACTGAGAAGATTGTCAACAAACAGCTGACCCGCTACCTCGAAGTTAACAACATCCTGGACCCTTCCCATTCCAGTTTTCGCAGTAACCACAGCACCTTGCTGTGGCAACTACCCAATTGTTTGCAGTGCAATGCATAGTGCTCAATACTGATCTCTGTGTGTGACAATACTGTGTATGCCTTCTGTGGTGTTGGTGCAGTAATTGACCTAGTGCTCCCTTTCTCTCTCGGGACCCTTTTTTCTTCTGTCATCCTGTCCATGTGTGCATTAGCATCATCTGGCGGAGGAGCAGGGGCACCAGCGACAGAGGGAGCTGCATCCCACAAGACCCAGGAGGCAAATTCCACCGACACTGAGGGAACCAGTGGGACGGAGGGTGAGGGGAGCACCACGGCAGAGACAGGAGGTGACAACACAGACTCAGATACCTCTGTGACCATCCCAGCTGCAGGTACAGCCGCCTCCCCGTACCAGCACTGACCTCCCAGTAGCCCCTCAGCGAGTTGCCTGTGCCCCCTCACCCAGGAAGGTGGGCATCTCCTTTGCCCCAGGCACCCCAGGCCCTGCCCCAGTGAGCCGTGCTGCCCTGAGTGGGGCAGCTACTGACCTCCTGAGATCCATCTCTGTAGGGCAGTCAACCATTGTGAATGCCATCCAGGGGCTGGCATCCCAGATGCAGCAATGCAGTGCATTCCTAGAGGGCATCCACGGTGGATTGGCGGCCCAACAGAGATCGATTCAGGCTCGAGAACAACAACGACGCCAACTCCACCGCCCTGATCGACAACCTCGCCAACCTCGGACTCAAACAGCTCGTACCGACACCTACTCACGCCGCTGGACACACGCTCGACCCCATCTTCTCCGCAAGCCCCCACGTCTCCTTCAACCACACCACCGAACCACACTGGACCGACCACAGATGAATCCACTCACCTTCAGAAAACCCACCACACACCACCGCACCCTACAGCTACCACGCCACTGCTGGGGCAAGGTCACCGAGGACCAACTGACTATCACCCTTGCCCTGAGACCACCCACCGACCCCACCGACCCAGACACCGCCGCAACCAACCTCACACAGTGGATCAACGACTGCGCCAACACCCTCGCCCCTCTCAAGATCTCTACAACCAACCACACCAACAAGAAAGCCGCCTGGTTCACCGAGGACCTCCGGATCTCCAAGCACACCTGTCGGAGGCTGGAGAAGAAATGGCTCCACGACCGAACACCAGGCAACCACACAGCCCTCAAGAGTACCACCCGCAGACACCACCAACCCCTCAGGACCGCCTAGACAACAACGCACACAACACCAAAGAGCTCTTCAGCATCGTGAAAGAACTCTCCAACCCCAGCTCCACCACCAACGACATCCCGCCATCTCAAGACCTGTGCGACTCTCTGGCCACCTTCTTCCACCGCAAGATCACCGACATCCACGACAGCTTCAACTCCGACCCCCCCGCACCCACCACCGAGTCCACCACTTCTGCAACTACCACTTGCACCAGTCGCCTGAACGTCTGGTCTAGCGTCAGTGACAAAGACACCATCAAAACCATGAACTCCATTCACTCCGGATCCCCATTGGACCCTTGCCCTCACCGAGTCTTCAACAAAGCCAGCGCAACCATCGCGCCCCACCTCCAGAAAACAATCAACTGTTCCTTCGAGACAGCAACCTTCCCAGAAAGCTGGAAGCACGCTGAGATCAACGCCCTTCTGAAGAAGCCCAAGGCGGACCCCAAGGACCTCAAGAACTTCCGGTCCATCTCCCTGCTCCCTTTCCCAGCAAAAGTGACTGAGAAGATTGTCAACAAACAGCTGACCCGCTACCTCGAAGTTAACAACATCCTGGACCCTTCCCAATCCAGTTTTTGCAGTAACCACAGCACCTTGCTGTGGCAACTACCCAATTGTTTGCAGTGCAATGCATAGTGCTCAATACTGATCTCTGTGTGTGACAATACTGTGTATGCCTTCTGTGGTGTTGGTGCAGTAATTGACCTAGTGCTCCCTTTCTCTCTCGGGCCCCTTTTTTCTTCTGTCATCCTGTCCATGTGTGCATTAGCATCATCTGGCGGAGGAGCAGGGGCACCAGTGACAGAGGGAGCTGCATCCCACAAGACCCAGGAGGCAAATTCCACCGACACTGAGGGAACCAGTGGGACGGAGGGTGAGGGGAGCACCACGGCAGAGACAGGAGGTGACAACACAGACTCAGATACCTCTGTGACCACCCCAGCTGCAGGTACAGCCGCCTCCCCGTACCAGCACTGACCTCCCAGTAGCCCCTCAGAGAGTTGCCTGTGCTTCCTCACCCAGGAGGGTGGGCATCTCCTTTGCCCCAGGCACCTCAGGCCCTGCCCCAGTGAGCTGTGCTGCCCTGAGTGGGGCAGCTACTGACCTCCTGAGATCCATCTCTGTAGGGCAGTCAACCATTGTGAATGCCATCCAGGGGCTGGCATCCCAGATGCAGCAATGCAGTGCATTCCTAGAGGGCATCCACGGTGGATTGGCGGCCCAACAGAGATCGATTCAGGCTCGAGAACAACAACGACGCCAACTCCACCGCCCTGATCGACAACCTCGCCAACCTCGGACTCAAACAGCTCATACCGACACCTACTCACGCCGCTGGACACACGCTCGACCCCATCTTCTCCGCAAGCCCCCACGTCTCCTTCAACCACACCACTGAGCCACACTGGACCGACCACAGATGCATCCACTCACCTTCAGAAAACCCACCACACACCACCGCACCCTACAGCTACCACGCCGCTGCTGGGGCAAGGTCACCGAGGACCAACTGACTATCACCCTTGCCCTGAGACCACCCACCGACCCCACCGACCCAGACACCGCCGCGACCAACCTCACACAGTGGATCAACGACTGCGCCAACACCCTTGCCCCTCTCAAGACCTCTACAACCAACCACACCAACAAGAAAGCCGCCTGGTTCACCGAGGACCTCCGGATCTCCAAGCACACCTGTCGGAGGCTGGAGAAGAAATGGCTCCACGACCGAACACCAGGCAACCACACAGCCCTCAAGAGTACCACCCGCAGACACCACCAACTCATCAGGACCGCCTAGACAACAACGCACACAACACCAAAGAGCTCTTCAGCATCGTGAAAGAACTCTCCAACCCCAGCTCCACCACCAACGACATCCCGCCATCTCAAGACCTGTGCGACTCTCTGGCCACCTTCTTCCACCGCAAGATCACCGACATCCACGACAGATTCAATTCCGACCCCCCCGCACCCACCACCGAGTCCACCACCTCTGCGACTACCACTCGCACCAGTCGCCTGAACGTCTGTTCTAGCGTCAGCGACAAAGACACCATCAAAACCATGAACTCCATTCACTCCGGATCCTCATTGGACCCTTGCCCTCACCGAGTCTTCAACAAAGCCAGCGCAACCATCGCGCCCCACCTCCAGAAAACAATCAACTGTTCCTTCGAGACAGCAACCTTCCCAGAAAGCTGGAAGCACGCCGAGATCAACGCCCTTATGAAGAAGCCCAAGGCGGACCCCAAGGACCTCAAGAACTTCCTGTCCATCTCCCTGCTCCCTTTCCCGGCAAAAGTGACTGAGAAGATTGTCAACAAACAGCTGACCCGCTACCTCGACCGCCCTCATCGCCGCCACTGCCGACATCCGGACCCTGATGGACAAAGGAGAAACAGCCGCCCTCATCCTCCTGGACCTATCAGCAGCCTTTGACACGGTCTGCCACCGCACCCTATCAGCATGCCTCCATGATGCCGGTATCCAAGAGAAGGCCCTGGCCTGGACCACATCCTTCCTCTCCGGCAGAACCCAGAGCGTCCGCCTCCCACCCTACCGCTCCAAAACCATCTGTGGCGTCCCACAGGGATCCTCCCTCAGCCCGACACTGTTCAATATCTACATGGCACCCCTCGCCCACGTTGCACGACAAAACAACCTCAACATCATCTTCTACGCCGACGACACCCAGCTGATCATATCCCTCACCGAAGATCCTCACACCGCCAAAGCTAACCTCCACCGAGGAATGAAGGCCATAGCCGACTGGATGAAGGACAACAGACTGAAGCTGAACTCAGACAAGACGGAGGTCCTCATTCTCGGACCCACCCCATCAGCCTGGGACGACTCTTGGTGGCCCACGTCACTAGGCACAGCCCCGGAACCCACGGACCACGCACGCAACCTGGGGGTCATCCTCGACTCCACTCTCTCCATGACCAGGCAAGTCAACTCTGTCTCCGCGTCCTGCTTCATCACCCTCCGTATGCTCTGCAGGATCTTCAAATGGATCCCCCTCGACACGAGGAAAACCGTTACCCAGGCAACAGACTCGACTACGGTAACGCCCTCTACTCAGGAACTACAAACAAGCTCCTGAGACGACTCCAACGCATCCAGAACACCTCGGCCCGACTCATCCTCGATGTCCCCCGCCGCAGCCACATCACACTCCACCTGAGAGGCCTGCACTGGCTCCCCGTCAACAAAAGGATCACCTTCAAGCTCCTGATCCACGCACACAAAGCACTGCACAACACCGGACCCACCTACCTCAACAACCGACTCAGCTTCCACACCCCCACCCGAAGCCTCCGCTCAGCCAACCTCGCCCTCGCAACAGTCCCCCACATCCGAAAAACCACAGTCGTTGGCAGATCCTTCTCCTACCTCGCCGCAAGACCTGGAACACTCTCCCCACCATCCTACGACAGACCCAGGACCTGCTGGCCTTCAGAAGACTCCTCAAGACCTGGCTCTTCGACCAGTAGCACCCCCCCTCCCCAGCGCCTTGAGACCCTCGCGGGTATGTAGCGCGCTTTACAATTGCAGTGATTGATTGATTGATTGAGGCAAGACAGTGAAGGATCCCACTCCACCAGCCAGAAATGGTAAGGATCCCACATCTCCTGCCATGAAGGAGAAGAAGCCCTCAACTCCTGCCATGAAGGGGAAGGAGCCCTCAACTCCTGCAATGAAGGGGAAGAAGCCCTCAACTCCTGCCATGAAGGGGAAGGAGCCCGCACCTCCTGCCATGAAGGGGAAAAAGCCCTCACCTCCTGTCATGAAGGAGAAGAAGCCCTCAACTCCTGCCATGAAGGGGAAGAAGCCCTCAACTCCTGCCCTCGACTCCTGCCATGAAGGGGATGAAGCCCTCGACACCTGCCATGAGGGGGAAGGAGCCCTTGACCCCTGCCATGAAGGGAAAAGAGCCCTCACTTCCAGCAGAGGCGGGCAGGGTGACACCACCACCACCAGTGGTCACAGAGCCCTCACCTCCAGCTGAGGCAATGCTCCCCACTCCTCCTGCGGAGGCTGCACCTTCACCTGCTGAGACAGTGCAGCCCTCATCTCCAGCAGATGCTGCCCAGGAGGCACCTTCACCTGCTGACACAGTGCAGCCCCCACCTCCAGCAGAGGCTGGTAGGGTGGCACCACCACCACCAGTGGTCACGGAGCCCTCCCCTCCAGCTGAGACAGTGCAGCCCACTCATCTTGCAGAGGGTGCACTTTCACCTGCTAAGACGGTGCAGTCCTCACCTCCAGCAGAGGCTAACTAGGAGGCACCTTCACCTGCTGACACAGTGCAGCCCTCACCTCCAGATGAGACATTGCAGCCCTCACCTCCAGCACAGGGCATGTAGGCCACCCTCAAGGGACTGCTGTACAAGGACCCCCTACAGAACCAGTGGGCAAGTCACTCACCTGAGAGACTGTGACCTTGCACTCCCCAGCAAAGATAATGGGCATGGAGACCCCTCCAGAACCAGTGGGAAAGTCACCCACCTGAGAGACTGTGACCTTGCACTCCCCAGCATAGGTGAATGGGCATGGAGCCTCCTCCAGAACCAGTGGGCAAGTTCCTGACTTCAGCTGAGGTGCCCCCCTCTCCCCATTCCCCTGAGGTGCCTGCCCACTTGCAAAATGATGCCCCAGCAGAGTTCTGTGCGGATGATGTCAGGAAACAATTTGGGCCTTGGACTGTGCCCTGTGGCCATGTAGACCCTTAGTACTTTGGACTGGACACTGGCCCTTTGTGGACATTTGTACATATCTCTTTGTTATCTAGTTGGTTCATTTGGTGGCTGTTCCCATTCAATACATTCTAATTACTGCCTTCTTGTCCTTGCATTATTATGCTGTGTGTCATGTGCCATTGTCTTTTGTCTGCAGCTAGTTGTGTGTATGGTGTGTGTGTGTGTCTCGTGTGTGTTGTGAGTGTGTGTGTCACTCTCCTTTTCCTCCCTCCCTCCCTTGTGTGCTAGGCAGCTGTACTCACCGTTGTCGTCTTCGTTGGCGTTGGTATTCCAGATGGTGTAGAAGAGCATCGGGAAGACTTGCAGTTCCGGTTCCATGGTGGCCTTGTCCTTCTCTGTGTCTGTGATGGTGAGTCTTTCACCTTCTGTGCAGTGTTTCCACCAGACTTTTGATGGTGTTGGTTCCGCCTCAGAAATTGTGGTGGTGTGCTGTGTCGAGATATGGTGGGTGATACTTTGTCTTCCGCCTGGATTTTGATGGCTACTGCCGTGGTGCGTGGTGTTAACGCCCTGGCGGTTGGTGTGGTACTTTGGCTGTCTATGGGAGTTCTCACTGCCATGGTCATAATTTGGCAGTAATTACCACCGGCCTGTTGGCGATATTTCCGCCACTTTATCAATCACCGCCAATGTCATAATGACCGCCTATGTTTCTTATACAACTTTTCTGTCACATGTGGTTTGAGAACTGCAGCAACACAAAAGGATGATGGATGGAGTGCTGAACAATGCAAACACTAACCCCTAGTCACAGATCTGGGTTTAATCCATCGTTCTTTTGCTCACCATGCCACCCCAGTTTGGACCCAGCCATATGCAAATCAGGTTTGACCCTGTTCCTCATGGGAACAGTCCTGCCAAAACTGCCAAGCCAGGTCCTCCCTGGACCAGAAAGAAGCAACCTGGGACCGGTTTCAGGGTATCACCCTTTCTCAGCCAGGATAGCTTGAATCCAGTGGCACAGTGAGCAAGGGACCCACGTCTGGGTATACCCTTCCCACTTAGGGCAACTTTAGCAACACAAAAGGATGATGGACTGAGTGCTGAACAATGCAAACACTCACCCCCAGTCACAGATCTGGGTTTAATCCATTGTTCTTTTGCTCACCATGCCACCCCAGCTTGGACCCAGCCATATGCAAATCAGGCTTGACCCTGTTCCTCATGGGAAAAGTCCTGCCCGACTGCCAAGCCAGGTTCTCCCGGGACCCGAAACAACCATCCTGGGACCGGTTTCAGGGTTTCACCCTTCATCAGCCAGGATAGCTTGAATCCAGTGGCACAGTGAGCAAGGGACCCACGTCTGGGCATACTCTTCCCACTTAGGGCAACTTTAGCAACACAAAAGGATGATGGACGGAGTGCTGAACAATGCAAATACTCACCCCCAGTTACAGATCTGGGTTTAATCATTGTTCTTTTGCTCACCATGTCACCCCAGTTTGGACCCAGCCATATGCAAATCAGGCTTGACCCTGTTCCTCATGGGAACAGTCCTGCCCGAACTGCCAAGCCAGGTCCTCCCTGGACCAGAAACAAGCATCCTGGGACCAGTTTCAGGGTATCACCCTTCATCAGCAAGGATAGCTTGAATCCAGTGGCACAATGAGCAAGGGACCCACGTCTGGGCACACCCTTCCCACTTAGGGCAACTTTAGCAACACAAACAATGATGGACGGAGTGCTGAACAATGCAAACAGGCTTGACCCTGTTCCTCATGGGAACAGTCCTCCCTGGTCTGGAAACAAGCATCCTGGGACTGGTTTCAGGGAATCACCCTTCATCAGCCAGGATAGCTTGAATCCAGTGGCACAGTGAGCAAGGGACCCACGTCTGGGCATACCATTCCCACTTAGGGCAACTTTAGCAACACAAACGATGATGGACGGAGTGCTGAAGAATGCAAACACTCACCCCCAGTCACAGATCTGGGTTTAATCCATTGTTATTTTGCTCACCATGCCACCCCAGTTTGGACCCAGCCATATGAAAATCAGGCTTGACCCTGTTCCTCATGGGAACAGTCCTGTCTGAACTGCCAAGCCAGGTCCTCCCTGGACCAGAAACAAGCATCCTGGGACCGGTTTTAGGGTATCACCCTTCATCAGCCATGATAGGTTAAATCCAGTGGCATAGTGAGCAAGGGACCCACGTCTGGGTATATCCTTTCCACTTAGGGCAACTTTAGCAACACAAAAGGATGATGGATGGAGCGCTGAACAATGCAAACACTCACCCAAATTTCTATGGGTGATAAAACAATACCTGGCTCCTTTTCAAATGAATAGGACAACCAGACTGTTAAACATACTATGGATTTACAAGCGTGTTAAATGTTGACAATCATAAACAAATGTATTTATGCCATCACTTTTGTCATCATTACATACACAGAACTTTCTATCTCCAAGGGATGTGCAATTACACCCAGAGGGAACACTACCAGGCACCTCTTTAAATAATCATTTCAGTAGCAATGATAGGACGGTCCTTCAGCTTTTTATTATTCACAAAAACCAGGACAGCTCCAAAAGAACCTTATAACCAATAACAAAATGGCCTTCACTGGTGAGTTTATCAATAATGTTGCTTTACAAGGCTATGAGCATTGGAAAGAAAATATTGATGAGAAAAGTACTTAGGGCACATTATTTTGCCAAATTTAAGGTAAAGAAGCCTTCTTCAAAGATTGTCAAATACCCAGAACTAATTTTCCTGAATAAAACAATCCAGCACAACCTCTATTCTGAAAGTCACTTTGACACAATTTCCAAATTGACAGAGAAAAGAAAAGAGACTTAAATAGCATGATCCAAAATGTTACAGATCATTTAATCAAGTTACATCCTCAAGACATAGCCATATGGCCCATTGATACTGATATATGGATGCATTCATTGCTTTTCAAAACCCCTGCTACTTTTGCTACTTCCCAAGACTTGATAAATACACACGTGCACTTGTTACTACAAATAGTGTGGGTAAACTGTTCCAACAATGGCCAGGTCATTCCAGCCTAACAACTGTTAAGACACACCTGTCCCGAATTCGTGAAACTACGGAATTCTTTGATTTCCTCCTGGGTCCACTTCCAACTAAAACCAAACCTTTTTTAGTTGCAGCAGGCTATGCAGTTTACAATGAATAACAGACTTATTCAGAAAAAGAGGCTGGTGAAAGAATTAGACAAGCTGATAGAGAAATCTTGAAGATGACATTTAAGGTTATAAACAATGGAATGCAAACACTGTCTAAAAGTATGTATTCCCTGATAATAAGAGAGAGTACTTTATTTGCACAATTAATAAAAACCAAAGCAATCTACACATGAAAGAACACTGTCATTTAAGAAGCACCATGAAGCAGACAAATAAAAGCCATATTTCACGCTATTTGCTAAAAATCCAGTAAAACAGTAATAACATGTTTGGCCACCCAGTGAAAGTACTAAAATACAAAAACTACATCACGTCACAGGTGTTTTTTGTGCCAACCTGGGGGACAACTGGCAGACAGTATCTGGTGAGTTGCTGCAACAGTTACTTGTATAAATATAGTTTCCCAGGTCTGGAGACCGGGTGCAAATAGTACAGTGAAGAGGTAGGGCTATGTCCGTTCTTCATGCGATGGTGCTGGAAGTGTTTAATTTGGATTCAGGCTGATAGCTCAGTCAACTTTCTTGGTTGTTTGACGCATGCTTTAAGAGGTGTTCAGCATTTAAGATTAATTTAGCCATGCATGCCACATATTGAAGTGTCGATCCTTTAATTGCCTGCCGGCACGATCTAATGCCATTAGAGTTGACGATGTTTTTGAGCTATAGCTTCCACCAAAGTAGGAGTGCAGGGTATGTACAAAGAATATGTAAGAAATCTTCCTGGTGATAAGCACAAAGCCTGCATTTCCCGCTGTGTGGGTATGTGTTGCATTTTGGAGATGCGTCCAATGAAGGGAGTAGTCTGACTCTGACATGGAGCACCTATGTTTTTAGAGTGTTTTTCAATATTTCTGCCATGTATGACAGCAATATCGGAGCCTTGTAAGTGTTACTTGTCATCCATGAATGTAATAGCATTTTAAACTTGTCTTCACCATTGTCCAGAAAAGTCACTTGATTTGTTTATTTAATAATTGCTTGAGGAATTTGTGCGGTAGGGACTTTTGCCTTATTTCTTCTGCCTTCAAATGCTTTACTGCTGAGGTGATTCTCCTAGCCCTTGAATTTGCAACTTCCGGTAAGTGCATTTCTATTTTCACCATATCAGTGCTTTTCGTGCGTTCAGTTGCGCCTGTCTTAGAATAGAGGCATATTTGAGGAGTACCCAATCACGTACCAGTGCTTGGTCTGCTAGTCCGAACTCCAGCCTGATTTGTGCTGGTGAGACACTGTGTGAAAGTCGGAAGAGAAGGCAAAACGCTTTGCTCTGGACGATATTCGTGAAGTCGTGAAACTTGCCAGAAAATATTGCCGGACTATATAATAATATATATCTTCAGCACCAGAACCTACAATATGACTTATGTCTTCTCCAACATGGACAGGCTAAGCTTTGAGGATTTACATAGCTAAACCAGGCATTACAAAAATTATCATCTGGAAAATAACCTTGGAAACTCATAAATGAGTGAACTATGTACAGAAGAATGCAGTTAAGTATCAAAAAGTAACTAGACCTTTATTTAAAGGTTTTAATTCATTAATTATTTACTTGTTTAGTTAATTGATAGTTTTTTATTTTAATTGAATAATTAATTATTAAGTATTATTAATTGATAACAATATTTGTTATTGTAATGTTTTAATATTTTTTATGATTGACTATTGTTTTAAATTTTCCTTTTGTTGTGATGTATTTCATTTTTGTAGAGACATTGAACATTTTTGTGGATTGTTGAGATTTTAGGGGAGAAGGATGTGACAAGTTTCAACTGTATTTTATTAGTACATTTAATTGTTAAATATTGTTTAAATTGGTATTTTTAATGAGCATATTTTTATACTAATTTTGTTAGTAAAGTAAAATATTTAAGAATAGTGTAATTGATACTATTTGTAAAATAGATTTATATTGTGATGTTTAAAAAAGAAATATATAAATATATTCCAATTGCTTTCCTTATTTTAGGTTAGTTGTAGAGGAAATATTACATCTAACAACCCACCAAAGACTTTTCCTAATATATTACGTTGGAGAGGGAATAGTAAATTTGGCTCCTTAAAAGTCCAATACTTTCCCTACTGTTGCTTACCATGGCGTGCAAATAGTAAATCTGACCCTTTCATGGTACAAACCTTTTCCCAACTATTGCTTAGGTTGGAGAGTGAATAATAAATCTCACCCCTCCACAGTCCAATGCTTTTCTTATTGTTGCTTTGGTTGGAGTGGATGAATACATTTTACACCTCCAAAGTCCAACACTTTCCCTGCTATTGCTTCGGAGGGAGTGGGAATTGTAAATCTCACACTTCAACCTCCAACACTTTCCCACTGTTGTTTAGGTTGGAGTGATAATAGTAAATCTCACCTTTCCAAAGACCAGCTCCAGCGCGTTCCCTTCTTTTGATAAGATTTGAGTGAAAATAATAAATCTGACCCTTCCAAAGGTCACTGCTTTCTCTACTGTTGCTTAGGTAGAATTAGGAATAATTAATATGAGTCCTCCAAAGGCCAATACTGTCCCTTTTGTTGTTTACCTTGGAGTGGGGCTGGTAAATCTGACCCCTCTAGAGCTCAGTACTTACTCACTGTTACTCATGTCGAAGGGGGGATAGTAAATATTACTCCTCCATAGTCCAACACTTTCTCAACTATTGCTTAGGTTGTAATGAGAATACTAAAACTCACTTATTCCAAAGTCCATTACTTTCATCAATGTTGTTTAGGTTGGAGTGGGCATAGTAAATCTGACACCTCCAAAGTCCAGTGCTTAACCTTCTGTTCCCTATGTTGGAGTGGGTTTATTAAATACAACCCTCGATAGTCCAGTACTTCCCCTACTGTTGCTTTTGTTATAGAGGTTTAACACAATCTTTTTATAGCCTAATACCTTTATCAGTGTTAGTTAGGATGGAGTGGGGATTGTAACTCTGACCCCTCCAAAGTTCAACACTTTCTCTACAGTTGCTTTGGTTGGAGTAGAAATAGTGAACATCTTCCCTCCAAAGTCAGTTTTCCTACTGTTGCTTGGGGTAGAAAAGGAAACAGTAAATGGGATCCCTTCAAAGTTCAAAGCTTTCCCTACTCTTTTTTGGGTTAGAGTGGGCATAGTAAATCTCACCCTCCAAAGTCTAGTGCTTTCCCTACTGTTGCTTACATTAGAGTGGGAATAGTACATCTACCCCCCAAAAGTCCAATATGTTCACAAAACATAATTAAGTTGGAGTAGGAATATGGAATCCCATCCTCTCCAAAGTCCAACACTTTCCCTACTGTTGCTTAGATAGGATTTGGAATAGTTGATCAGGCCCCTCAAAACTCCAGTGCTTCCCCTATTGTTGCTTACATTTGAGTGGGAATAGTTTATCTGACATCTCCAAAGTCCAACACTTTTCCTACTGTTGCTTAGAGTTCAGTGAGAATAGTAAATCTAAACCCTCCAAAGTCCAACACTTTCCCTACTGTAGCTTAGAGTGGAGTGGGAATGGTAGGTTTTATAGTTCTAAAGTGAAACACTTTCCATACTATTATTTAGGCACAAGTAATAAAATGTATTACTCCAAATCTATTTTATTTTGACATTTTCTTCATTGAATTTGTAATGGTAATTTTATTTTATGCAGAGTTTTGATTTACTTTTCATTTTAATGAAGTTTTAATGTTTAATTATTATTCATTTCAGCATGTTATGCTCCTCACTTTGGATTTAGAACTTAAAATATTTTTACTTTTTCATTGAAGGTGCATCTATTTTTATTTATTTACTGGAGGTGTTTTGTATTAGTGTTTTTGAATTCTTGCAAAGTTTTATTTAAATTTTTGTTCTTGCAGAGTTTTTTTTAAATAAATGTGTTGTGATTTTATGTTATAGTATATTTGTATTGAACTTTAATACTATTATTTTTAGAAACTTTCTTTAGTAATGTGAATTTTAATAATGTGTTTTAGAATGTAATTTGTATTGTTTAATAATTATATTGTAGATTTTTATGGTTCCATTTTCTTATTTTCTATATATATATTGTGTTTATTAGTTATTTTACTTACTGTTAGTACTTGTTTCAACTGTTTTTTTAAAAATTATGTTTAATAATATATTGTGTTGTACATATTTATTTCTTTACATAGATTCAGTTTAACCACACTACATTACTATAACTCGCACCTTCTCCATGCACGTCATATACTGTTTTATAGTATATCACTTACCATATAAAACCAAATAAAACAATAGTATTTACAATAACCCTTATGACATCACACATAAAATCATTTGTGAGAATCCAGTGCATGGTAGGGTGGCGAGTTATAGTTAATGTAGAGTGGCTATCAAGTTGGATATACTGTGAATGGAGGTGCCCTAGTTATAAAATTATTGCGGTGTTGCGTAAATTGTTTATTTAAGGTAGAAGTATAAGTTTACAATTTTAAATATTTTCATAGTTTACGTTTGGTTTGTAGGTAAACAATAAAGTTATAGTAATGTAAAGGTGGTGCGTATATTATAAATTAAAGGTATTACTATAAGTGTAGAATTTGTAATGTTTGTGAAGTTTATTTATGGGTTGTACAGAAAGAATAAATACAGTTTCCCTAAATATAACAAATAAAAATGTGTTTCAAATTGTAGAGTTTACTATTGTTAAGAGGATGCCATTAAGTGGAGTGTGGAACAGTGGAATGGAGGAGACTGTCATAAAGTGTACTGTTGTAGAGAGTAGTGTTGTAGAGTGGACTGGAGTAGAGTGAAATGTGGTACAGTGCAGTGGAGTACAGTAAAATAGTGTATAGTGGGTGTACAGTAAAGAGGGGAGTAGAGTGGCATATTGTATAGTGGACTAAAGTGCCATGTGTCATATATTTCAGTGGCATGCTGTGTACTATAGTGGCATGGAGTACACTAAAGTGGACAGGTGTAGTGAAGAGTTGAGTAAACTGCCATAAATTGGAGTAGAGTGATGAACAGTACACTGGAGTAGTATGTTGCAGAGTATTCAAAAGTGTTTCTCTGATGAGTAGAGTTTTGTACAGTAGAGTGTAGGGCCATAGAGTGGAATAGAGGGCTGTAAAGTGTAGTGTAAGGGGATGGAGTAGAGTACAGTGAGGTAAAGTGGTACAGAGTGTAGTAAAGTCCTGGACAGGGTAGAGTGGAGAGTTGTATAGTGCAATAGAGTTGTGTAAAGTGTTGAGCAGTTGAGTAGAGTGGAGTGCAGTCCAGTGGAGTGGTGTTGCAAAGAGTGGAGTAGTGTGTTAAAGAGTAGAGTGGCATGGGGTGGAGTATAGTGGACTGGTGTAGCATACAGTGTAGTTACGTGTTGTAGAGTGGAGTGGTGTGTTGCAGAGTGTCATTAAGAGCTATAGAATGCAGTAGAGTAGAGTGCCACAGAGTGAATTACAGAGTTGTACATTGGAGTGGTGTGGAGTAGGGTAGAATGTGGTTCAGTTTAGTAGAGTGGAGTGGCATAGACTGCAGTGGTATATAGCGGAATAATGTGCAGTGGAGTGGTGTAGAGTGGACTGGCATAGAGTGGAGTGGCATAGAGTGCAACAACATAGAGTTGAGTGGCATAGAGTGAAGTAGTATAGAGTACAGTAGCCTACGGTGGAGTGACATAGGGGGTCATTCCGACCCCGGCGGTCAAGGACCGCCGGGGCCGGGGTTGGCGGGAGCACCGCCAACAGGCTGGCGGTGCCCCGCAGGGCATTCTGACCGTGGCGGTTTGGCCGCGGTCAGAACAGGAAAACCGGCGGTGTCCCGCCGGTTTTCCGATGCCCTGAGGAATCCCCCATGGCGGTGCAGCTTGCTGCGCCGCCATGGGGGATTCCGACCCCCTCACCGCCATCCTGTTCCTGGCGGTTCCGACCGCCAGGAACAGGATGGCGGTGAGGGGTGTCGTGGGGCCCCTGGGGGCCCCTGCAGTGCCCATGCCAATGGCATGGGCACTGCAGGGGCCCCCGTAAGCGGGCCCCACATAGAATTTCAGTGTCTGCATTGCAGACACTGAAATTCGCGACGGGTGCAACTGCACCCGTCGCACCCTTCCCACTACGCCGGCTCCATTCGGAGCCGGCGTCCTCGTGGGAAGGGGTTTCCCGCTGGGCTGGCGGGCGGCCTTCTGGCGGTCGCCCGCCAGCCCAGCGGGAAACACAGAATGGCCGCCGCGGTCTTTTGACCGCGGTGCGGTCATTCGGCGGTTCCCGCCAGGCGGGCGGCTCCCGCCGCCCGCCGGGGTCTGAATGACCCCCATAGACTTTCATGGTGCAGAGTGGAATAATGTAGAATAGAGTGGGGTAGAGTATAGTGGCGTGGAGTCGAATGACATACAGTAGAGAGGCATACAGTGGAATACCTTACGGTGGCGTGGCATATAGTGGAATGGCATAAATTGGAGCGATATAGAGTGTAACAGCGTAGAGTGGAGTGGCAGAGAGTTGAGTAGTGTAGGCTGGAGTGAAGTATACTAGAGTTGTTTACCGTGGAGTAGCATACACTGGAGTGGGGTAGAGTGGAGTGGCCTACAGTGGAGTGGAATACAGTGGAATAGCTCACAGTGTAGACATGTGAACTAAAGTGGCATTCAGTGGAGTGGCATAGAATGGAATAATGTGCAGTGTATTTCTGTAGAGTGAACTTGTGTACAGTGTAATAGCCTAAAGTGGAATTGCGTAGAGTGAAGGGGCTTAAGGAGGAGTGATGTACACAGTGTCATAGAATGGAGTGGCGCAGAGTGTATAAGTGTATAGTGGATTGGAGTTGATTGGAGTAGCGTAGAGTGGAGCAAGGCACAGTGGGGTGGTGTACAGTGGATAAATGTAGAGTGGAGTGGTGTATAGTCGAGTGACATAGAGTGGAGTGGTATACAGTGTAATAGCATACAATGGAGGGGTGTAGAGTGGAGTGGCAAAGAGAGGAGTTTGGTACTTGAAACTGACGCATTGTGAAAGTGGATGATAGCATGTAGATACAATGTGGCAGGAATATAGACCATGAAGTAATTTTTGGTACTTTGTGTAAATAGTGTTAAAGTTATAACTTTTCACATACTTACTTATATAGTGTGCCTCAGTATACTGCAGTACCTTTGCCATATAATGTGGTACATGCAGATGAAAAGGCAGTATGGGATTGGCTAATGGCTGCCTTTACAAAAATGTAAAAGACAGCCATGTTGTTTTCAGTACACTGTTGTTCTGGGTTAGGACCTTAAATATAAGTAAATGGTAGGTTTTATTTTTGTTCCCTACCTATTATCAATTTATTAGAGTAGTGGTAGGTAAAGAAATGTATTTATATATTTTATATATTTTCACAGCACTTTACGGAGAACCGTGATTTTTCAAAACTATTTTTAATTAGCACGGTAATTTGTAGGTATTACCGTGGTACTCCGTAGTGTTTTTTGTGAAGAATTAAATATGTTAAAAATGTATTTGTAAAATATAACGTAGCACAGTGTATTTTTTAAATTTTTAGCATATTTTTATTTTTAATTGTTTTAAATGGCACAGAACTTCAAAGACAGTACTGTGGTACTCCACACATTTATTTATAAATATACAAATAAGTAATTTAACAAAGTGGTAATAAGTAAGGAATAAATATAAAATCGAATAGTTACCTACATCTAAGGGTGTAACACAGAACACAGCCAAAGTGTACTTAAAGCAACATGGTTGCCTTTAACGTTTGTGAAGGCAGTCTTTAGTCAATCACATAATGCATTGTCATGGTTGTGTACCACAGTAGTTTCACAAAATTCAGTGAAATTCCACAAAATGTTGACAAAACTACTGCAACAACAGCTATCTCTAAGTTAAAATGGTATATAACTTTAAAAAAACGTACCCTACTTACCTGCAGTACCTAAAAGGATCATCTACACACATTAATGTATCATCCTGCCAATTTTCATGTAAATCCGACTGGGCACTTTGCTGCTACATTTCTTTGCACCCCCTTAACGAATCTCTACAATACTTTCCAACTTTCCATCGTCTGGCAATATAAAAAAAGTAATTGGTCGGTGAGGTTTTGTGTAAATTCATCAAATAGGCGGAAAGTTATCAGTGAGGAAAAATCTGAGACACTCCTATCTCTGGGAATACTAACTGTAATTACGGAATTCTATCTATCTATCTATCTATCTATCTATCTATCTATCTATCTATCTATCTATCTATCTATCTATCTATCTATCTATCTATCTATCTATCTATCTATAAATATATATATATATATATCCACATCTATATGTATATGATAGAGGTGGCAATAGAACCGTTGTAGTTATGGTTAAGTCAAACTTTCGATTGAAAATACTTTTTTTGTTTTCTTAGTCACTTTGCCACCATTTCACAAATCTGGACAAAACCTTCCAAAAAATTACATTTAACTTGGATTCTTCATCGCAAGTTTCACGCAGATCCGTCGAGTGGAGCCTAATAAGGAATTTTGGGGGGTTAGGGAGGGTCACAAAAGTAACATTTCACATTTTAACTCAAGTTCCATGAATCCAGCAAAGGATGCATTAATCTTTTATTAAAAAATAAATAAATAAAATATTTGTGCACCACTGCTGCTGGCCAATGGCCACTTATGGGGGGGGGGGTGCAGTAGATCAAGTCTGAAGTCTAGCCCCTGCATCAAGTCCAGTACTACGTAGATTTGAAAGCCAGCCATGCATAGCTATGTTTGGTGACCTTTTGGAAGGCGTGGAGCAGAGGCTTGCTAGAGGCTAGGGCCTTAAGCTAAGCCCTGTTGCAAAATGTGAAAGGCTATGTGATGTGGGTGTTGGCCACCCTCAGAGGGTTGGGGTGCGGGGCCTAGCCTTATGCCAGGCGCTGTGGCCAGCTCTTGCCCACCCACAAATGTTTGCTGCAGGGTTCGGACAGATGCCAGGCCCTGCCAAAACCCACTGCTCACGGTGAAAGGATGTGCGCCTCACAGGTGGCTGCCCATGAAGGGATGGCTGCAGGGAACTCTTCAATGTTGTATTTCACCAAAAAGCCCAAAACTTAACTGAAAAAACGAAGGTTAAAGTGAAATTATTTTTATCTTTGTTTATAAAACTTAAACATATGTTCAAGAAAAATCTCAGAAATTCACCTAAAAATCAGGGTTACATTGCTGGTATGGTTACTAATAAAAGCTCCAAAAGTGCTGAGGCTTGCCAGTTATTGATAGCTCACACTACAGCCACACAAACCGTAACTTGCACACCAAATCCAGAGTATTGCATTAAATTTGGTGTGTGAGTTATGGTTTGTATGGAGGTGGGGAAGTTTTAGCAATGTTACAGCCATAAATATTGTCATAAGAGATATGGCTTAAAAAAATGAGCAAGAGTATCAGAGATTTACAGATATGATGATGGGAAGTTATCAGAAACGTAGATGTAGCAGTGCTGCACACACTATATCAGGCACACATGTATAAAATAATGGTGGGGGGAATACTTTGCATCTACCAATTACAGCACTGGAAAGCTTCCCCTAGATCCTTAGCAGCTTCCCACCAATTTCACACCACATATCACATTTATTTACCCCGCACCCAAATGCAACGGGCACCATAGTACTCTTCCCTGGGCTGGTACACACGAGGAAGACTGTAGCTGCTGAATGTGTAGCTGTTCACACAGAGACATCCACAGAAGAGTTGCTCCCTAGAGTACACCACTTCCAAGAGCATCTCAGGCACAGGTCATTACACACCCTATTCACTACTGAACCTGTTGGAAACATGGCCATAAGACAGAAGCCAGAGAAGGTGGCATATACTGTAAAGGGCGGTGGCCATCTAGTAGAAATTGGGTGAGTGTCAGATGAATGCATGACAGGTTTGCCTCAAGGAAACCGGGGGTGCGTTCCAGACCTATGCTAGATCCCAGTCGAGGAAACAAAAATAACCTAGTCACTATGTGGACCCAAAGTGAGAGTCCAATAGGAGAGGTAAAAAAAAGAGTTTGATTCAGTGCAGTGAGTAGAGTCTGACCATTTGACTCCAGTAATACTCCCCGTCGACCAAGACCCAGTCACAAGCCTTGCATGGCCCTTAGCACCTGCCACACCTGTTGCTCTCCTGGTCCCGCACTAGGTGGGTAGGGGTTGTCACAGGAGTAAAACAAATACCATAAAGGGTAACCATTGCAAGATAGTGGGGCACTGAAAGTAGCCATCAGGTAAAACCAATCAATCCAATCCTCCCCTGTCTTCCCTTTTCAGGAGATGACTTCTCCAACCAAAAAGCCAAAACTGTGTATGGTGGACCAGATGATCTCCAGCAGGTCACATGGTTGAGAATAAGTACTGCAAGACAGCAGGCCATCGGGCAACAATGCAGCCCTTGAAACTTGAAACCCTATTCATACAACTTCTCTCATGCCAAAATGAGGTGAGAGTAAACAGAACACCTCAAACAGAAAATCAAACTCTTCCACAAAAATAGATATCCACAGGTCCACTTTAATATAGAGATGTGTGAGCCACTAAAAGCTGGAACCAGGGTTGATTTAGATGTTTGGTTCTGGCTTAGCACGAGGACCACTTGGACCCTCCAGCCCAAAATGAGTCAAGCTTTTCTGTGGCTCCTGCCTGCCAGCAAGCTCAAAAAGCTTTGACTTTTGATGTAAAAGAGGCAAAGAGATACTCATATAGTGGCTGAATGGAACAATGTAAAATAAGAAAACCCCAGATATTTCCTACCTCCCCATCCCTTTGACCAAATTGTGTGCTCCTAGGCAAATATTTCATTTCACTGTGCTTCCTTTCTCTTTCCTTATCACTTGAGAGTACTTTGAAATAGGTAAATCCAGGGTGTTTTCTTTACAATCACCTCCCTTATGTCCAGATTCAATACACTTTAATTTTGCTTCATGTAAGAATCTAGGCCACATGCCTGACAACATACTTGCCTCTTAATTCACTAATGGCATTGCTGTCATAGTGGGGAAGGGCACAAATATTTTTAAGTCCAGTGTTAAAAACTGTCACTTTTATTAACTTCTCTCGATGCAGTGATATAAACATTTCTACTAAGATGAAAAGCTTCAGCATGATAATGAATTGCACTTTTTAGTATTTTGGAGAGCCTTTATTGAATTTTTATACCCTACTTTTGCTTCACAATTTAAGTGCCAAACATTTTCAGGGCTCTAAACTGGGGTGGCATGGTGAGCAAAAGAACAAGGGATTAAACCCAGATCTGGGACTGGGTGTGAATGTTTGATTGGTTCCGCATTCCGTCCATCATTTGTGTTTTTCTTTGCTTTTGCCGCCATAAGTGCGCCGGGTATGCCCAGAGGTGGGTCCCGGGCTCACTGTGCCACTGGAATCAAGCTAGCCTGGCTGAAGAAGGGTGATACCCTGAAACCGGTCCCAGGATGCTTGTTTCTGGTCCAGGGAGGACCTGGCCTGGCAGTTCGGGCTGGACTGTTCCCATGAGGAACAGGGTCAAGACTGATTTGCATATGGCTGGGTCTAAACCGGGGTGGCATGGTGAGCAAAAGAACGATGGCTTAAACCCAAATCTGTGACTGGGGGTGAATGTTTGATTGGTTCCGCATTCCGTCCATCATTTGTGTTTTGCTTTGCTTTTGCCGCCATTAGTGCGCTGGGTATGCCCAGACGTGGGTCCCGGGGACACTATGCCGCAGGATTCAAGCTAGCCTGGCTGATGAAGGGTGAAACCCTGAAACCGGTCCCAGGATGCTTGTTTCCGGTCCAGGGAGAACCTGGCCTGGCAGTTCGGGCTGGACTGTTCCCATGAGGAACAGGGTCAAGACTGATTTGCATATGGCTGGGTCTACATTGGGGTGGCATGGTGAGCAAAAGAACGATGGATTAAACCCAGATCTTTGATTGGGGGTGAATGTTTGATTGGTTCCGCATTCTGTCCATCATTTGTGTTTTGCTTTCCTTCTGACAATTAAACCTTCACCCTCACAACCAAGTTAGCCACATTACGGGGACCAGGTTCAGTGGTGTAGGTACACGATTCAGTAGTGCAGGTACACGTTTGAACATGAGCCAACTTTGTGAGGGCACAAAAATAGGTTTGCATAGAATTTGTCACACTTGGGATATTTATGCATTGTCAATTGTCAACACTTCATGCTGCCAACTTATGGAGATGTGTTCTACATTGTCACCTAGCCAACTCAAAGGCCCTCACTGTTGTTTAACAAATTCTATTGCATGTGTTGAATTGGATGGGATATTCAGGCCATATAGATGCAACCGTGTTACCACCACTGTGGAATTGATTCTGTGTGTGAAAGTATCATGTCACCCCCAGTGAAGACACATGGACACCTCCTTCACATGACATAATGCAATGGAGTACACAATGTACTGCAAGTGTACAAAAATACCGCTGATATCCGGTCAATCAGCCAAACACCAGTTCAGATAATGAAACAACCCAATGCTGATGGCAAATCCTAAAAGCCTAGGATTCCACACAATAACACAAACACAGATGAGTGACAGACAACACAAGATAACAACTGCCACGCAAAGTGATAATCATGGTGCAAGCTCCATCAAAAATGTTCAATAATTTTCTCTCTCAGCTGATCAGGGGTATGGGATCCAGCCATGGATCATGACCCCATTTGCAAACCCAAGCACTGCAGCAGAGCGTGCCTATAATGAGGCACTTCGGAGGACATGCACCATAATAGAGAGGACATTTGGCATCCTGAAGTCAAGATTCAGGTGCCTCGACATCACCGGAGGCAGCCTGTTATATTTACCGGAAATGGTCTGTAAGATCATTCTGATCTGTGCCATCCTGCACAATATGGCCCTCATTCCAACATTGACGGGCGGCGGAGGCCGCCCGTCAATGTTGCGCGTCAGGAATACCGCTCCGCGGTCCAGAGACCGCGGAGGGTATTCCAAGTTTTCCCCTGGGCTGGCGGGCGGCCGCCGAAAGGCCGCCCGCCAGCCCAGGGGAAAACGACCTTCCCACCATGAAGCCGGCTCGTAATCGAGCCGGCGGAGTGGGAAGGTGCGACGGGTGCTACTGCACCCGTCGCGTATTTCACTGTCTGCTATGCAGACAGTGAAATACATTTTGGGGCCCTCTTACGGGGGCCCCTGCAGTGCCCATGCCGTTGGCATGGGCACTGCAGGGGCCCCCAGGGGCCCCGCGACTCCCCCTCCCGCCATCCGGTTCCCGGCGGGAGAACCGCCAGGAACTGGATGGCGGGAGGGGGAGTCGGAATCCCCAAGCCGGCGCAGCAAGCTGCGCCGGCTTGGAGGATTCCTTGGGGGCAGCGGGAAACCGGCGGGAGACCGCCGGTTTCCCTTCTCTGACCGCGGCTAAGCCGCCGCGGTCAGAATGCCCCGCGGGGCACCGCCGGCCTGACGGCGGTGCCACCACGTCCCGCGGCCCTGGCGGAAGTAATCCGCCAGGGTCGTAATGACCACCTATATGTGTAATGAGGAACATTCCCCTCTATGAACCAGACCCACAAATGACTGAAGAGGAGGAAGAGGAGGATGCTGTCCATCAGCATGAGGGGGACCATCCAAACACTGCAGCAGGAATGCGTCGGAGACAACACATTGTACAAAACTTCTTTTAACTATAGTCACCATCACCACTTTCTTATCATAGGTCATTAAACACCTAATCTAATCACTAAATCATGGTCTGGGTAATTATGCATCACATGATCCCTAGGAATCACAATCAGAGTTTAGCCTCATGGAGCAGTGCAGTAATACACATTAGGATACTGAAAAAGCCACATCACATTTGTTGGGTATGAATGTACACCCAACTTCACACACAGTGTAAATGACATATATCGTGTTCATTTCCCATTTGAAGGGCAATATCAGAGTAGCACAGCTATGGCACACTTCCATGTTAGCAACATGGATCATCGCAGAATATGGTACACAACTAAGACACCATCAATCACAAGTAAAAAACCTGCTTTATACATGAGGCAGTGGATGTGCAATTGCATTGGTAACAGGAATGTATGACCACACCCTTGACAGCAGTAAGTGTGACATCAGCCATCTCTGCAAGGAGCATGTGTGACAAGAAGTCCATGTAAGCTGCAAATGGATAGCAGGAGTGTCCTAAGTATGACAAGCATTCCTCACAAGACATGCCCTGTGCATGCCATCCCAGGTTATAAATTCTGTCACAGGCATGTATTCAGTCTCTCCCCACCCTTCTCTAGGTGGCCCTGTAACTGGACTATTTGTACCCTGATAATCCTTCATCTACACACACCCAGAATCACATTCTGACTCTAGTGTGCTTCCCTCTTTAGTATGGCATGCCATAGACCTAGTTCATCTGACTGCATGGACAACAGGTCCGAAAATGCACTGCCTGGTAGTCTGTAGGACCTGTAATCACCTGTCCATTGCTTCTCATGTGAAAGGTACTGTTGGTCCTTTGAACTGGATTCACACCTACAGGACTTGTGAGAGACTGAAGCTGCACATACCTGTGAGCAGACCAGCCATTTGAACCTGCACTGCCATTACTGCTGCCTGGAACTGCTTAGAAGCTGCCATTTTATGTATATCCTTGTTGTGCATTGCCATATAAACCACTTGCGTAACACAGCCCTCGGGTGACTGTGTAACGTTGCAGCTGACAGCACAAATCCAGTTTTCATTTTCCACAGTGTTGTTCAGGCTTTTCCCAGTCTGAGTCTGCTCACTGTGCATTTGCCTTGTTCGTGTTAGTTCCTGACAGAGTGTGTATCCTGTTAGCCTGATTGTTTCCTGTCTTTGTGTTACCATAGAGGTTCCTTGTGGCGACATTTCTCTCATAGTTGCTTTCCATGCCCTCACTTTCCTCCTGGAGTATTGTGTCTGGTAGGTCTACGATGAATCCACAAATATATTGTATAGTTTAATCAGTTTACATATGGTAATAAGGTCGGGGACATGCATTCAAATAGCCTAATCCCAGCCCTATCCCTTGCCTGTGTTTCATGTATGCATGAGTGACAAACAGTGACAGTGTACTATGGCTGTATGCATGGATTGGGTATGGTGCCTCCAGCACAACAAACAACAGTTGCTAATGTGCATGAAAGGACAAAATATGTTTGTGCCCTCACGATCCACACCCAGATTCACATTGGCTGCAACCCAATGATGGTGGTTGCGTGGTGACTAGCTGTGAGATTAATCAGCACAGAGGCACTGATGTTCCCTGTTGTAGTGGGGATTTTCAAGACCACCCTGTGTACAAATGTGATGAAAGCTGCCGGGTTCTATTTACTGATCCATTATGTTTGTGAGCACACCAAGGTTGCCCTGTTGTCAGCCTCATAAAACTTCTGCAGTGCCATAGCTGGACTATCCACATGTGCGCTGTCAATTCCTCTTTGGCTATCGGTCAATTCTGCTTTGAAGGATACTCTGTTAATGCAGGGAATGGCTCCACATACTCATGAGTAGACATGCACGTAACAGTGACAACATGGAGGACAATAATGACACAGGGTACACATGGCCATACACTTGAACCTGACGCCATTGTGCAATTAACCACTGAAAATATGTGAACACATGCAGCTTGGTCTGCTGGTCCTCCACTGCCATAAGAGAAACATAGGTCAAATATATGACTCAAACTGTGGAGTGACATTACATATTTGTATTCTTTTTGTGACTCTGTGTCACATACACTGTACCTACATAGCTTTTTCAAATGACTGACTCATGGGTAGTATGCAAAAAAGTGACCAAGATGTGGTATCCAACATTCCTGTACATGTGATGGCTTACTCATTGCCATTATCAACCGTCCTCTATCTATCCTCTGCATAGTTTGTCATGGGAGATGTATTGTCCCAAAAGTCAGTGCAGTTGACACAGCATTAGATGTTAGGTGTATGACAAACACATATCCTGACTCATTTCTACACTGAATAGCATCTGATGGTTATCCACGTTTACAACACATGCATACAAGCACATTAATGAAAGCACGTCTTGTGGCGTTCACGCAGAGGCCCAAAAACAATTGAAATAGCCAATTCACCGACATTAACACACAGGCAATGATTCAATGTATTAAGTTGCATAGTCTTGCTATCCTCTATTGACACACAACCTGCTCAAACTGGGTAATTCAAATTTTTATTCAAAAAGTTTGGGTATCTATTGCGTCAGTGAAGGTTGCTCATCCGGTACAACAACATGAGTATTATGGTCCGCTATAGTGTGGTCTGCCACATGTGCCCATACGCTGGAACACACAATGCAGGTGCAAACAGCCTATCTCTGTACAGTTAAAGCTTTCATGTAGTTTAAAAATGAGAGAAATGACACAAACACAGTAAAAGACATATATTTTGATGCAAACGCGTCAAAAAAGATGCATATACGTAAAAATTCGCTGCATATGTATTAAAAAATGACTCTCACAGCCATTATACATCCATTGGCCCAGAGCGGTAATTCCTACACTGTACCCCATGAAATTGGTTACCAATGAAAATTATTTGGAACTATGAATGCGGGGGAATTTTTAAGCATTTGCGTAAGAAAAACATTGACACGCAGCTCGTAAGCGTCATAAAATTTTGGCGCATCATAATAAAAACGCACCGCATTTCAGGCAGGAAGTGATGTAATAGGATATCCTGTTTACAAAAATGGTACAATGGGTGTACTTTCACTTTCACTTTGCAGTCTGTAATTTTTCCAGACTGTGCGGCTGTGCTCAGAATTTTGTCTGTCCAAATTGTGCTTTTGTCTTCTGTGTGCCATCCTATTTGTCATCTGTTTTATTTCTAATTGCCTCATTTGTTCATTGTAAGTGTGTTTTGGTCATATTTGGTGTCTAATTTTTGCTTTGTACCGTTGGGAGTGTGTAGTGGGTATTGTTAGTTTGGGGATAGTTGGGCTGTTTGTAGTTTACTTAACTTTAATTTTCCTCCCTCCTTTCCCTGTATTTTCCTCTGTACCCTTTCCTATTACTATTATTTTGGTCATGTTGGGTAGGCCACGTCTAGGGAGAATTGGTGAGGAGGAGTTGGGGGCATTCATTTGGCTGGTGTGCCACTTCCTCCCACTGATGATTGAGGCAGGTGGCAGGGTGATACAGGGGTATCAAACGGAGGCGAGGAGGCTCAGGTGGTCCCAGGTGCTGTATAATCTGCGGAGAATTTTCAACACACAGTGCAACGACCACCAACTAAAGCATCGCTGGGCTGACCTTGTTGCCAGTGAGCAAGACCTGCCGGACCACCTGGGTGTTGTGATTGGTGGTCCTGTTGGTTGGTGAGTACAATTCAGAGTAATGTGCACATTTAAATGCTCTTTAGTGATAGTAGTAGATTTGTTAATATGCTGCAGGCAATGTTTTCGGACATGTGGAATGCAAGTTAAACATACAGTGGTCCTGAGCTATACAATACTTGCTACACATTACCGTCTTTTGTTGACGCAACAGCTGCACAAACTGACAAATCACAACTTGCTCTTGTAAACTAGTGCTGCTTTCATGCCAATAGATGAATGAAATGCAGCTCAAACATATGTTTTATCCATGGTCTGTGAGTGTACCAGGAAAGAGATGTATTGCACAAGCTAAAGCTAGGAATTATTGTGGTCCCCAATTATTTGGAATACATGTCTGAACTGTATTCCGAGCCATACACACAAAGTTCTTGCTAACCTCAGGTAATACCTTAGCCTGATAGTTTGACTTGGTTTGTGCCGGAATTAACTTAGAAATGGACGCCAAAGTAATGCACACAGGTTCATATCTAAATGTTTGGTGCTACTTTCCATAGCTGTAGCGTAAAACATGAAGCAAATGCTACAAATTGAGGAATAAAAAATATCCCTGGCCATCTGTTCATTGTTCCTGTGTGTTTTAAATTGCCTTGGGCACAATAGCTGGAACAGAGCTGATGCATTTGCCATCTGTGTCACTTTATAGGCAACTTCTCATAAGTCATTGGGTCATCATGGGATACCTGAAGTTGGTGAATGCATGGTCACAATGTATTACTTGCATGATGTTGTGCAAGGGACCCCTGACCAATTCCATCATACATATAAAGTCCCCAAATACTTTGCTACTTTACGGTTGGTACACGCCTGCTGATCTAGTGCAGCATATGTACCCTAGCTAACTTCCCAGTATAAAGGCTATCACAGACCTGGGCGTATGCTAAGATCAGAAGACCAGCATTCCTGTGACTGCTGCCATTCCGGAGGTGCATACAAATTGAAACCTACATCATTATGATTGCCACAGTAGGACATTTGCTAAACCATGTTTCAATAATGGGACAGTGTCAGTTTGCTGTATACCCGCTGATCTCCCAACTTGGCTAATGTAAGATGATGAATGTGGCTAACTGGGAATTCCAATACCCGATATGGGTACACAGGGCAATGAGTGACACATTTCAGGTGCAATGACTACACCTGTGCCCATGCATTCAGTCATGGATGACCAAAATAGACACTGTCAGCATATATTTCTTTGTTGCATTAATTTAGATAAATGGCCAATCCATTTTTAGCGTAACATTGTCATCAAGTAACGCACAGGATCCCTGCCATTATGGTGTCATGGGGGCATATGTGGCTCAGGGTACACTGTAAATGTAGCATATGTAACCTACACACAACACAAGCCCACATGTAAGGGACCATAGAAAGCATAAAAATTCATGAGCTAAACTCAACCCACATGAGCATCACACAGTAAATGATTGTCCCTTGATGCACAAGCCACATTACCTGAGTGACTAGTATTGCAGTGCACCAGGAATGTGGCTTTGCATGTCTCTTATACCAACAAATGAAGAAATGGAGTACACCATATAAATGAATTTGCAACCAATTGATGAATCATGTTTGTCACCACATGATAGTTAGGGCCACTGCATGTGTGCATATGTGTGTGCATCACTCACTGGAGTGACAGGGCCTATACATGTTTGCAGTGGTATGTATGTTGGAGTGCCATCATAACTGAGGGACTGAACTTTCAGATATAGGACCTCATTACAACCCTGGCGGTCGGTGATAAAGCGGCGGTAATACCGCCAATAGGCCGGCGGCAAAAAAATGAAATCACAACCATGGTGGAAACCGCCAACACAGACAGCCACTTTAACACACTGACCGCCACGGTGGTAGAAACAAACACCCTAGCGGTAACCGGCAACAGACAGGCAGAAGCCAATGTACCGCCCACACTATTACAATGCACCAATCTGCCAGCTTTTCCGGGGCGGTACCAACGCCATCAAAAGCATGGCAGAAACAGTACTTGGAAGTGAAACCACTCACCTCTCGACACCCAACGAAGAACCAGGACGCCATGGAGCCCGAGTTACAGGTCCTGCCCATGATGGTTTACCTCCTCATCTACCAGGAACATCAAAGACGGCGGCAACGACGACGGTGAGTACTGCACCTAGCACACAGGGGAGGGGAGGAGGGAAAAGAGACTGACACACGCATGCAACACCCGCACTGCCCACCCACAACACACACACACACACATCCAATAACATCACAGATACACCCCGTCAGCCCCTAGAAGAACACAAGGACCAAATGAAATGAGTTTAACGAGTGTAATAATCGAACTATCAGATAGCCCAAGATAACTTTAAATCATCTGTATATAAAAATATTTACAGCAAGTACACAAGTCCGTACACTGTCCCATTAAATGTCCGTGGACCAGTGGTCCCAAAAAGCATGGGCGAAGCCCACACATGACACCTGCGTCAAAACGGAGAGAACACTGCAGGGGCATCAGGTAAAAAAAAAAACAGGCACCTCAGGGGGAAGGGGGGGCACCTCAGCCGGATGATGGGACGACGCCACTGCTCCTCGAGGGGGCTCCATGCCCACTGCTTGGTCCTGGGGAGTGCAAAGCTACAGTCTCTTAAGTGGGTGGTTTGCCCACTACTTGGTCCTGGGGAGTGCAAAGCCACAGTCTCTCAAGACTCTCAAGTTGGTGGTTTGCCCACTGCTTGGTCCTGGGGAGTGCAAAGCCACAGTCTCTCAAGTATCTCAAGTGGGTGGTTTGCCCACTGCTTGGTCCTGGGGTGTGCAAAGCCACAGTCTCTCAAGTGGGTGGTTTGCCCACTGCTTGGTCCTGGGGAGTGCAAAGCCATAGTCTCTCCAGTCTCTCAAGTGGGTGGTTTTCCCACTGCTTGGTCCTGGGGAGTGCAAATCCACAGTCTCTCAAGTCTCTCAAGCCTCTCAAGTGGGTGGTTTGCCCACTGCTTGGTCCTGGGGAGTGCAAAGCCATAGTCTCTCCAGTCTCTCAAGTGGGTGGTTTTCCCACTGCTTGGTCCTGGGGAGTGCAAATCCACAGTCTCTCAAGTCTCTCAAGCCTCTCAAGTGGGTGGTTTGCCCACTGCTTGGTCCTGGGGAGTGCAAGGCCACAGTTTCTCAAGTGGATGCTTTTCTCCACTGGTTCTGGAGGGGGCTTGGTGCCCAGAGTGCTTCATCCTGCCAAGGACTGGGGGGTAGTGGATGCTTTTCTCCACTGGTTCTGGAGGGGGCTTGGTGCCCAGAGTGCTTCATCCTGCCAAGGACTGGGGTAGTGGATGCTTTCCTCCACTGGTTCTGGAGGGGGCTTGGTGCCCAGAGTGCTTCATCCTGCCAAGGACTGGGGTAGTGGATGCTTTTCTCCACTGGTTCTGGAGGGGGCTTGGTGCCCAGTGATGCTGCACCAGGGGTGTGGCAGTTCCCATTCCCTCACCTGGGTGTCTGAGCCACAACATTTTCCGGTAACGGGTAGCATGATACTCCATGGAGGTAGAGCCACACTCCTCCTTGCGACGACATAGGCTGCAAACTGCTGGTAGTGCCAGTGCTGGTGGTGGTGCCTCATGTAGTGTGTGCAGGGTCCAGGCCGTCTCCTGCAGCCTCGGACGCCTGCCCACTGGGGATGCTGCTGATGTCCGCTGTACTGGCACTGCCTGGGCACGTTGCCGGGCAGGTGGCGGTGGCTGTGGCGGTGTCTGCAGCGGACATGCTGCCGGTGGTGCAGGTGTCTGTAGTTGTGGAGGGAGACACCAAGCCGTCTCCTGCAGCCTCGGAAGGCTGCCCACTGGGGATGATGCTGCTGTCTGTAGTTGTGGCAGCTGCTGTGCAGGTGGCGGTGCAGATGGTGGTGCAGGTGGCGGTGCAGGTGGCGGTCGTTGCGGCAGTGCTCACCGTGGTACAGGTTGCTGGCCTGTCTTGCGAAAAGGGGGACACCAGTCCCTCATCCGGAGGCTCCGTGCCTTCACTTTGCTCTTGTGTCCCTTCCCCACCTTGGAAGTCGCTGCTGGGACCTTGGCACTTTCCTCTTTGGTTCTGGATCAGGCCTTGCTGGGTGGGTGGTGCGGCTTTTCTCTTCTGCATGCTGGCCCCTTCTTTACCTTGGCAGGTGGTGGAATAGGGTGGTCCTTGGCTTCAGTAGGTGGCACATTGGCATCCCTGATGGATGACCCCTTTGATTATCCCGACTTGCAGGGACCACACTGGACGAGGATTTGGTGGCTGAGGTGCTGGTCAGGGCTCTAGACAACCTGGCCCTAGGGGAAGGACGGGGGGGCGAAGGTGTAGGGAAGAGGTCAATGATAGCCAGGAAAAGTTTTTTTAGACACACTGGGACGGGAAGATGGAGGGGGTGTGGGAGTGGAGGAAGAGGTAGTAGTTGTATGAGGTGTACTTCTGCTGAGTTTGGGTGAAGGTGCATGGGTTGGAGGCTGTTGTGAGGTGGATGGCTGTTGAGTGGGTGTGTGCCGGCGTTTGTGTACTTTTGCAGGAGGGCTCACAGACACACTGGGAGAGGACACAGGGGACGTGTGAATGGTAGCGGGGGTGGTGATTGCACGTGAGAGGTGTGTGGTGATGGGCGTGCTGGTGATAGAGGTAGTGGCTGAGGGTGTAGTGCATGCAGGTGTGAGTGGAGACGAGACTGGTAGGGAGGTGGAGAACATGGAGGAGGGGGATACAGTGGAGGTAATGGAGGTTGGTGTGTCTGCATGTGAATGGTACTTGTGTGAGTGCCTGTGAGATGTGTGGTGCTTATGTTTGCCTGAGCCACTTTTGTGTGGTGCTTTGGGTGAATGCTGGTCTGCAGGTGTGCTTGGGTTAGGCTGGGGTTGAGGGGATTGGGACTGGGTAGAGGAATTTGGAGGGGGGAGGTTAGACACAGGGACAATGGCTGCCATCAGTGCTGAGGCCAGAGCCTGAAATGCTCTCTGTTGGGCTGCCATGACAGAATGAATGCCCTCCAGGTATGCATTTGTTTGCTGCAAATGCCTCTCAGCACCCTGAATGGCATTCAAAATGGTTGACTGCCCAACAGTGAGGGATCTCAGGAGGTCAATAGCCTCCTCACTGAGGGCAGCAGGGATGACTGGGGCAGGGCCTGAGGTACCTGAGGTACCTGCGGCGAAGGAGATGCCCACCCTCCTGGGTGCGTGGGCACGGGAAACAAGCTGCGGGGCTGCTGTGAGGGCGTGCTGGTAGGGGGGTGGCGGCTGTACCTGTTGTTGCAGTGGGCACAGAAGTTCCCGCCACTGCAAGGGAGCTCCCATCAGAGGAGGAGTCGCTGTCGCTGGTGTTCCCTACTGTCCCCATCGTGGAGCTCCCCTCCCCCTCTGTCCCACTGGTACCTTCAGAATCCGTACATTCACCCTCCTGGGCCATGTGGGTTGCAGCTCCCTCCTGCTCCGGTGCCACTGCTCCTCCGCCAGATGATGCTAATGCACACAAGGACAGGGTGACAAAACAAAAAGGGGGGGGAAAGACAGAGGAGACACATGGTCAATGCCAGCAACACTACTACCGTTGGCGGACACAACACACATAGGCCATGCACTAACAGTTCGTTTGAAAATCACCTGCCCTTGGGGGACTATGCCTTACCCCATTTGCTGCACACCTGGAACCCACAGGAGCCTGACTGTAGATGGCCACTACCACTATTGGGGTTAGAGTGCCACAGAGCCTGCCTAACAATGGACCTACCCTAGCAAGTTCGCCGTGGTCTAGGTGAACTCACATCCCACATCCCCCACCCAGACACCTCGTAAAGCACGCAGAGTCAGCTGACTGAGACTGTACTCACCCCCTTATGGCTGCTGTGATGCCCTCAAGCACCCATCCAACTCTGTATGCCACTGCCAGGATCCGGAACATCAGGGGGGTCATGGTGCGACGGGTACCCCTTCCACATTGGGAGGCTATCCCCAGCTGGGCCTCTGCCGTCTTCTTGCTCCTGCAGCGCAGGTCCTCCCATCTCTTGCGGGAGGCGGTGCTGTGTCTATGATAGACCTCCGGGGTCTGTACTTCCTTGGTGATGGCACACCAAATACCCTTCTTCTGGTGGGCACTGACCTAGAGGAAAGGTAAAGTAAGAATGGAACTTACTCCCCCGTCCGGTTCGTCATACTCATTGGCCACCAGTTCCCACCCATGCCCTGACACACATACACTCACCATCCTCACATGCAGGCCTCAGCCCCCCGCAACATGTATCATCCATCCACAACACTCCATACATTCATGTCCCAAGCAGCATGCTCACAGTTTACTCACCTGTTTGTCTGGAGGACTGTAGAGTAGCGCATACTGGGGGAGGACCCCATCCACTAATCTCTCCAACTCCTCCGAAGTGAAGGCAGGGGCCCTTTCCCCAGACACTCGAGCCATTGTCGCTTCCAGACTGAGGTCAAAGCAGCACTTACAGTGTAGGTCCTACCCTGTTGAAGGTCAGGTATGAAGTGAGTGAACAGCTAGAAAATGGCGGTCACGTCCACGGCGGTGTGTTCCGTCACCCTCGGCGTACATCGTCATTGGCTCCTAGAACCCATAGGACCCAATGATAACTAATGCTGAATTGCGCTGCGGTCTTCGACCGCCTACCGTGACGCTGCACAACACCAGCGCAGTTACCTCATTTCCCCTTGTCCCTCCTTACCGGTCAGGCAGCCGCCATTTCAGGGTGGCACATGGCAGGGCACCTAACTGCATCCCAGCACATTTGGCCAGGAGTACGGACAGACAACGCCACACACCGATTAAATCACATTAGTGCAAAACCCCTTGTGCAACCTATGTGGTACATGACCCTCTGCTCACCATTCTCCTCCATAGGGCACATCTGCTGGGGCAGATGATGAGATGGCGTCATCCTCCAGAGTACAGACCCCTGGTGAACCTGTCGACAATGGAAGACAGACACATCATTATCACCTACAGACTTGCTCTTGCCACAATCCAAGAACTGTGTGCCCAAATGGAGCCAGACCTGATGTCAGCTATCCGCCATCCCACAGGTATCCCCCCTCTAGTGCAGGTCCTGTCAGTGCTCCATTTCCTGGCCAGTGGTTCCTTTCAAACAACAGTGGCCATGGCATCAGGGATGTCACAGCCAATGTTCTCTAACATGTTGTCCAGAGTGTTATCTGCCCTGCTGAAACACATTCGCAGCTACATCGTTTTCCCCCAGGTGGAGGATTTGCCCACAGTGAAAGCTGACTTCTATGCCCTGGGACATATCCCCAACATCATTGGTGCCATTGATGGTACACATGTGGCATTTGTCTCCCCCGCAGGATTGAACAGGTGTACAGAAATCGTAAAAGCTACCATTCAATGAATGTGCAGATGGTGTGTTTGGCAGACCAGTACATCTCTCATGTGAATGCCAAGTATCCTGGCTCTTTGCATGACGCTTACATTTTGAGGAATAGCAGCATCCCTTTTGTGATGGGGCAACTCCAGAGTCATCGTGTGTGGCTAATAGGTGAGCCCAAGGTCCCAACACTGTATGAATAGGTCTCAGGGTATGGGATAGTCCCTAAGGGTTGGCGTATGTCTAACAGATATCCCTCGACATTTGCAGGTGACTCTGGTTACCCCAACCTCTCATGGCTACTGACCCCAGTGAGGAATGCCAGGACAAGGGCAGAGGAACGCTACAATGAGGCACATGGGCGAACTAGGAGGATTATTGAGCGGACTTTCGGCCTCCTGAAGGCCAGATTCCGGTGCCTCCATCTGACAGGTGGCTCCATATACTACTCATCAAAGAAGGTATGCCAGATCACTGTGACATGCTGTATGTTGCACAACCTGGCTTTGTGACGCCAGTTGCCTTTTCTGCAGGAGGATGGGCCTGACATTGGTCTTGTGGCAGCTGTGGAGCCTGTGGACAGTGAGGAAGAGGAGGCAGAAGAAGAAGATATTGACAACAGAAACATCATCATGCAGTACTTCCAGTGAGATACAGGTAAGAGACTGGCACTGCTCATCTCATATCAGAGTACTGTAGGACATTGTGTAAGTCTGCCTTATTACCTCTGTGCTTGGACCCTGACAGTTCACTATGGCTTTCCTTTTCACAGATCTGGGTACCAATTTCTGCATCCTGCTATGTTTACTGCTGCCCAATAACTGTCATACTTTGGTATGCACAACTGAATATTTACAATGCTATTTGTCAAAGAGGTTGTAATCATACATTTTTGAAAGTACAGACTGACTCCAGATTGTTTTCTGATTCAAGGGTGTTTATTTAAGTGCTAAGAAGTGGAGGGGGATGTGCAATGGGCTGAGGTGATGGTGGAGGAATATCCATGGTAGAGTCCAGTCTGTTTGTATCACAGGTGCATTGTCCAATGGGGCATAGGAAGTGGAGCAATGTCAGTTCAAGGTGGTCAGGGTGACATGGAAGGGTGACAATCAGGAGTGTCTTATTTCCTGGCGGGGTCTTGGCAATGTTCTCTGTCTTGTGCCTGGATCGTAGGGACCGTTTGCGGGGTGGTTATCCTTCTGCAGGGGGTAGGGTGCTGGTGGCCTGTTGGTCCTGTGGCGGGACCTCCTGTCCACTAGCGCCGGCGTATGTGGAGGGCTATTCATCATTCGGGCTGGTGTCAGTGGCCCAGTGGTATGCCGCTGTCTCCCTCATGGTGCTGGCCATGTCTGCCAGCACCCCTGCAATGGTGACCAGGGTGGTGTTAATGGACTTCAAGTCCTCCCTGATCCCCAGGTACTGTTCCTCCTGCAGCCGCTGGGTCTCCTGAAACTTGGCCAGTACCGTGCCCATGGTCTCCTGGGAATGGTGGTATGCTCCCATGATGTTGGAGAGTGCCTCGTGGAGAGTGGGTTCCCTGGGCATGTCCTCCCCCTGTCGCACAGCAGTCCTCCCAGCTTCCCTGTTGTCCTGTGCCTCTGTCCCCTGAACCGTGTGCCCACTGCCACTGACCCCAGGTCCCTGATTGTCCTGGGCTAGTCGGGTTGCCTGGGGTCCCTGTAGTGGTGGACACACTGCTGATTGACGTGCCCTGGGGACAGTGGCATGGGCCCGCTGGGTGGGTGCTGTGGTGTTGTTTCCTGAGGGGGGAGGTTCAGTGGTGGTTTGGGACTGTGGCAGGGGAACCGACTGTCCAGAGGTCCCTGATGGGCCGGGCTGGTCATCTTGATCCAGGTGTGCAGAGCTGCTGTCGTCACTGTGGGCCTCTTCTGTGGGGGGAATGGATATGGCTGGCACCTTCTTCTGGTGACGTTGGGTAGGGGTCCTGTTGGGGTGTAAATGCATAGTTATTGTATCTGTGTGTGCCATCTTGTGCAATGGGTGTGTTTCCCTCTACTCCTGTGCTTGCATTATTGCCTTGACCTTTGTGTGAGTGGTAATTGTGTGCCCTGGCTGAGTCTCTCTACTGGACATGCTGTGGTGATGGGTGTCCATGCATTGTTGTCACATGCAGGGCTTGGTATTGGGATGTGTGGGTTGTGATAGTGGGGTATCTGTGAGGTGTTGGGATGATGGCTGTGAGGATAGGGGTAGATGTTTGTGATGGCATGCAGGTAGGGTGAGGGGGATATAATAGTAAAGATATGACTTACCAGAGTCCAGTCCTTCAGCTATTCCTCTGAGGCCCTCAGGATGCATGAGTGCCAAGACTTGCTCCTCCCATGTTGTTAGTTGTGGGGGATGAGGTGGGGGTCCACCGCGAGTCCTCTGTACGGCTACCTGGTGTCTGGATACCACGGAACGTACCTTCCCCCGTAGGTCATTTCACCTCTTCCTGATGTCATCCTGTGTTCTTGGATGCTGTCCCACTGCGTTGACCCTTTCGACAATTCTCTGCCATAGCTCCATCTTCCTAGCAATGGATGCCAGCTGTACCTGTGATCGGAATAGCTGTGGCTCTACCCGTATGATTGCCTCCACCATGATCCTGAGCTACTCCTCAGAAAACCTGGGGTGTCTTTGAGGTGCCATGATGTGGTGTGGGTGATGTGTGAGATGATGGTTGATGTGATGTGTGGGGTGATGTGTTAGGGTGTGTTCTTTGAGGTGCGTGGATGGTGTATGAGTGATGGTGTTGTGTGCCTCTGGATGCTGGTGTTGTCATAGCTTTTCTGTCTCTCTGCTTCTTCCACAAATGTTGTTGTAAGGGGTTGTGGGTGATGTGGGTGGGTGTTTTATAGTGTTGTGGGTGTGGTGTATGTATGTGTATCAGGTGTGTGTATTTTGAATTGTCCAATGTGGTTGTGTTTTGTAAGCATGTGTGTATTTTGAGTACAGTGGTGTCTACCGCCAATGGATTACCGCGGTTGAATGACAGCCGAGTTGATTCATGGGTCGTGATAGTGTGGGCATATTCCTGTTGGCGTAACGGTGTGGGTTTTGCTATCGCCAGTTTATCACTGACCTTTGGTGTGACAGACTCGTGTGGGTGTCTGTATTGTGGAGGATTTCTAAGTGTAGGTCATAATACCCGTAGCGGATTTCCGCTGCGGGCACAGTATGTTGGCGGCCGTCAGCATGGAGGTCAGCGGACTTTACCACCAGGGTTGTAATGAGGGCCATAATGTCACACACAGTAATTTTTTCTTCAAAAGGTTGTACAGTGCACAGACACTGAGCACATTTGACCCTTCCATGCTTTATAGGTGGACCTGACCCCCACACAATCGGAGAAGTGGCTTGATTTGCGGGCCCAGACATATCCAGTAAGTGTTGATATTTCAGTTCTGTGTTGTGTTTGCAGCTGTTGTGTGATTGACTTATCTGTGTTAGACACATAGCAAGGTATGATGTGCTGGCACTTGATCTGATATGTGACTTGACTGGAGGTTGACTTGTTTTTCCATATTTGAGTTGGACAATCAGTGGCGTAGAGTCATATTTTGGGATTGTTGTGCAGCCCTGTAAGCATGGCCATGTAAATAAGGGGGACATATGTTGTTACATTACTTGTAATGAAATATTTGGAGAAAGCCATTTTCATGAATTAGTCAGCAAGTCATAGCCGGATTCACACAGAGTAGGGATGCCGAAGTATTACCCACAGACTTTAGCCTCCCTGTTCACTAATGAAAATGTTAGACTGTATGTTTGAATTCCTAGCAGCTTCTAGCTTCACATGTTGTGCTACTTTTATGTGGCACCTGAGTACAATGTCATAGGTGTGCATGCAGCTCATGCCCAGATAGGTGCTTGCATCTATGTGCTTGTTGTAGGACAGGTATTGTTGGGATCAAATGATGTTGACAATTGTCTGCAATTAGGAACTTAAATGTGGATGGGATTGTACAATGTTTGTGTCTATCCTAGTTGGACACCCTCCTTACCTCTGGTGGACTGACTAAACCCATGGACAGCTGCCCAAGGTTTCCTGGCTGTCCTTGATGTTTGAAAGTATGTGTTGCTTGTCCATCCCCCCCTGAGGCACAGGCTTAGGGTTATGAAAAATGTGTACCTAGGTGTGAGGATCCAGGTGTAGTACACAGACATGTAAATCTGAAATTAATTTGTTCCATCCTAGGATATCCACTCATGATTATCAACTGCATACCATTTCGGCAATTCCATTTACAAATCACAGATCATGTGGCCCTTGATTGTCATCCAGAAGATAGTCATTAGTTGGCCTGTCACATGTGGAGGACTTAGAGCATTTGTTATGTGACTAATGGCAGAACAATGATGCTTAAATCATTTAAGTAGGTACACAGCTTTTTGAGCCTTGTTGTGCTGCTAGATAGGACATGTGTAGGCTGCGTTGGCATGTACTTCCTCAGGGAGAATCTGTGATCTGTACTGTGATTTGGCCCGTTTAAGATAATATTGACGGATCCTTTGCTTATCATCAGTAGTGGTATCACACAATGATGTAACTAATGGTTGGCTTTCTCTTTTTTAACAGCAGCCAATATGGATGCCAATCAGATCCGCGAGTTCCAGAGGAGGGCGATGCGGTACCACCACATTCTGGATGTTGAGTCTGGGTTCCGCCATGTGGCATGGCGTTATCACCATGAGAGAGCCACAAGGATCTGGAGGGCATTTGCCCAAGGGGGTTCATCCCTGTCCGCAACAGTCGCCACCACCAGCACCACCACTCCGACTCAGGTGGCACCAAGGATGACAGCCACCACTGCAGGTCTGTCAACATCCTCCGCTCCTGGACCACTGACAGCAGCCCCTGCACCAACCCCTCCAAGCATGGCACCGGCAACTGCACAACCCTCCACAACTGGCACACAGACCACCCCTGCTACAGTCATTGACATTGTAGAATTTTGTGACATGCAGTGTAACATGCAACGGATGTTGCGCAGACTGGACAGGCTGCAGCAGGAGGTGTCACAGATCAACAGGAGAGTGACATTGAGACCCTCAGCCATGATTCCCTACCCTCCCTCCTCTTTCCTGGTTCTTATATTTAGTGGGTTTAGGGGGCTTAGTGTTAGGTTGGAATAGGCTGTTAGTTTAGTTAGTATAAGTGGGTTGGGCGGTAGAGGGTATGATATTTTTACATGTGTTGTTTTGTGGGTGGGTGGGTGGGGGATGATGTTGGGGTTTTTGTGAATTAAAAAAATAAAAATAAATATATAAAAAAACAAAAAAACAAAAACAAATATAATTGTTTAGGATAAGATAGTATGTGTTTAGGTTGGTATATGTCGTCCTCCATGTGTCCTGTCATATAAAGGAGGTGGGGGGGTTGATGTTTAGAGTGTTTAGTTAAATGTGATAAGTAAGTTTAGCTTAGGGTAGTTAGGGCCAGTTGTGGGTAATGTGTAGTTTGGATAGGTTAGGTTAGTTAAGGTGTTTCCCCTAGTTTTAGCATCCTATTTTTACAGTTAAATAAATACTTAGGTACTCCTTTACAGTATGTGTCATATGCTTGGGGATCAGGGCCTTGGCATGGGTGAACAGTGTCAATTTAGTATTTGCATAGGTGTGTCATCCTGCATCAAAATCCCAATTGAGCTGTCACATTGGCAGCTACACCAAAGCTACTTCTCTGTGCATCTGCCATCTACTGCACCCACCACTCAAGTTTCCTATGGTTCCCAATGTGTTGTTAAGTTTGGATGTATGTTTTAAATCTGTCATATTTTGAGACAAGATTTTGTATTGAGGACGCTGTGGTACATCTGCCTGCAGCCTGATGTTCATGTGAACCCTGATAAAGTGAGTGATGGGGTAATCTTATGTAGTATAGTATACATGACTCATACCTATCATTTCTTACATTGTACTGCCAGGTAACTTATTTGTCCGTATACTCGTACACATCGATTCCTGCCATATGGTGTGTGTGTGTGATGAATTTTTAGAGTCAAATGTCACATACCTAAAGATTGTCTGGAAGGAAAATTTGAAGATCATGATTTTCTGCTTAGACAGCCCTTGAAGCAGACTTTTTCTGTCCAACACAGCAATATACTGTAATTTGTCTATTTGCTTCAGAATTAACCCTCGGGAAGGGCAGATGATGGTACACTCCAGACCCAAGTGCATAGTTATCAGCCCACAATCTTTCAAGGCAGTTGTATTGACATTCTATGGGCATTGACATAAGGCAAACATCACTAATCTCCCTCACGGTTGATGTGTAACATTACACAGAGACAAAGTGGTTGTGTAAGTGCTATTTATTTTTAAGTGCTGTAGTGCAATATTTACATAGTCCATGATTGTGAGTCCATTATTGTGACACCTTCTATTGTGATACTACACAAGTGCAAAAGGATATGTTATTGGACATGCTGGGGAGAAGTGTCATACAGTGCAGAGGAACATGAATTGCCAATGACGTAGTGAGAGACAATCACAGACCATAGGGTCAAGGGAAACAGTGGGCTGGAAAACAGTGGTTGTGAGCAGCTGTTGCAAGACTGGCATGTTACGAAGCACAGGACCTTGGTTATGAGTGCCCATTTGGCATGGACTAGTGCTACCGGGTACTCCTACGGGTGAAGGTGATCTTTTTCATGACTTAATTTTATCTGGTGGTGGTAGGTTTGAAGGGGCAACACAAACTTCAGTGTTTGAAGAGGTGGAGTCAGAAATCCCAGTAGCTGCCACTTGTGGGGCTATTAGGGGCAGTAGTGCAGCAAGGAGGAGCGGCTGGTTCTTAAGGATAGCAGCTACATCACTGTGGTAGGCAGCCAGGTCGGCCCTGAGGGGGTCAAGATTACATTTGTGCACGCATTGAAAGGTTTTGGATGCCAGGTGTTGTGTCAGCGGTCTTACTTCTGTGCTGATTTCCTTTATACTTTGTTGGAGTTCTTGCAAGATAGATGTTCGCCCTTGCATGGCTGCTGTCTGTTAAGCAGATGATATCATGCACGAACGCACCCCCTCTAGACTGGCTGCCATATTTTGCATCCCCACCCGCACCTCCTTGGCCAGATCCCGCTGTATTCCAACTACAGTCCTCTCAAAGCTGATACTGGTGTCGTCAGAGTTCTCAGCTGGGTTGGAGCTGGCAGGTTGTACAACGGGGGTGGTGGGTGGGTCCTCTATGATGGCTGCTGCTTCGGTGCTCCTCCTTGAGACTGAAGGTGGGGTCTGGAGGGTTCCAACAACATCTTGGAGGGTCTGCTGGCTGATGTTTGTCAGCTCGTCATCCATGTCATCAGGGAAGTCCTGGACAGGCATATACCCAGGAGAGCTATCGTCCTCTGCAATTAGATATTTTACAATTAGTGTGTCTGTGTTGTGCCATTTGTAATGTGACATGCCTGACTTCCTATTAGTTGCACATTGTGATCTTGGTTCCTGTTCATTGTCCCTGTCACTAATAATAGCATTCTCCCAGGCCTATGCCCCATCTGCATGTCACATGTAGTGTGGGAAGTTTGGGGAATTGTCCGCATCACATCCTCTAGGTGTAGGTTCTGCTCAAATTGTATGTTGACACCTTCTTGTCCTACTCAACCCTCCGTCTACTTCCATTATCAAGGTGTGGCCTTGCACTGGCTGTGGGTGTTCTGATGGCACTTGCACCACACTTAACAATCTGGAAGTGACCCAGTCTCAGATAGTTCACATCCAGCTATATGTTGCTGAGACATAGCATATACTATGTGTAGCATTGGCATGGCTCAATATAGGTGTCAGCATTGGTAGTGCGTAATGCTTATGTGGGGAATGTGTCCTACATTGGATTGCACTGATGGTCTTAGAAGTGCTCCATTTCCTCTTCTGACTGTGCGGGTGTGTTTCACTAGCCGGAAACATATGTCCTCCCCCTCAATGCTGTTGTCTTAGCACTGTGACATTTGGGATGCTGCATGGTGGCATTGCAGCTATTGTGACCCAGGCAGAGGGTAGACCCTGACATGTGCAGCATGTGTATGACATTACTGCTGTGTACCTCATAATGTTTATGACAATGGCTGATGTTTGTAGCAACTATGGACATGAGCATTTGACAGGATCAGCACATTTCTTTTGTTTACAGGGGAATGATAACATCGTCATCCTGAACCCTCTAATTTGGGTGTGTTTGATCCATGGGAACGTAACTGCCATTAGCTACTTGCCCTGCACACACAGCAGAGGTGGTAGTGACAACTGTTGTCAATGTTAAATTCCACTTGCGGATATGGCCTGAGACTGTTCATTGCGCCCTACTTCATGTAGCGAGAATACCAGCTGTTGTGTTACAGGCTGACAGTTTTACATTGTACCCTAACCTCCTGGACTGGCTTTGCTTTTCCAACATCCTTGGCATGGCAGCATACCCCCATGCAAAGGTTGTTGGTGTAGCGTTCTGCTGTTCCCCTGGTTTCCTCTGCACAGCCCATGCACCCGTACCGTGCACCTTTGCCCTTTCCACTACCTGGTTATCATGGCTTACATGCATTGGGTAGTAGGTATGCCCCCCCCACTTGCAGTTAACACTTATGCATTTTTGTACCCCATGCGACTTACCCTGCATCTGTGTTGTTTCCTGGTAGTCTGCACTGTCCTGTCCTTGAATCCCTGTGACGATCTCCTCAGGGATGACGGCTGACATCATCTCCTCCATGTGGTCCAGGGCCTCCTGCGATGCTGGACTCCCACCTCCCGTCTGCGGTGCTGCCTTCCTGTTACTTGCCATCTTTTCCTTGGTCCTGCGCTTGCAGTCATGCCAGCGTTTCTTGCACTCAGTGACTGTTCTCCGTACTTCTGCCACACTGTTGATCTTATCGACAATTTGTTGCCAAATTGCCTCTTTTCTACCAATTGGTAATTTAGCGGTGACAAAAAGTTGGTGCTGGTGTTCCGTCACCTCTTTCACCATTATTTCATGCTCCTCTGCACTGAACCGACACTTACTTTTCTTCTTTTCCCTCTCCTGGGTCTTGTGTGGGTCCTCCTGGCTGGTTCCTGGTCGCTTGTCATCTTCCTGGGGTCTATCATAGCTCCTGGAATCATTTTGGGGCTCCTTTGCACAATTTGCAGTGTTTGCGCCGCTTTTGATGCAATTGCGGCAAAAAATGACGCATATCCAGTTTGCCACGTCGTAAACCGGATCAAAGTCATTTTTGCCGCATTAACGTACATTTTCTTTAAGATGTGGCGCATTGGTTTGAGTAAAAAAAAATGAATCTCACCAGTGGTTTGCGCCGCCGTGCGCCAAAGTATAAATTTGATGACCGGGTGGTGCAATGAAATGGTGTTAGCCGGCGTTTAAATTTTTGGCGCAAACGAGCGCCGGCGCTGGTTTGTGTCAAAAAGTATAAATATGGGCCTCAGAGCCCAACCAGACCCTCGGCTCGGCTGTGGCTCAACTCTCCGTGTTAATTTGTTGTCCCCCCCACCTGTACTTTAATACGCCAGACCATTCTAACAGAGCAAGAGTGGCTAAAAAACAAGGAGAAAGTAGATCAAGTTCGGCAAGAGATGGTGCATCCCGGATTTAGCGGGACAGTCCCGGTTTTTCACCAGCTGTGCTGGCAGATTTCGGGAAATTTAGTTTAGCTCGTTTTTTGAGTGAGGGTCACCTAAAAACGGTGGGGGATAATTTTTTGTGTTTTCCAAAGGATAGCAGGTTTTCTCACAGAGCTATTTAATTGACAGGTTTACCAGGTATTGCAGTGGCTTTAAAAACTGCATTCTATTTAAATTCTTAGTGCCCCTTCTGTAATTCTAAAATGATGAGTGGTGTCCTTCTGTGCTATTGGTTGAAGTAAAATTGTAGTCTTTCTTTTTTTGTGAAATATCCAGGTTTTTGGCTTTAACATTCTGGTCAACCTAGATGGGGGGCGGAGTGGGGGGTTCGCAAGAAGGCTACTCGCCTCACTTGTCTGCAGATGTAAGGTTCTGAAGCTGTACTCTACTACAATATTATAGAAGGGAACTCAAACTGAGAGTGGCTCATCCATAGGACTAAATACATAATTCATAATTCATTTTTCCCAGGATTATAGAAATGAATTAACATATATAACCAAACCAGCGAAGTACAGGTTTTGAGATCACTCCTTTTTGCGCAATAAATAAAGCCAAATAGCGCACCAATGATCTTTGGAGTTTTTCCCAGTGCCTAATTTGACCGGGTGGGGGACACTGTCCCTTGTTTCCGGAAGGGGAGGGGAGGGTCAGTAATTTTTTTGCATCAGGAATTTACTGCAAGCGAAAGACAAAAATGGGAAATGCTCGAAGAGCGCCACAAAGGGAGAAAGCAGAACGCTGCACGAGTGAGCTGAAGGGGCAGGGAATGGCTGTAAATGGATCAAAGAGGCCCGAAGTGGCTTCAGGATGCCACTGCCTCAGTATATGGCACTCGCACATTTAATTGCAGTAGCCGTGTATTTCAGTGGAGAGCTTTGAGCACATGCACGTTTTTATTTACAACTTAACCACTGGTTCTGCCTGTCTCTGTCTCACACACACAAAAAATATGAACACACATTTTCGAAGATTTGACCACTTTGACAAAAGAGACACAAATCATAAAAAATCAATCGTCAGCCAAAAAAAACCGCGAGGAGCGCACTGTGACATTAGTAAATAAGGAGCAACAATTGACTACCAATGGTTTGCGTTTTTCGGGTAATCTTTATCAAGGTGGAGGGAGGATTTCCTGCGCTCTGTCAGAACTAGTCGCTGCTTGCTCGGGGGTGTTGACGGCAAACCTCAACACCGAAGTCACGGCTTGACTCTGCAGACAAATGCAGCTTGTGTTTACTTCACACTCCATTGTGTTCTGACTCTCAAGAGCTGGGGCCTCGAAGACGAGACAGCTTCACGCTGAAGAGGACTCAGCTTCAAAAGCAGCTATACCGGCAGCCGCGCACTTATTGATTCAAGACAAATTGTTATTTTATTTAATGAAGCCAGAAGCTGAGCGCTGCATGGATCAACAGTTACAACTAGGAACTTGTGTGCGTTCGATAGGATGAGGAAGCCGCAGAAAAGTGTTAATGCCCTCTGTTAATATCCTCTATTGTTTGCTGCTTTCTCACCTTGCCCTTTCTCTTGCTGGTGGCTAGAAAGCAGTTTACACAGAGACCTCGGCTGAATCCTAAGGGATTTTCTGTTTGGGAAAGAAGTTGAGCCATGAAGGTTCTGTACCATAACACTAAAGTTTAAATATCGACCTGCACTTATATCGACTTTAGGTATCACGACCAAATTATTGTCAAGGTAAGCAGAAGTGGAGTTCGGAATACTAAATCTATATTTCTTTATGTTAGCTTGACCGTATGTTGGTAGGCAGACAATAATGTGGAATCTGTATAAGAACAGGTCAATTTTCCCTACCTCGTTATTGCGACACACAATCGCACAGGATGAGGAATCCAAATAACTATAGAAATATATTCCTTACCTCGATTTTGTGACACACAATTGCATTGAGTGAGAGAGAGGGGTGTGACATTAGAGCCTTGTTCGAAAAGTAGGAAAAACAAAGTTAAGAAATGGTCAAAAGTACAATTGAAAATAAAATATATTTAAATGAACAGGAAATAATGTAGAATATGGGGCTCAAACACAGTAAAAAATAACATGGCACGTTAAGCCGCTGGGTTACTTTAAAGGCTTGATGAAATACAAATTATGCCACGGTATTTACGACATTTTGCTAATTGAAGGTTATGCTTGTTAGGAGAAATTTCTGAAACTACGTCGTTGTGTCAATTTGTGCGATTACACACTATTTGTTGTGATAATTTAGTGGGAAATACTCCATTCGCTGTACATTTTTTTACTATGAATGCACACACACGAACCACTAGATGCTGTTGTTCGCAGTGCTTTGATTAAATGCAGCCGTGTGCCAAAATTGACAAAAGAACACAGTTTACACTAAAATATAGTGAGAAATGACAGAATTGTATTTTGCGTAATTTCGCAGTATTTTGCTGGTGTTTCATGTAATTATGCAAAAGTAAATAATGCAAATGTTGAACATCCCTAGTTACTTTACAGTAGTTGTATGTCACAATATTGAGGTCAGGAATATCGATTTGTACATGTGTCAATTCCACAATATTGACTACCAACACATTCACAATGTAACTAGATAGATAAGTATAGATTTGCTATTCTTAACGCCCCTCCTACTTTCTTTGATAATGTGTTGGTAGGTGATTTTGTGGAGCCAATATCACTCCGCTCAATATTTAAACGTTGATAGTATGGTAGAACACCTCAAATGCTTACTACAAGTGGTGAATATTCAACCTGCCACAGGCACTGTGTTGCCACCTGAGTTTTTTTTTTAATTTTTTATCTCAAGTTACCCTATAGCTGTCCCCCTCTCAATATGTGTCAATTTGTCTGCTTTGGAGACAGATTTTCTCTGTGAAGTTTTGGGGATTCTGGCTGGGCTGGGATTGCTTCTGTCTACTGAGTTAGTCGTCGAGGCCACTGCAATTATATGATTGTGTGGGTGTAGTGTTTTCTGCATAAATATGGATTTGTCGCATGCACCACATAATCCATTATCTGATGCATAATTTGCAGATTTTAACAAAAAAATTCTAGCTCAAATGGTTCAAAAAGTACTAACAGTATAGCAACAGGTGATGCTGTGCAGTGGAGTGCCATCTCGAAGGTTGAATGATCATCTTTTTTTGCTTATAGTTCTATTTGGGTGTTAAAGTGGTTCTAATGAGGATAAACCTTTGCCTAGAAATTATTAACACATGTCAAATGTCAAAATAAAGAAACAGTACTATTAGATGTGCCCCATCGTGCTGCATAATTTCCCTTTCCTTGCTGACAATTTAGTAAACCCAGCCACATAATTTGGTTCTCCACTGCCTCATAAACCCAGTGGCCTTGGTTGTGACTACTCATATTAACTTCCCCAGTCATTGGGGGTCCTGGAATAGGCTGGAGGATGCATTCTTTCCTTGGACTGATGGGCTCGATCACCCCTCTGTGGAGACTCTTGCATGGCTCCCACAGTGAGCCTTAAGTTCTTATCAGGGATATGTCTGAAGAAAGGTAAGACTTCTAGCAGCAAAGCTGAATTAGTGTAGCTTCTGGGAGAGAAGAGTGCTCTACCATCCCTTTTCACTCTTCTCCATATTGAGTCCTCTAGCCCTGTTATTGCAGTGGTCACACTGCTATAGAGTTGGTGCTGAGGCCTTTTTGGCAAGATCTTCTCCAAGTTTCAGCTTGATCTAGAACTATAGCTTCCTTCTTCTGCAGTAGTATATCCTGAGTTCAGAATATTGACCTTCTAGGGCCGCCATTTTGCTTGTCAGGATTCACCTGTGTGCAGTCAATTGTTCCCAGCCGGAGATGCACTTTTTAGGCAGCTGCAAAGTATGCCAGGAAGACCATCATCCAAAGCCACTGGACAATGGCTGAGATGCCTCTTTCAGGCAATGCTGACATAGACAGAAAATTGGACGGTTTCCTCAGGGTCTCAGACCCAGCAATAATTAAAAACAGATCCTTAAATGGGTCCCTATGAGGCCCTATAATGATGTCCTTAACGTTAAGGCTAATCGATATCAGCGATGCAGTTCCTGCTTACATGTCACATATTTTACTTATTCCAAAAGAGTGCACTTTTTCCATGACACTTTCTTGGTTTCTGTATATTTTCTTTAGAGCTGCACATTATTCTTGCATATTGTTTCTATTGAATTGAGTCACCTTAAGGTCTGTGACTTGACGTTGTGGGTGGGTGTTTGCAAAGGTCACCACTGAGGTCTCTAGAGTTCAGATCGAAAGTAGTACAAGTTTCTCATAGTGCTTGTAGGTTAATCAAGAAAGTATTTAGAATACATACTGTAAGAAATTGGAGTATAGTTGAGGAGATGAGAACCCACCTCAAATAATGGTCACAATCCCTGACAAGGTGAACCAAAAAGTCCCTTAATAAACCTGTGCTTAACGTTCTGGTAGCTTGCCACACAAGCAGACAGGTTTAACTCAGAGGCAAAGTGGTGTAAAATGTGTGTGCAGACATGAAACAGCAATACAGTAAAAACATAACACAAGAAATATCCAATACCAGGTTAGAAAAATAAGGTACATTTTAAGAAATAAGGGACAACTCTTTTTCCCATAGACACAGAATGGGTAAAAACCTTTGCTACACCTGGCCCCAAAAGGACACCAAAATGACAAAATTTAAAAAATAGAACTGGAGATATGAATTTTTAAAGTTTAAGGTTCAAAATAGCACCGAAAAGTGTTAAGCAGCACTCACTGTCCTCTGGATGTCCTTGATTAAGTCAAACATTACGGCTGACCACAATGGAGTGTCAGTCAGAAACAGAGAGCAGGTTCTTCCTGGTAAAAATGTTTACCTTCAGGCTTAGTTTCTGGGATGGCATTTGAAAAATCCTCAGTGGGGCAAGATAACAGGCAGTGGCTGAAAAGGGCCGCACGCCATCAGATAGCCAATGGACAAGGTCTTGGTGAAGAAGCTGTTGACTTGTAGTTGGAAAGTGCTGATTTGGAGATATTTGAAGTTTGCACCCAGAGAAGGCCCCACGGAAATGAAATACTTTTTGTGCCTTTGGCCGGTGAAGATTTATACCTTTTAGACTTAGTCACTTTTTTGGAACAGAGATTCTTCCAGCAGGGCAAGGCTTTAGGTTGTAGCTGAAGAGGGCTCCACGACGCAGGACAACTTTATACGAAGCCCCGCTAGTTTGGATTTGCTGCTGTGGAGACGAATGTAGCGGAGCAACCAGAATCTCTGTCTCAGCGACGATGCATCTTCGTCAGATTGGTTTGGCAGGTTGGTCGCAGTCCCAGTTGTTAAAAGATTTTAAATCCCAGGTTTCAGGAAACTTTGGGGAGGGTCCACTTTGACACCAGTCAAGGGTACAGGACCTTGGGGTGGTGCAAGAGGGGAGGGGTGCCAGAGAGCCCAAGGCAAGGTGGCCGCACTTTGCTGTAGCTCTGCTGGCTGGGTGAAAAATCAGTTTATTATCCTGCCATCTACCTACCTGCGCATTCAATAATTTACGTCCTCGGTGTGAATGAGGGGGAATGGACTGACTTGAGTCACTATTGAGCTGCTGAGCGATATTGGGGCAGATATAAGGGCTTATATCTGCAGGCAGTGCAAGCCAAGGGATCGTCGGGCTGCATAGAGGACAGAACTGCGTCGGACCGAGGAGGAAGGGCAGCCCGTATCCCGCAGAGACATCCCGGCTATGTGCTTACAGGGTACCACATGGCTGACACAGTAAACCAACAAAAGTGATGTCCTTCTGAAGCTGTGGGGCTATGCCACCAGATTCAAGCGAGCCTGGCTGATGAAGGGTGATATCCTGAAACCTGACCCAGGATGCTTGTTTCTGGTCCCGGGAAGACCTGGCCTGGCAGTCCGGGCTGGACTGTTCCCATGGGGAATAGGGTCAAGACTGATTTGCATATGGCTGCGTCTAAACTGGAATGGCATGGCAAGCAAAAACAACTGATAGATTAAACTCAGAACTGTGACTGGGGTGAATGTTTGATTTGCTCTGCATTCCGTCCATCATCTGTTGTTTTTGCATGAGAAGCACAGCTGGGTTGAACGGTTGGGCGATTGGCCCGTGCATACCGGGAAGTTCCATGATCCCACAGGCGAGACCTGCTTGTATAAGGCAACAATCTGAGGCTCAGAGACTGCAGCGGAGGAATCCTTGGCCAAACGCTCTGAAGCAGGACTGTTCTAGACTTTGGGAGGCTCACTGACTGTCCAGGAGCTTCTGGAGAGAGGAAGCATCAAGGTAGAGACAACTTAGGTGGCTATGGCGAGCCACTGCAGCAGTTAAGCTCCCAGGCAGCATGGCATCTCTGGGGAAATCTTGTGAGTTTTGTCCCCAAGAGGCTGCAGAATGACTTGATTACCCATCTGCTGCAGGAGCTGGCTGAGTAAAAGCACCGGTGGCCCCCAATCCATTGAGGAGACAGCTAAGTGGCAGGCCTACTCTCATGGGTGCTGCTGCGGGGAGCAGGATGGTCCTACTGCAGGGTTAAGTGCCTAATTATGGAGTGAATTGAATGTGAGCCCACATATGTAAAGTTTCCCAGTCAAAGATGACTGATTTCAGAGGGAGTTGACTGTGCCTGGCAAGAGAACACTTGCTGAGGCTGCATGGAGCGGTCTTCATCTCCCCACAAGTAACTGGTCTGCTCGGATGGCGCATTGCTGGGTGATGGTCTCTCTGCGATCCTTAGGCCAAGATATAGCTGAACACTCTTTGCCCCTGTGACACAGTAGCTAGGACCTAGGTATACCTAGGTCACACCTGATGTCTGCTTGGGCCTCTCCTGTCACAGCTAAAAAGCAGGGGTGTGCCTGGGGTAAGGTTTCTCTCTTCAACACTCCCTTGAACTATGCTGCAACTACAATTTGACAACTTGCAAGTGGCATGATTACGCCGCCAAAGTGGGACAACTGAGACAATGGAGACAGACACTGTTGGGGGATCCAGGCGCGGCACATCATCGGGAAATATGAGGAAGACTCACTTTGGACACACAACATTCCACAAAGCCGGCTTCAGACACCGCGCCACATACGGAGCAAGCTTCGTGCTCACATGGTACATCTACACTAGAATCCACACTGTTGACAATGCAGGCTAGCCTGCAGTTCATTGGTGAGAAAATTGATAGCCTCAACCTCTGCATCGATCACGTGTCTACCAAGCTAGATAAACAATCAGCAAGGATCATTGCAGCCAAGCTGAGAATCTCAGCGACAGAGGACAATTTGCAATCCGTCAACATGAAATGCCTCAATATGTAAAAAGTACTGGCAGCAAAGCAAAAATGAAAACTTAGAAGCACAGTCGTGCCTAAATAATGTGCAAATTACTGGGATCCCAGAGTCCACCAACACTGGGAAAATGGAAGGTTTGGTGGAGACAATGCTGACAACAATATTTGGGGCCGAAAACTTTTCTTTGCTCCTGATTGTAAAAGAGCACATGGTTTGCTCCTGGTGTGGGTACCTCCTGGATCACCTCTGCGCCCAATGATTTCAAAACTGTTAAACTATTATGACAGATACACAGTGCTGCATATGGCACGTAAGAAACAAGAGATTCATTACCAGGAAAACCTGATTGCATTTTATCTGCACTTTACACAGGAAGTTCAGGCAGCCAGCCGGCGGTTTGCGCCTATCAAGAAAATGTTATAAAAGGCAGACATATCATATGCAATGCTTGTAGGAAGTTGGCTCTGTATATATTATCTCAAAGTGAGAGATAGTGTGCACAGAGTCCAAGAGTTCCCCTTAGAGGCTGATAGTGGCAAAATTAGATAGTACTAATGCTATTTTGTGGTAGTGTGGTCGAGCAGTATGCTTATCAGAGGGTAGTGTTCAGCATTTGTTGTACACACAGGCAATAAATGAGGGACACACACTCAAAGACTTAACTCCAGGCCAGTAGGTTATATATAGAAAAATATATTTTCTTAATTTGTTTTAGAACCACAAGATTCAAGATTTGAGGCAAGTACATAAAATGCAAAGTACTTCACACAGGTAAGTATAGAACTTTGATTTAAATTCAGTAGTACTCACAGTTTTGGTTAAAATGACAATAAGCTATTTTACAAGTGGCCACTGCAAAAATCAACAGTTCCTGGGGGAGGTAAGTTTGGTTAGTTTACTCAGGTAAGTAAAGCACTTACACAGTCAGCCTCCTGGGCATAGGCAGCCCACTGCTGGGGGTTCAAGGCAACCCCAAAGCTACCGTACCAGGAACACAGGGCCGGTCAGGGGCAGAGGTCAAAGGAGGGCTCAAAACACATAGGCGCCTATGAAGAACAGTGGTGCTCCGGTTCCAGTCTGCTAGCAGGTAAGTACCTGCGTCTTCGGGAAGCAGACCAGGGTTTTTTTGTAGAGCACTGGGGGGGACACACAAGCACACAAAAACACCCTCAGCGGCACAGGGGCGGCCGGGTGCAGTGTGCAAAGTAGGTGTCGGGTTTGCTATAGAAAGTAATGGAGGGACACAGGGGTCACTCTGGTGATGCAGGCAGGGCACAGGGGGGCTGGGGTAGGATGAGGGCCGCCTGCTGGTCACTCCTGCACTGGTAGGTGGTTCCTCTCTGTCCTGGGGGCTGCGGGTGCAGTGCTTGGTCCAGGCGTCGGGTTCCTTTGTTACCAGGCAGTTCCGGTCAGGGTGAGCCTCTGGATCCTCTATGCAGGCGTCACCGTTGGGGTGCAGGGAGGTCGACTCAGGGTGTCCACGTCATTGGAGTCACCTGGGAATCCTCTCTGCGGTGTTTGTTGTCATGGACTTGAGCCGGGGGCATCAGGTGCAGAGTGTGAAGACTCACGCTTCTGGCTGGAAGTGAGAGACTCTTTATAGTTGTTTCAAAGTTGCAAAGTTGTTGCAGTTTCTGAACAGTGCCACTGTTCTCAGGAGGTTCTTTGGGTTCATGGCAGTCCTCTGAGTCCTCAGAGGTCGCTGGTCCCCCTGGATACGTCGCTGTGCAGGTTCTTTGACTCTGGAGACAGGCCGGTAGGGCTGGGGCCAAGTCAGTTGTCGTCTCCGTCATCTCTGCGGGGCTTTCAGGTCAGCAGTCCTTCTTATTGTTGTAGGTTGCAGGAATCTGATTTCCTGGGTTCAGGGTTGCCCCTAAATACTGAATTTAGGGGTGTGTTTAGGTCAGGGGGGCAGTAGCCAATGGCTACCGTCCTTGTGGCTACACCCTCCTTGTGCCTTCTCCCTGAGGGGAAGGGGGCACATCCCTATTCCTATTGGGGGAATTCTCCAAAACCAAAATTGAGGATTTCTAATGGCAGGGGTCACCTTATCTCAGGACACCTTAGGGGCTGCCCTGACTGGTAGGTGATTCCTCCTTGTTTTTCTCATTATCTCCTCTGGACTTGCTGCCAAAAGTTGGGACTGTGTCCAGAGGGGCGGGCATCTCCAGTAGCTGGGATGTCCTCAGGGGCTTTAACAACAGTCATGCGCCTTTGAGGCTCACCGCCAGGTGTTACAGTTCCTCCAGGGGGAGGTGAAAAGCACCTCCACCCAGTGCAGGCTTTGTTCCTGGCCACAGAGTGACAAAGGCACTCACCCCATGAGGCCAGAAACTCATCTGTTTGTGGCAGGCTGGCAGAAACTGGTAAGCTTAGCACTAGGAGTCGGACTGATATTCAGGGTGCATCTCTAAGATGCCCTCTGTGTGTATTTTTCAATAAACCAACACTGGCATCAGTGTGGATTTATTGTGCGGAGAAGTTTGATACCAAACTTCCTAGATTTCAGTGTAGCCATTATGGAACTGTGGAGTTCATAATTGACAGACTCCCAGACTATATCCTCTTTATGGCTACCCTGCACTTCCAATGTCTAAGGTTTGGCTTAGACACTGTAGGGGCATAGTGCTCATGCAACTATGTCCTCACCTGTGGTATAGTGCACCCTGCCTTAGGGATGTAAGGCCTGCTAGAGGGGTGACTTACCTATGCCACAGTCAGTGGGTTGAGGGCATGGCACTCTGAGGGGAGTTTAGTCATTTTCTCCCCACCAGCACACACAAGCTGTGAGGCAGTGTGCATATGCTGAGTGAGGGGTCCCCAGGGTGGCATAATATATGCTGCAGCCCTTAGAGACCTTCTCTGGCCACTGGGCCCTTGGTACCAGGGATAGCATTTACAAGGGGCTCATCTATGTGCCAGGGCTATGCCAATTGTGGAAACAAAAGTACAGTTTAGGGAAAGGACACTGGTGCTGGGGCCTGGTTAGCAGGGTCCCAGCACACTTTCAATCTTAACTGGCATCAAGAAAAAGCAAAACATTAGGGGGTAACCATGCCAAGGGACGAATTTCCCTACAATTCTCTTCTTGGCATGACTTAGAATTGACTACAAGGGTAAGACACCCAAAGCAGCCAAGGACTACATCAAATTGCCGTCACCGCGGAAACCCGATGAGCACTCAGATGATATGGATGGTGAAGATGCTCCACAGGCTACCTACACCAATGATGCTCTTCACATGCCTAAACTCCTTTTTTGCAAAACATGTGGGATATGTAACAGATGATGCACACCTTCACAGCAAAGGTGGCAATCTTGCTTCCCCTTTTAGGTGACTGATGAGATGGCACACTCCAGCTTAGCCCGGCCACCTCAGTTCAGCAGGAGGGAAACCGGGTACATGGTGTCACCTCACGACGGAGAACCCCAAATGAGTCTGTTATGTAAAAGTACACAAGTTATGATTTTGATGTATGATGTGTTTTTTTGTATTTGAAAGTTGGCAATTGTGAAAATGTATTCAGGAGGTTGGGATTGCTGAAGTTGGAGAGAGGGTGATTTATAGTTGATATGAATGTGCATCACCTGAGAATACGCATTCTGTCTGTCTTTGTGCACAACACACAATTGAATAGTGACCCCCTCATGTAGATCATGACAATACACCCACAGGATGGTTAGAACACTTGTTTAGTCCTAAACTATTTAGATCAACATGACCTTCAGATCGCCCTATTACAGGAAACGCATCTGTCGCCCTCCACAGACATGAAAACAGGCTCTTACTGGGTGGCATATCGTTTGCGTTGTCCTTTTCCACTTATGCTAGAGAGATCTTGCTGCTAGTGAAGTGGGGGGTCTCCTTCGTGGTAACGCACTCCATGGTGGATGACCAGGGTCATCTTGCAATAGCGCAGGGCACACTTTATGGCACCCCCATCACCCTGGTAAACACTTACTCCCCTAATGTGGATGACCCTGCCTTTTTCACAAATGTGTGGAGACATACACACACACTACTCCCATTCACTGTATTTTGGGGGTAGCGATTTGAACACATATTTTGAGCCCATACTAAAGAGATCAGCACTACCAGAATGGCAGAGTAAACACTCTGCACATGTTACACAGGAGGGCATGAAGGAGAGAGGGATGGTCGAAGCATAGCGTCCTTGGCACCCGCTAAGTGGGAGGGCACATTTGTCTTGTCAATGCATGGGTTGCGTCCAGATTCAACTACTGGTTGTTATCTTCAGGAAGCTGCCCGTGGGTTTCAAGATAAAATATATTCCTAAAACTCTTTCTGACCACTCACTTTAAAGTGATGATTAGGGAGATCTGTACAAGCACCCAAGCAGGATTTCTGAAAGCAATCTGCACCAAATTACACAAAACAGAAAACACAAAAAGGTCCTTTGAATGTGAATATGCAAGCAGGTCAACTGTGGCCAATCTGGCGGCCATCTGTAGGCACCTGATGGAGGTTCATGAATTGGTGACACAAGAGACACAATTGTTGTCCAAGTAGCATGTGAGAGGCTTACAGTGAGGGGGAGGCCGGGCTGCAGCCTGGATGCACGGCTCAGCACACCGAAGAGTGCGGAACATATAGTTAAGTTGGTAGGATCTATTGCACATGAACACTGCCACATGCATGCTATCCTTGCTGCCTTCTGGCAATTCTATGCAGGTCTGTATCAGACAAGTGAGACCGCTCCTACAGCTGTTGTACACCAGTATTTAGAGGACGTATTATTGGCGTGGCTGTTTCTGGGACTGTGGGAATATCTCCTGCACCCAATCACAGTTGAACATGTTAGGGAAGCGATACAGGCACTACCAAATGGCAAAGCTCCTGGGCTCGATGGCCTGACAGAGGAATTTTATGAAGAGTTATTTGAGCTCCTAGCCCCTCAACTCCATGCAGTGTTTTAGGAAGCATATCAGAAATGGGTCCTCACCCCCTCCTTGTGTAAGGCGTTAATAGTAACCCTTCTGAAGCCACATAAATCATGGAACTATGCGAATTATACAGACCGCTTTCTTCAATAAATATTGATATGAAAATTCTGGCTAAAATACTGGTGACTCGGCTCCAACACTGCTTACTAAGCTGGTGCCATCGGATCATTCTGGGTTTATATCGTCCAGGTCTACTACACACAACCTTCGAACCATATTTGCACTATTTCATCAGTTGGACCACACAGGCGGTGGTGGTGCTACTGGAAGTCCCTAAGGTGTTCGATTAATTAACATGGAAGTATATAGTCGCTATCATGGCCTGCATGAGCATGTGTGGGCCACTTCTTCAAAGGATACACCTTCTATATACAGACCTGTGGTCTAGTGTGAGTCAATGGGCACACATATGAGAGTTTCCCTATAGGCAGGGGCACGAGACAGGGGTGCCCCCATTTGCCACTATTATTTGCAATAACCTTGGAACCGCTGGTGTGTGTTATTAGACAACTACACGCCACATCTGCCTTGCACTTTTGGTTATGACCTCTGTGCATTTCACTATATACGGATGATGTGGTGCTCTGTGTCCGAGATCCTCAAGCGCACCTATCTCCCATGATAAGTGAATACAATAAATTTGAATATGACTCTGGCCTATGTATTAACTGGTCGAAATCCTAATAATCCAGCTCATGCCTGACCCTAATCAGTGCCCACTTGACTTTCTGCTTACATGGGACACAGACCCAGCTACATTTTTAGGAGTATGGATACATAGAAATCCCGAACAGGTAGTCTGGGCAAACTACAACAGAGCAGTGTCTAAGCTAGAAGATCACGTGGCTAGATGGACTTAGTTGCTGTTGTCCATGGTGGATAGGATAGAAGTTCTTAAATTGGTGATATTACCTTAATTCCTGTACATCTCTGTTAACATACGCATCACTCTACCAGCATATTGCTTCCAGAAACTTGCATACACACTTGCCGCAGATGATCTGGGTAGTCAAGCAACCAAGAATCGGTTGTGGGATACTCACATTACCATATGATAGAGGGGGTTCAATGCCCTGGATTTTTATCTCTATCAGCTCTGCGTGCAGGCATACTTTGCCCACTATTGGTACATGGCACATGACTACATGCTGCACATTGCAGGGGAGCATGACGATGCACATCCTGTGACACATTCCACTATCATAACATACAGATGGGAAGGGATCCCACCCACTGAGATTAACACAATACAGGATACCTCTGTAGCTTGGCAACAACTAGGGGAACTAGGGGGGAAACTTCCCCCATATGCTCCAGCATTGCCTCTCCAACATTTTTCTGCTTTCTCAGTCACACAGGAAGATAAAGCACTTAAAATACTATCACAGGTGGGCTTACACAAGATGGGAGATGTTTAATCTGATGATGTTTTTGTTGCCCTAGAGGAGCTCCCTTGGGATCAGGGCCCACTCCACTTCTGACATTCACATATTATCGACTTCCGGCAGCACTATGCGCTCTCTACCCTCAGTTCCCAGCAGTCACTCCTACCCTCACTGCATTGCAAGTCCTCCTTACTAACTCCACCAAACAGGGGAAGCGCTGTGTGACCTTAGGAGGAGGGGCAGGAGCCCTTGAAAACCTGTTCGCGCTCCCGCCGTCGCGGGAAGCGCTGTGTGACCTTAGGAGGAGGGGCAGGAGCCCTTGAAAACCTGTTCGCGCTCCCGCCGTCGCGGGAAGCGCTGTGTGACCTTAGGAGGAGGGGCAGGAGCCCTTGAAAACTTGTTCGCGCTCCCGCCGTCGCGGGAAGCGCTGTGTGACCTTAGGAGGAGGGGCAGGAGCCCTTGAAAACTTGTTCGCGCTCCCGCAGCGCGGGACGCGCGCGGGCGGCGCCCGGGCGAAGCGCGGGCCAAGGGCGGGCCCGTCCTGCGCCCGTCAGCGGCTGACAGAGGCTGGGCTGGGCCACCCCCCTAACATCTATCTCCCAAGAAGGCCATATTGTACGCAGTCCCTTTGTTATTTCCTACTCTGTCTCCCCAGTCAGCTGCTCCATTTAATCTGACACCTTATCATTTAACCTTGCACCTACACTAACACCTGATGGGCAAAAGGAAAGCAACAGAGGCAGGGGCTGGGGCAGTACTAAAAGCCAAGCGAAAAAGGCATAAGCATGCTGCTAGCAACTGCGTTATGGATAGAATCGACTCTCTCCTGGGCGAATGCAACGGAATACTAACTAGCCCCCAGGGAAACATTTCTATTGCAACTGGGGAGGGGCCCACTTCAACTAGCAGGAAGGAAGGTTCCATGAAAATCGCTGAGATTTTCGTGAAACGTGGGCAACAAGTTACTGACACTACAGGGGCGGGTGAAAGTAGGAACGTTATCACCCATGCGGCCCCTTCCCTAGCAGAAGACCTACCACTTGCCACCAACGATTCCATCCAGCTCAGTAACCGCTTCAATCCCCTAACCAACCTCCCTGAATCACGCGACGACATCAACCCAGACACCCTGGCAGATGGGCCAGCAGCAACCAACACGCACTCTCCTCATGTAACCCCACAGCATATCGAATACATACAAGCTCTAAGGAAGGAAGTCACAGAACTCAAGCATATGGTTAACTCATTACTTGCAATAGTAAAACAGCTAACCCACGCAAATAACACGACCACCAGTAACCTTGCCCAAAATCCAATCCTATTAGGCATCACAACAATCTCGCCCAACTCCTCGGCTTCTAGCCACGCTGGCCCTCACCCTACCAAAGAAAAGACCATGAACTCCCACCAGTCTCCCCTCTTCCACAATTTAGGCATAGGAAATTCACTAGACATCTATCATAATACCCTCAAACCCACGAGCAACACCGCCTCAAAATACTCTACGCAACCTGCCACTGACCAGTCCCATCTAGGTAATATAGTTCTAATGGTTAACGTTCCCAAGTTAACCACATTGGCGCGCAAGGAAGGGGTAGACTCTATCAAAAACAAGGCAATCCACTGGATTCGCCATGTTAGAGGCTGCCGATCCATAATACGTGAGGACCTAATTACCGTAGTACGACGGCCAGACCCGGGAACTCACTTTGATATCCTAAAACTGACACTAAAGAACAGGACCATGGCAAACAATCTGGTGGCCCTAGACGCAAGAACAAGCCCACCTGCACACTCACGCATCCAGTTTAAACAGCCCAGGTCACCCACGCTCCACGAGGAACGCCCGAGTTACCACCCGGCAGAAAACCTATCCCCTCTTGGTAAACATGATTGACTCACAGCCCCACCTAAAATCTATGCAGGCAAACCTTGCAACCTTCCAACATCCATCACCCCCAGATCCTCCTTTTACCTCACCACTGTCTGTCCATGTATTCACCCCCCTACCCATGACACCGCGACCATTTCCGGCTCACCGAGCAATCATGACAACGATGCTCCACCCATCTTGCAGGCACATTGCCCACCAATCCTAGAGCTGCTGTCTAGGCCCGCAAGCATCTCCTTGATCAGGACCAGGCCTGTTCCAACAGAGGAACATCACCAACCACCACAAGCCTCACGGGCAAACATTGGCATCAACCCATCCCTGCTCCCCCAGCCACATCTGCCAAACCAACCCCTGACAGCCAACTTCAAAAACCCCGGGCATTTAGGCAGGACAACTCAGTCACAATCTGGGGTACGACTTGTCTCATGGAACGTGGCAGGTCTGAAATCTATTCTTCCCCTTCCATCCTTCTCCTCATTTATTGACGAACATGACATATGTCTCCTACAGGAAACATGGTCACTCGACCCACTCTTCCGAACAGGCTACTCAAATTTCCACATCCCCGCTGTGGCCAGCACGAGAGGCAGGCCCTCAGGGGGTCTGACCATCTGGATCAAAACATCGCTTAGCTGCCATATATCACAGCTACCTACCGCCTCTCCCGACCTGTTAGGCCTTCGTCTATCCTTTGGGCCTGACTCTGTGGTGAACATCTTTAATATCTACGCTCGAGGGGTCAGGGGGGGTCAAGTCTCCAAAACCCTCTGCGCCCTCGTAGCCCTCTTACAAAATTATCCCCGCCATCATAAAACCATTGTGGCTGGAGACTTCAACGTCACATTCGAACCCCTTGACTGGGACGATCTCAGGTCCACCCGCGAGGAAGATCAAGTCTGGTCTATCCCCGCCCTGTCCATTCCACCCATCAAAAGGTGGACGTCGGTTGCGATTCAGGTAAAATCATTGACCATGGAGTTTGGACTCAGGGCGCTAAATGGCAGAACTAATTCAGACACCAACGGTAGTCACACATACAACAAAACGAACCACACCAGCAGAATCGATTATTGCCTATTCGATATAAGATTATGGCCTCTAGTCATCGATATGACAATCATCGAACGGACCGAAAGTGATCACAACCCTCTCTCTGTCCACACATTAGCCCTAGGTAACCTCCCAGCCACGTCTAACACCGCAGCAGTAGCACCCGAGGGTATTAACCTGGCCAACAACAAAAGACACCTAAAATGGGACAATATTGTGGCCCGGCCCGCACTCATCAATGCTGCCAACAACACCCTAAAATCCACACTAAGGGACCTAGAGACAGGTTCTGCAACACCCCACCAGGATATTAGCTCAATCCACACCTCCTGCTTTAGGGATATCGCAACCCACTTCTCAGCACCCCCAGCCCACGACAACAAACGACCCAAAGCCAGGCACCGCTGGTTCAACAAAACGTGCCGGTCCCTAAACAAGCGCCTAGTTCAAGCCATTAAATCCAAGGACCCCATCGCCATCTGCGTAGCTAGGAAGTCCTATAAATCTGCAATATGCATAGCCAAGCGTGATCAAGATAGCAAATGGTGGACATCACTCAGCGACGCTGTGCGCGAGAGAAATTATAGTCTGTTCTGGTCGCTGGCAGCGCGAGGCCCAGAAACCAGTGGTTTGGACATCACAACCAATATTGCCCCAAGAGACTGGATAGCCCACTTTAGTAGTCTGTACTCCCCTGATCATGATAGCCCCACCTCTGTTTGTACGGGCCCCCTCCTACTTCACTCATTAGCACCAACCACCGCAGCACCCCTGTTGTTCTCCCAAAGTGATATAACTTATTCTCTAAGCACTCTAAAACGCGGCAGGGCCCCTGGTTCAGACTGCGTCCCTGCAGACCTATTTCAACAGACCTAGCATCCTGGTCAAGATATCTCACCATTCTAGCTAACGCAATAGCATCTGGGGCGCCAATTCCCGACTCTTGGAAAGCGGCCATTGTTATTCCAATCTTTAAAAAGGGCGACAGATCTCTTCCCTGTAACTATAGACCCATTAGTCTAATTGACTGTGTCCAAAAAGTCTTCTGCCACTGCCTCCTAGGGAAGATAGAAGAATGGATAATTGACCACGATATCCTTAGCCCCCTCCAAGCCGGTTTCCGAAAGAAGATTTCCACCACTGATCAAGCCCTCAGATTCCTATTATTATATTGGAAAACAGTGTTCATCGGTAAAGGCAGCCTTTATGTAGCTTTCGTGGACCTCAAATCTGCTTTTGACCTAGTACCTCGCAACAAACTGTGGGTCACTCTCTCTCGGATGGGAATCCTGGAACACATCCTTGCCATTTTGATACGACTCCACGAGGACAACTACGCACAAGTCAGGTGGAGCAACAAGGGCCAACTTACCGATAGAATCCACGTCTCTAGGGGTGTGCGGCAAGGTTGCGTACTTGCCCCGACCCTCTTTTCCCTGTACATCAACGAAATTGTGCCCTCCCTCCTCAGACTGCAGGCTGACGCACCTTCACTTGGCACACAAAAAATCCCAGTCTTACTCTTTGCCGATGACACTCTTTTGATATCTAAGACCCCTAGTGGTCTAAGGAAACTCCTTGCGTGCTTCGAGCATTTCTGTTCATCCCAGGGTCTCGAAATCAACGCAACGAAAACCAAACTAATGACCCTTAATCCCCACAGATCTTTCAAAGGGAAATTTACTTTAGAGGGCTCCTCACTCGAGAAGGTGGGCATTTTCCGCTACCTGGGCATAACACTCACTGACAACATGTCCTGGAAGCCACACATAGGAAAACAAGCCCTTAAATTAAGACAAACAACTGGGGCTCTACTAAAAAATTTCCACCTCTCACACACAAAACCAATTCGCCCAGTATGACAGTTATACGAAGCCCAGGCAGTTTCCTCAGCGCTCTACGGGGCTGAACTTTGGGGTTATAGCAAAACCCAAGACCTAACCACCGCTGAAAACAACTTCTTAAGAAACCTTGTGTCCCTTCCGCTAAGCACCCCACTGTTCCCTCTTTTCAAGGACCTCGGCATCAAACGCATTGGTCACAAAGCCCGCCTGCGACCTCTGCTGTACTGGCGACGTCTCTGGACCACTCCGGAACTTGTCATCTTCACCGAAGCTCTACAGGTCATCCTAAAAGCCGACCACCTGCACAGAATCCCCTGGCTACGATCCATCAAGGATTTACTTCACTCTATCGGGCTCGATGATCTCTGGAACTCACCAGCCACGTCAGTCTTTCCCTCGAAAAGCGAACTAAATAAACTTTACTGGCAAAGGGCCAACAACGAAGACACTCGGGCTGCACTCCACACTACATTATCTTGTGACTTTGCCAACCTAAAAGAGTCATGCAAGTACGAAACTTTTTGGGACCTAATCACGGCCCCAAGGGAAAGGAAACTGTACTTCCAGCTCCGCATTGGAACACTCCCATTAAGACTTTTCACCAGCAGCTGGTCACACAACGAATCCACCGCATGCCCTGCTTGCAAAGCCCCCGTCGAGAATCTCCCTCACCTCCTTTTTGCATGCCCCGCGTATACTGCCCCCCGTAGGAAATGGCTGGCCCCGGCATGCAGACTACTGGGAGTACGCTGCTCTGCGCTAGCTCTGCGAATCCTTAGATCAGACACCAGGCCAACGCTAGTGATCGCTATCGCCAAATTCCTCGGAGCTAGTTGGCTTATTAGAGGGAAAACTCTCCTGGACAAAGACTCCAAATAAGACTGTCCCAACATCCTGCACAGTGCATTTCACATCATTTCATTTTATCTAATTTCATTCCATTTTATTCTATCTCATTTTTATTCCATTTTAATTTTTATTTATATTTTACTCCCTTTGATCACCATAATTACCTGCAATTTTATTTTATCATGTGCATTTATTTGTATTTATTACTGCTCGCGCTTTTTTGGCTCTTGTAGCCGCAATAAAGCTTCTTTGAATTCTAAAATTCTAACTCCACCAAACACTTAGGGGCATATTTATACTCTGTTTGCAACAAATTAGCGTCATTTTTATTTTTTTACTCTAATTCGGTGCAAAACTAACTCCATATTTATACTTTGGTGCTAGACCCGTCTAGCACCAAATTTATGAAGTTAAAGTCGTTTTTTGGAAGTGGAGACCTAACTTGCCCTAATGAGATGCAAGGTAGGCATTCCCGTGCAAAAAATGACTCTATGGCCTTAACGCCATATTTAGGGGCATATTTATACTCTGGGGCATATTTATACTCTGTTTGCACCGAATTAGCGTAATTTTTTTAACTCTAATTCAGTGCAAAACTAACTCCATATTTCTACTTTGGTGCTAGACCCATCTAGCACCAAGGCCCTGATTTATACGTTTTGTGCGCTACATTAACGTCATTTTGTGACGCAAAAGTGGTGCAAACTTACAAAATATTGGCCCTTATTTATACTTTTTGCTGCAAAACTGCACTAACTCAGTTTTGCACCAAAAAGTTTAGCACTGGCTTGCACCATATCTGTGCATTGGCCGGGCACCATATTTATGGAATGGTGCAAGCCGGAGCAAAGGGTAAGTTAGAGTAAAAAAAAAAAGACTTTAGTCGGGTGGGGCTGGCGGTATAGAAGAAGAGGGTTTAGCACCCAAAAATGACTTTAGGCAGGTTAGAGTAAAATAACATGACTCTAACCAGATTAGCGTCATTTTATGGTGCTAAACCTACCATGCCACATGACTTCTGCCTTAGAAAAGGCAGGAGTCATGCCCACCACGCCAATGGCCAGCACAGAGGACAAGGATCCCCTGGGCATGGCCATTGCTCCCTGTGCCACGTATGGGGGCCCATTTCAGGGCCCCCTATGGCACTTTCAAAAATAAAATGCAATCTTACCCGTACTTACCTGGGGTCCCCCATCCTCCGCAGTCCTTTTGGTGTAGGTGCCCCTGGGGCCTGGGGAGGACACCTGTGGGCTTATTCCATGGTGTTCCACCATGGAAATAGGCCTACAGGTCCCCTAAAGCCTGCCCTGACCCAAGCTTTAAAAAATGGGGCAAAGCTGGTTTGCCCCATTTTTTGACGCCTCCTCCCTGATTTGCACCTTTTTGCATGGGAGTATCAATATGGCGTTAAGGCCATAGAGTCATTTTTTGCACGGGAACGCCTACCTTGCATCTCATTAAGGCAAGGTAGGTTTCCACTTCCAAAAAATGACTTTAACTCCATAAATTTGGAGCTAGATGGGTCTAGCATTAAAGTATAAATGTGGAGTTAGTTTTGCACTGAATTAGAGTAAAAAAAATTACGCTAATTCAGTGCAAGAGTGTAAATATGCCCCTTAGCGTCAAAAAACGACGCCAATCTGGTTAGAGTCATTTATTTTGACTCTAACCTGCCTAAAGTCATTTTTTATGCTAGATTACCCTTTGCACCGGCTTGCACCATTCCATAAATATGGTGCCCAGCTGGTGCTAAAAAATGGTGCAAGCTGGTGCCAACTTTTTGGTGCAAAACTGCGTTAGTGCAGTTTTGCACCAAAAAGTATAAATAATGCCCTTAATCACTAAGCTCTGTAATGCAGCATTAGAGGATAAGCCAGTAACCACTGCCAAAAGCCCTAGAGAGCAGAAATGCAATGCTCCCTCACTCTATGGAAGAGGCAGAGTGGAAATTCTGCTGTGCGCTACTACACACGCTTACTTCTAATAGCAATTTGAGATTAATTAATTTGAAATTTTTGCACCAAACATACTACATTCTAGTCAAACTTTGCAAATTTGGGTGTGGACAATGTAAATTGTGTATGTTGTGGGGAGCTAGAGGCAGATTTTATCCACCTGGCCTGGCGATATACTTCTGTCATGCAATATTGGACTCAATTCACAGAGACTTTAACAGTCATGGTGGCAGAGCCAGTGACCTGTGACCTTATGGTTTGTTTGCTGGGGAAGCTAAAAGATCTTCAGGCTACTAATCACAGCTTTGTGTTGGTGGCTTTACTGCTAACAAATAGAAGGGCGGCTCTTCACTGAGGTAGTAGGGTCAAACCCAGCAAGAAGAAATGGATATCTGATATGATGTATTGTAGATCCCAACTGAAGCTTTATGCTGAGGAATTGCCAAAACCTTTTAGGCCCAAGGACATATGGAGACCTTTGATAGCATATTTACTATCGGCTTCAGAGGATGTAGAAGAGCTGCTATTGATCGAGGGGGTGGGTCTGTGTCTCTCTAAAGGGGGACTGTGTTTTCCTTTTATCATAACGTCACTGATGCCCATGTTTATTTTTTCTTTACTGCAGTATCAGCAACACAGGTACGCAGGAGGGTGGGTGAATGCTTATATGTTATTATGGCTTATTTTGTTACTTGACGGAAAGCAATATATAAAAGAAGAGGTCCAGGACCTTAGGGATAACAATTGGGAGTCATGCCTCACCCCAGCAGAGGCCAGCAACAGGGCCCTGGGCAGGACCAATTGGAACTGGTCAACTGGGCATTGCAGGAAAGGCTTCTGGAAGCTAGTTGTATCACTGTAGCTCAAACAGGAGGTCAGCCAACTAACCCTTAGAGCAACTTCTGGGGTCCTCGGTACAAGGCAAACAAGTCCAGTCTTCCTTCAGGTTTTTCAGACTGCAGGGCAGTCCTTATTCTGATTCTTCACAGGTCCAGGAGTGTTCTGACAGGAGTATTGGGGATGCCACTTTTATGCCTGGTTACCAGCCTATGGTTAGGGGAAACTACTGGTCATTCCCTAACCATTTGGGTGAATGTTCCCAGGGATGAAACATTCCCACTTTTGCAACACACCCTGTGTGTTTTACTGTAAGCTATCCCACAGTGCTCTTTTCTACCTAAATTCAACACGTCAGAACCCTTCTTCCCATGGTCAAAGCACCCTGTGCTCACCCAGACGTGTGGCTAAGATAATGGGCAGATCCTCCATTGTGGTGTCTCTGAACACATTCTGGGGCAGCCCCCCCCCACCCCCTGGATCGACACAAAGCTGACTTGGAATACAAAGGGAGACAGGCCTAGATGTGCGCTACCTCTGCCAGAGATAGGGTAGGCACCCTTTGAAGCCCAGGAAGGGGCTAGGCACAACCCCCAGGCCATCCTGCTGAAGGAGGAATGACAGCTCTCCACACCAAAATATTCTGAACACTGTCTGTAAGCAATACATATAATAACACAGGAGAGCCATTACCGATCAGATGACACTGACAGAAAGGCACATTTAGCTTAGGAAGAAAAATTACAACTTTTTAAAAGTGCCATTTTTAAAATAGTAACATAAAATCTGACTTGACCATTTAGTTGCATTTTACATTAATATTAAAACGCATCATTAAATTAAACTTCTAGCTGTTCCCAAGCTGAAGTTAAGCATGATAAATTGTATAACATAACCCCTTCTGTGCAGCGGACGTAATGGTTACGTCCCGCAGCACAGTGCTCCTGTGCCGAGGACGTAACCATTATGTCCTCTGCACGGAGCCCGGAGAGAGCACTAGCGCTCCCTCCGAGGGGTTCCTCCCATCCCCCCAAGGCGGGGATGGAAGGGGAAGACCTCATTACCCACTGCCGGTCGCACTGGAAGCCATTTGCTTCCAGTGCGATCACGGAGAAACAGGTAAGTTTCTCCTCCGGCGGGTGGGGGGTTTGGGCCAAAGAGGCACCGGGGAAAGGAAAGGCTTTTCCTTTCCCCCGGTGTCTCTTTGAGCATTCCTGCTGCCCGATCGCATTGCGATCGGGCAGCAGGAATGCCCACTAGACGCCTTGGATTTTTATTTTTTTATTTTCATGTGAAATGTTTGTGTTTGGGAGCGGCCACTTGGGCAAGGGTCGCTCCCTTTTGAGGGCATGTTTATGTTGGCCATGGGGGCAGATTGGCCCCTATTATTTTTAGGCCGATCTGCCCCCAAGGGGGGAAGAATCCACTAGACGCCAGGGATTTTTTTTTTTTTTTACTATTTTTAAAATGTTTGTGTTTGGGAGCGGCCCCTTGGGCAAGGCTCGCTCCCTTTTGGGGGCATGTTTATTGTGGCCATTTCTGCCCCCCTTGGGGGCAGATCAGCCTATTATTTTTAGGCCGATCTGCCCCCAAGGGGGGGGCAGAATCCACTAGACACCAGGGATTTTTTTTTGTTCTAGAAAATGTTTACGTGTTTGGTAGCGGCCCCTTGGGCAAGGGTCGCTCCCTTTTGGGGGCATGTTTATTGTGGCCAATTCTGCCCCCTTGGGGGCAGATCGGCCTATTATTTTAAGGCTCACCTTGCCCAAGAGTCGCCCCCCTTTGGGGGCACGTGTACCAAGGCCATTTCTGCCCCCCTTGGGGACAGATCGTCCTATTATTTTAAGGCCAGGGATTTTTAAAATATGTTTATTTATGTGGGGGGGCATCCCCTTTGGCAAGGGGCACCCCCCCCAAGGGGGGCATTGAACTGTTGGCCATTTCTGCCCCCATTGTGGGCAGATGGGCCTATTTTTTTTTAGGCCCATCTACCCCCAAGGGGGGCAGAAACCACTGAGACACCAGGGATAGTGTGTGTGTGTGTGTGTGTTAGTGGAGGGGGGGCGGCCCCTTGGGCAAGGGTCTCCCCCCCTTTGGGGGCACGTGTACCAAGGCCATTTCTGCCCCCCTTGGGGACAGATCAGCCTATTATTTTTAGGCTGATCTGTCACCAAGGGGGGCAGAAACCACTAGAACGCCAGGGATTTTTTTTAAATATGTTTATTTATGTGGAGGTGTCCCCTTGGGCAAGGGGCACCCCCCCAAGGGGGGCATTGAACTGTTGGCCATTCCTGCCCCCCTTGGGGGCAGATGGGCCTATTTTTTTTAGGCCCATCTGCCGGGCAGAAGCCACGTAGGCACCAGGGATAGTGTGTGTGTTTGGTTTGTTTTTTGTTTGGGGATGGGCCCTTGGGGACACACTACTAAAGGTATTTTCTGCCCTCCTTGGGACAGATAGGTCTATTTTTTAGTAGGACCATCTGCCCCAATGGCAGAATCCACTTAGGCAGCAATTTCTAAATGCTTGATGGTGGGATGTTTGTTAACTGACGAAGTATTTGCATTTGTGATACTTTTTTTCCTCCTTTTTGTTCTAGTTCAAAGCTTTTGCTTTCTTTGCTGTGGCTCCTTGCGGTTTTGGTGGAGTTTGACCTGCGGTTTGCATAGTTGTATGTTTTAGGTAAGTAAAAACAATTTACTCCAAAGGAGTATTGTTGCCATGCATGAATGACATGTTTGTAGGTAGTGTACTAAATGCAGGTTTGTGTGAAATTGTCCTTAGATTTGTGCACAATGATATTTGTGTTGCCTTATTTCTAATTTGCTTTTCTTTCTTTCTTTTTAGTGAGATATCATTAGTAATTGCTGTGTCTGTGCAGAGTAGTTGCTGGCGATTCAAGCTTTTTCAGGCAAGTGAGCGGTATAGTTTTTGAGTTTATAACTCTTACTAATAAAGCTACACTTTATTACTTATCTTACACAGTGCTGGTTGTTGGTGGTGCATTTGTCCAGTTTATTTTCGTATGAAAGATCATGGCTAGCCGCAGGATGACCGCTCAGCAGGTGGTTGGTATGCTTTTTGAGTCATTGTCTGATCATGATTATGAGACGGACTCTGCATCTGAGGCAGAGGAGGAAGTGAGGGATTCTGGCAGTGAAGTTACTGCCGGAGAGGAATCTTCTGATGAGGAAGCCACACTGAGTGCAGAGGAAGGGCCTGCTTCAGAGGAGGACACTGATGTGCCATTAGTGCAGCAACCTGGGGCTGAAAGGTTTCCCGTTAGAAGACCTGTACTCTGGGTTTGCCCCAAACATGGAGTAGCCAGATTTGCCTGCCTTTACTGGTCTCCCTGGGTGTAGAGTCAGTACTGAGAACTTTTTGCCTGTCAATTTCTTTGAGTTATTTGTGGATGATGTGTTTTTGGAAAAGATTGTTGAGCAGACTAATTTGTATGTGGAGCAGTATTTGAGGGACAACGCTGATAGACTTAGACCGCACTCTAGAGCTGCCCAGTGGATTCCCACAAATTTGGAGGAGATGAAAACGTTTTTAGGTTTGACTCTTTTGATGGGGTTGATAAGGAAGCCATCACTGGCTTCTTATTGGTCTACTAGTCCCTTGATGGCAACAGCTATATTTCCTGCAACAATGAGTCGTAATCGGTATTTGCTTCTTCTTAGGATGCTGCATTTTATTGACAATGCATTAGCCTTGCCACGAGATCACCCTGATTCTGACCGTCTTTTTAAGATTAGGCCTGTCCTTGATCATTTTGTAGATCGTTTTTCAGAGGTCTATGTTCCAGGGAAAGAAATAGCTGTGGACGAGTCTTTGGTTCTCTTCAAGGGCCGTTTGGTTTTTAGGCAGTACATTCCTAGCAAGAGGGCATGATGTGGAATTAAATTGTATATGCTGTCTGAAAGTAGTACAGGATATGTGTATAATTTCCGTGTCTACACTGGTAGGGATTCCAGTATTGACCCCCCTGGTTGTCCTCCCACTGTTGGAGTTACTGAGAAAATTGTGTGGGAGCTTGGTAGACATCTGTTCACCAAAGGTCACCATTTGTATGTAGATAACTTTTACACTGGAGTGTAGTTGTTCAAGCAATTGTTTGGAGTGCACACTGTTGCTTGGGGCACAATTCGTTGTAACCGGAAAGGCTATCCAAGGGAGCTTGTCTGTAAAAAACTTGAGAGGGGACAGTGCAGTGCCTTGCAGAATGATGAGCTGCTAGCTTTGAATTTTTCAGACAGGAGGGATGTCTACATGCTAAGTACCATCCATGATGAGAGTACTTCCCCAGTAACTGGGGCCAGGTTGGGTTGCTGAAGAGCGCAAACCTGTGTGCATTTTAAATTATAATAAGCACATGGGAGGTGTAGATAGAGTTGATCAGAGGTTGGAACCTTATACTGCTATTCGTAAGTCTTACGTTTGGTATAAGAAGTTAGCAATTCACCTCTTCCACTTAGCAACTTTTAATGCTTTTATTGTGTTTAAGGATAGGTCTCCAGAGTCAAAGATGACATTTGTGAAATTTCAGGAGTCAGTGATAGAGAGCCTTATTGTGGTGGAACAGGCCAGAGTTCCTAGAGAAGCAGTGGTGGAGGATGTGGCTAGATTGAAAGATTGCCACTTTGCTGAGCACATTCCTCCCACACCCAAAAAAGTCTTTCCAGCTAAGAAATGTAGAGTGTGTTTTCGAAGAGGTCTCCGGAGGGAGACTCGAATGTACTGCCCAGATTGTCCTTCAAAGCCTGGGCTGTGTGTGGGTGGTTGTTTTAAGAATTACCACACCCAGAAGAATTACTGCGAACAACCATGAGTGTAAACTTGTGTCTGTTTTGTATTTTCATGTGTTCAGTTTCATGGTTAGCATTTCTGTCATGTACTTAGTTAGAGCTTTTATGTTTGTAGTTTTGTAATTATTTCTAATTAGTTAGGGGTTTCTTTGTTTAAAAAAAAAAAAGTGATGCCATTGTGTGTGGAGTGGGGCTTGGCTGAGGGTGTACATAGTGTACATATTGACTTTCTGTTAGCTACTGCAACACACTGCCAGCCAAACACCAGTCCACACACTCCCATCAGCTGGTGTGATTGTTGGATCAGGCATGTGGGCGTATGTAAGTGATGGGCCCTTGAGTGGCGCTGTCTGTCGATGTGAGTATTTTATTGTGCTGGGCCCGTGGCTTGTGGTGTGAATGGTCTTGTGCATGTCATGTATGAAAGATGTGTGAATGGACTATAAAGCGATTGGTGCTTTGCCGTGGCTTTACAGCTCACGAGCTGTGAGTCATTGGTTCAGTTTTTTGGCCTTTCAATTATTAACAGTGCATTTCATTTTTGTGAAATTTCTTGTTAATAAAATTTGATCCACTGAACCATCACTCACCCTCATACCAAATCCAACCAGTATGTGTGGTAAAAATGACAAAACCTGCTCTGCTGTAATCAGGCGTCGCAGCACACCTGTGACATGCTAGGTGCCTCGGGTGGGGCACAATTCGTTGTAACCGGAAAGGCTATCCAAGGGAGCTTGTCTGTAAAAAACTTGAGAGGGGACAGTGCAGTGCCTTGCAGAATGATGAGCTGCTAGCTTTGAATTTTTCAGACAGGAGGGATGTCTACATGCTAAGTACCATCCATGATGAGAGTACTTCCCCAGTAACTGGGGCCAGGTAGGGTTGCTGAAGAGCGCAAACCTGTGTGCATTTTAAATTATAATAAGCACATGGGAGGTGTAGATAGAGTTGATCAGAGGTTGGAACCTTATACTGCTATTCGTAAGTCTTACGTTTGGTATAAGAAGTTAGCAATTCACCTCTTCCACTTAGCAACTTTTAATGCTTTTATTGTGTTTAAGGATAGGTCTCCAGAGTCAAAGATGACATTTGTGAAATTTCAGGAGTCAGTGATAGAGAGCCTTATTGTGGTGGAACAGGCCAGAGTTCCTAGAGAAGCAGTGGTGGAGGATGTGGCTAGATTGAAAGATTGCCACTTTGCTGAGCACATTCCTCCCACACCCAAAAAAGTCTTTCCAGCTAAGAAATGTAGAGTGTGTTTTCGAAGAGGTCTCCGGAGGGAGACTCGAATGTACTGCCCAGATTGTCCTTCAAAGCCTGGGCTGTGTGTGGGTGGTTGTTTTAAGAATTACCACACCCAGAAGAATTACTGCGAACAACCATGAGTGTAAACTTGTGTCTGTTTTGTATTTTCATGTGTTCAGTTTCATGGTTAGCATTTCTGTCATGTACTTAGTTAGAGCTTTTATGTTTGTAGTTTTGTAATTATTTCTAATTAGTTAGGGGTTTCTTTGTTTAAAAAAAAAAAGTGATGCCATTGTGTGTGGAGTGGGGCTTGGCTGAGGGTGTACATAGTGTACATATTGACTTTCTGTTAGCTACTGCAACACACTGCCAGCCAAACACCAGTCCACACACTCCCATCAGCTGGTGTGATTGTTGGATCAGGCATGTGGGCGTATGTAAGTGATGGGCCCTTGAGTGGCGCTGTCTGTCGATGTGAGTATTTTATTGTGCTGGGCCCGTGGCTTGTGGTGTGAATGGTCTTGTGCATGTCATGTATGAAAGATGTGTGAATGGACTATAAAGCGATTGGTGCTTTGCCGTGGCTTTACAGCTCACGAGCTGTGAGTCATTGGTTCAGTTTTTTGGCCTTTCAATTATTAACAGTGCATTTCATTTTTGTGAAATTTCTTGTTAATAAAATTTGATCCACTGAACCATCACTCACCCTCATACCAAATCCAACCAGTATGTGTGGTAAAAATGACAAAACCTGCTCCGCTGTAATCAGGCGTCGCAGCACACCTGTGACATGCTAGGTGCCTCGGGTGGGACCCCGATGATGAAGCATGCCACCAACTTGGTTGGTGGGTGAAGGGTCTTTTTCACATAACCTAAGTGCGTTTCTTTTCACAATTTTAGTGTTTGGCACATCACAGACGTATGTGGACACATCAAAATGATATATTACAAAACTACCTGTGTTTGGGGGGGAGGGGGCACCTATGTTTTTGGTCCTGGGTGCTGCCTTCATCTAGGGAAACCATCCAAACCCAGACATTTTTTAAAACTAGACACCCAAAGGAGTCCAGGGAGGTGTGGCTTGCGTGGATCTCCCAACATTTTCTTACCCAGACTCCTCTGCAAACCTCAAAATGTGCTTATAAAAGCATATTTTCCTGACTTTTGTTTGTACGATCACCGCTCCAGCACAAAATTCCTACTCCCCAGCGTTTCCTATCAGTCTCCCAAGTAAAATGACACCTCACTTGTGTGGGTTCCCAAATCAGAGTCAGCCTAAAGATGTATAAAAGAAGAATATGTCCTTATCAACTCGCTGTGCTATCCCCTCTATCTCTACAAGTTTTTGGCCTTATTCTGTTGCAGGCACCTGGCTCACCCACACAAGTGAGGTATCATTTTTACCTGGAGACTTGGCGGAACGCTGGGTGGAAGGAAATTTGTGGCTCCTCTCAGATTCCAGAACTTGCTGTCACCGAAATGTGAGGAAAATGTGTTTTTTTAGCCAAAGTTTGAGGTTTGCAAAGGATTCTGGGTAACAGAACCTGGTGAGAGCCCCACAAGTCACCCCATCTTGGATTCCCCTAGGTCTCTAGTTTTCAGAAATGCACAGGTTTGGTAGATTTTCCTAGGTGCCGGCTGAGCTAGAGGCCAAAATCTCCAGGTAGGCACTTTGCAAAAAAACACCTCTGTTTTCTGTCAAAAAATGGGATGTGTCCACGTTGTGTTTTGGGGCATTTCCTGTCACGGGCACTAGGCCTACCCACACAAGTGAGGTATAATTTTTATCGGGAGACTTGGGGGACCGCTGGGTGGAAGGAAATTTGTGGCTCCTCTCAGATTCCAGAACTTTCTGTCACCGAAATGTGAGGAAAATGCGTTTTTTTAGCCAAATTGTGAGGTTTGCAAAGGATTCTCGGTAACAGAACCTGGTCAGAGCCCCACACGTCACCCCATCTTGGATTCCCCTAGGTCTCTAGTTTAAAAAAATGCACAGGTCTGGTAGGTTTCCCTAGGTGCCGGCTGAGCTAGAGGCCAAAATCTACAGGTAGGCACGTTGCATAAAACAACTCTGTTTTCTGTCAAAAAATGTGATGTGTCCACGTTGTGTTTTGGGGCATTTCCTGTCGCGGGCGCTAGGCCTACCCACACAAGTGAGGTATCATTATTATCGGGAGACTCGGGGGAACGCTGGGTGGAAGGAAATGTGTGGCTCCTCTCAGATTCCAGAACCTTCTGTCACCGAAATGTGAGGAAAATATGTTTTTTAAGTCAAATGTTGAGGTTTGCAAAGGATTCTGGGTAACAGAACCTGGTCAGAGCCCCACAAGTCACCCCATCTTGGATTCCCCTACGCCTCTAGTTTTAAAAAATGCACAGGTTTGGTAGGTTTCCCTAGGTTCCGGCTGAGCTAGAGGCCAAAATCTACAGGTAGGCACTTTGCAAAAAACACCTCTGTTTTCTGTCAAAAAATGGGATGTGTCCACGTTGTGTTTTGGGGCATTTCCTGTCACGGGCGCTAGGCTTACCCACACAAGTGAGGTATCATTTTTATCGGGAGACTTGGGGGAACGCTAGGTGGAAGGAAATTTGTGGCTCCTCTCAGATTCCAGAACTTTCTGTCACCGAAATGTGAGGAAAATGAGTTTTTTTGCCATATTTTGAGGTTTGCAAAGGATTCTGGGTAACAGAACCTGGTCAGAGCCCCACAGATCACCCCATCTTGGATTCCCCTAGGTCTCTAGTTTTAAAAAATGCACAGGTTTGGTAGGTTTCCCTAGGTGCCAGCTGAGCTAGAGGACAAAATCTACAGGTAGGCACTTTGCAAAAAACACCTCTGTTTTCTGTCAAAAATGGGATGTGTCCACGTTGTGTTTTGGGGCATTTCCTGTCGCGGGCGCTAGGCCTACCCACACAAGTGAGGTATCATTTTTATCGGGAGACTTGGGGGAACGCTGGGTAGAAGGAAATTTGTGGCTCCTCTCAGATTCCAGAACTTTCTGTCACCGAAATGTCAGGAAAATTTGTTTTTTCAGCCAAATTTTGAGGTTTGCAAAGGAGTCTGGGTAACAGAACCTGGTCAGAGGCCCACAAGTCACCCCATCTTGGATTCCCCTAGGTTTCTAGTTTTAAAAAATGCACAAGTTTGGTAGGTTTCCCTAGGTGCCGGCTGAGCTAGAGGCCAAAATCTACAGGTAGGCACTTTGCAAAAAACACCTCTCTTTTCTGTCAAAAAATGGGATGTGTCCACGCTGTGTTTTGGGGCATTTCCTGTCGCGGCTGCTAGGCCTACCCCCACAAGTGAGGTATCATTTGTATCGGGAGATGTGGGGGAACGCTGGGTGGAAGGTAATTGGTGGCTCCTCTCAGATTCCAGAACTTTCTGTCAACGAAATGTGAGGAAAATGTGTTTTTTTAGCCAAATTTTGAGGTTTGCAAAGGATTCTGGGTAACAGAACCTGGTCAGAGCCCCACACGTCACCCCATCTTGGAATCCCCTAGGTCTCTAGTTTTCAAAAAGGCACAGCTTTGGTAGGTTTCCCTAGGTGCCGGCTGAGCTAGAGGCCAAAATCTACAGGGTGGCACTTTGCAAAAAACACCTGTGTTTTCTGTCAAAAATGGGATGTGTCCACGTTGTGTTTTGGGGCATTTCCTGTCGCGGGCGCTAGGCCTACCCACACAAGTGAGGTATCATTTTTATTGGGAGACTTGGGGGAACGCTGGGTGGAAGGAAATGTGTGGCTCCTCCCACATTCTAAAACTTTCTGTCACCGAAATGTGAGGAAAATGTGTTTTTTTAGCCAAATTTGGAGGTTTGCAAAGGATTCTGGGTAACAGAACCTGGTCAGAGCCCCACAAGTCACCCCATTTTGGATTCCCCCAGGTCTCTAGTTTTAAAAAATGCACAGGTTTGATAGGTTTCCCTAGGTGCCGGCTGAGCTAGGGGCCAAAATCTACAGGTAGGCACTTTGGAAAAAACACCTCTGTTTTCTGTCAAAAATGGGATGTGTCCACGCTGTGTTTTGGGGCATTTCCTGTCGCGGGCGCTACCCACACAAGTGAGGTACCATTTTTATCGGGAGACTTGGGGGAACATATAATAGCAAAACAAGTGTTATTGCCCCTTGTCTTTCTCTACATTTTTGCCTTTCAAATATAAGAGAGTGTGTAAAAAAAGACGTCTATTTGAGAAATGCCCTGTAATTCACATGCTAGTATGGGCACCCCGGAATTCAGAGATGTGCAAATAACCACTGCTCCTCAACACCTTATCTTGTGCCCATTTTGGAAATACAAAGGTTTTCTTGATAGCTATTTCTTACTCTTAACATTTCAGCAAATTAATTGGTGTATTCCCAGTATAGAATTAAAACCCACTGCAGGGTGCAGCTCATTTATTGGCTCTGGGTACCTAGAGTTCTTGATGAACCTACAAGTACTATATCCCCGCAACCAGAAGAGTCCAGCAGACGTAACGGTATATTGCTTAAAAAAATCTGACAGTGCAGAAAAAAGTTAGAGTAAAACGTAGAGAAAAATTGCAGTTTTTGTCACCTCAATTTCAATATTTTTTTTTTCCAGTTGTTATTTTCTGGAGTAAACCCTTGTAGGATCTACACAAATTACCCCTTGCTGAATTCAGAATTTTGTCTACTTTTCAGAAATGTTTCAGTTTCTGGGATCCAGCATTGGTTTCACGCCCATTTCTGTCACTGACTGGAAGGAGGCTAAAAGCACAATAAATCGTAAAAATGGGGTATGTCCCAGTAAAATGCCAAAATTGTGTTGAAAAATTGGGTTTTCTGATTCAAGTCTGCCTGTTCCGGAAAGCTGAAAAGCTGGTGATTTTAGCACCGCAAACCCTTTGTTGATGCCATTTTCAGGGAAAAAACACACGCCTTCTTCTCCAGCCCCCTTTTTCCCATTTTGTTTTTTAAAAAACGAAATTTTCACTGTATTTGGGGTAATTTCTTGGCCTCCTTCTGGGGAACCCACAAAGTCTGGGTATCTCTAGAATCCCTAGGGTGTTGGAAAAAAAGGCCGCAAATTTGGCGTGGGTAGCTTATGTGAACAAAAAGTTATGAGGGCCTAAACGCGAACTGCCCCAAATAGCCAAAAAAAGGCTCGGCACAGGAGGGGGAAAAGGCTCGGCAGCGAAGGGGATAACAAAAGTGTTTTTGTACGAGAGGACCCGCCTTCCCACAGTAAAAAATGACTTTGTATGTTTTTAATTGCCAGGGCATGTAAAACTTAAAATATACATGTCCTACTCTTTAACTGCCATGCACCCTGCCCTATGGGTATTTAGGGCCTACCTCAAGAGTGACATATAAATACTAATAGGGAAGGTGTAGGTTGTGCAAAAGGTTTATTCTGTCAGGTCAAAGTGGCAGTTTAAAACTGCACTAATAGGCTTCAAGAGCAGTCCTGGAGATATGTTTTATAGTGCTACTTCAGGGGGTGGCAGCCCACTTATAGCATTTCATTTACAGGCTCCAGGTACATGTGGTACTCTATGCTACTTTCTTAGAGGTAAATTAAATCTGCCAATTATGTGTAAGTTTACCATGTTTAAAGGGGAGAGGACAAGATATTAAATACTGTCTAGCAATCCTAAAATGGGCAGAGTCTTATGGCCAAGAAAAATGGGTTCAGCTCCAGAAGGCAAACATTTGGGATTACTGTGCAGAAAGGGCAAATTTCCAACACATACTCATCTAAGCAGTGGGCTCTATGCAGATCCACAAAGGAACAGAGCAATGGTCATTGTGCCAATTACAATTGTAATTCAATGCAAAAGTGTGTGAAGGGGGTATACAGCTGTCAGAATATTGATAGTGAGCAAATAAAAGAAAATGCAGAACTTAGAGGTAAACGAGTGTGCTGTATGTGTAGCGGTGTTGAAATTAAGGTGATGCAAGGAAGTACATGCAAGGTATAGTGACAATAGGGTGCTGAAGAGGAAATACATGAGATGTGAGGGATGCAGATGGAGAATTGGAGAAAGATGTTAGGAGCAAAAGGGCATACATGTCTAACAGAGGGTAAAGGGAAAAGTGGCGCTATTGGAAGAAGTGTGAAGGGAAGAACAGGAGTTCTTGAGAAACTGAGACTATTATCCATTAATTTGCCCTTATGTTTAATTCACACTTATATTTTCAAAACTAAAAAAGTCTTCAATTCTAATTATTTACAACAAAATAATTGTTGTTACTCAAGTATTGGATACTGGTAATAAGCAAAGGCAAAGCCAACAAGTTCAGATTGTTTTAGGAGCATATCCGTTGCTTTGTGGTATGTCTGGACAAAAGCTCACCAAGTATCACCAAAATACTGGTTAAGTGGTCCCCTATGGAAAGCTCAAGATTTTAATTTACATGTTTTAAGCCACAACCTAATTCCGTAGGCCACACCTCTTGGAAAGGATTCCTAGTTATACGTCATAGACCACATCCCTTTTAGAGACCTGTCCTACACTTTTTTCAGCCCACCTAAAGCCCTGAATGAGACACCAAAAAGTGGAATGCGGTGCTTAGACCAGGACCAGTATTATGACATTATGATGGGTTTTGCTGACACATGCTTGCAGTGGGTAAAATGAATTAATTTAACCCAATATTTCTTTGACTAAGCAGGTACGTGGCCATCTTTGATGCAGCTGTCACAAGGCACTGGGACCCAGAGGTGGGAGAGGGTCCAGTTTGGTCTGCACCAGCTGATGTTATTTCAAAGGCTGTCTGGTCTGATTTTTTCTTTTTTGGATGTTGGAAGGGCTTGGCTGTGTTTACGTTTGATGGGGTAGGGCAGTGGTTGCCAACCTGAGGTCTGGGGACCCCTGGGGGTCCACGAAGCCTCCTCAGGGGGTCCGTGACTGCTTAGAAAACTAAATAAGATTAACAGATTAGGTCCCCAGCTTTCAGTACCTACTTAGTGGTGGGTCCCCATATTGCAATAATGATCCAGTGGAGGTCCCCGGGATCCAGTCATGATAACATGGGGGTCCACAGAAGTCAAAAGGTTAGGAATCACTGGGGTAGGGGGTACAGAGGGAGTAGAGGATAAGGCAACAATAAGGAAGAGAGAGGAAAGGAATGAAAGAAGAAAAGAGGGTGAAAGAATGGGGTGGAAGTGTACAATTCTCCCCAGCCTTGGAGCATGCAAAGAACCACACCACTCACAGAGCTCTGCAACAGGCATCTTTATTCCTTAGCATACAATCACGCACCGCTCTTTGATTTGATCATAACCTTTAAAAAACACACTTTAACAGTTCCCAGCAAGTTGTGTAATTCCTCTATTGAGTCTGCCTAGAACCACGAGGCCCCTACAGCACCTAGTATCACGACACTACCCTCTCCCCATGTTAAATAAAAAGTATACACAACCGTTACATTTCTTAATAAGTCGTCGAGGCGCTCAAACTAGCCAGATCAAGTGGTATGAGGTAGTTGAGATGCACTCTCGTGCACCGATGGCACGGGTTCTGATGCTTGATCTGGACTGTTAGGCGGGATCGTCTCATTCATATTTGCAGGAGCTGATGAATGTCAAGGTAGGTGTCTAAAAATGTGACGAGTCCCTTGTGATGGACTCTGTGGGATGATGTGCTGTCATCATGTGTCCTTTGCCCACCACCATCTTCAGAGGGTCAACAGCAAACGCAGTGTCTGTTTTTCGCTTTTGTTTCTGTGTGGCCAGGACCCAGTCACCTTCATCGAAGACTGTTTCCTGAGCTTGTAAACGCTGGTCATAATATGTTTTCATTTTGCACTTTCGAGAGGTGTCTCTTACATGATCCTTATCAGCATTCAAAGGTCGGTCCACTGTGTCAGTTTGGCTCCAATGGCTCTCTCAAATAGCAGGACTCTTACCAGTTGTGGAGTGAGGAGTTGAACGATAAGAACGGCGGGCTTGATACAGGGCCTGGTTTTACTTTATTCCCTCTATCAATGTCCATTGAATTACCCTTTTGAGGGTACTCATGAATTGTTTCACAACACCATTGGCTTGGAGCCACAGAGGTGTACTCTTTTGATGCGTGACATCTAATCTGACCAGAAACTCCTTGAATTCTTTGTTATTAAATGGCGGACCTTTGTCACATTAGGGAATGGTGAGGATATCCCACGCTGCAAAGATGTTGTCCAGCCACTCGTTGACCTTGTCTTGGGTTGTTGATGATAGCACCTCTACTAAAGGAAAGCATGAGTTCTCATCAATGACTACCATAAGAAGATGTCAGTTTCCTAAGGGCCCAAAGAAATCAACTGCAACTCTTTCCCAAACCTGTGCAGGAAGGTCAGACATCGTCAATGGATGTTGTGTCACTTTGGGGGAAAAGCAGTTGCAAAGATGGTACTCTTTCACTACTGAGTTGAAGTTACATTTTTGAGGACAAGCATGTTCTTATCAGCATTAGTAGCAGCAATAATCTGTTTAATAGACAGGATGGCTGGTGTGCTGGACTTCAAAATAAAGGTAATGTATTCCTCAGCCGTTTTGGATGTCGCACTGAGACGATGTAGTGGTACTCGTGAAAAGTTATAAGAAAGCTTCTGATCTTTATCCAGCTTTTGCACAGTTGCATAGTCATAATTTTGTAGCCACAATCCCCACCTCTCTCAGTGGAAGGGGGCATCTTGACCTTCGGGTTTCCAAAAATAGAGAGCATCGATGGTGGTCTGTAATGACAGTGAGATGTTTTCCATATAGAAACACATGAAAATGTTTGCAGGTACACACTACAGCCAGACCTTCTTTCTCCAGCTGAGAATAGGCACATTTGGTGTCAGACAGGCTTCGACTGACATAGGCCACAATGTGTCACTGGGCATTCTGATGACCATTATGTTGAGCAAGACTTGCCCCCATCCATACAAGGCTCGCATTTACTGTGATCTCAGTATGTAACTTGCGGTCAAATTAGGTCAGTTGCACTTTCAATCACATGTTTTAGTCATTCAAAGCTTTGATCATATTCAGCAGACCACTGGAAAGAGACAGTTTGTTTTGTCAAGTCTCTTAATGGCACATTCACTGTATCAAAGTCACAAATGTACCTTGAGCAATAACTGGTCATGCCTAAGAAGGATCGCAGCATGGTAACATCTTGTAGGGGGCTAGTAGCTGACAGTGCTTGCACTTTATCTGGGTGAAGAGTCATTTCCCCATCAGAGAATATATGCCAAAAGAATTTAAAACTGGACTGTAAACTCATATTTTGATGCGTTCAGAGTGAGACTGGTATCAGCAAGTAATGGGAATACTTGTGTAAGAGCCTTGTCATATTCCTCTGTGTTGTTTCAAATACCAGTATGTCATCACTATGATTAAAAGCATGAGTGACAGGTTGATTTATTCAATGTATAACAGCCTAAAACATCTCTGCAACTGACAACACTCCAAAACTCAACCTGTTGTATCTGAACAAACCAACACAAGTTGATAAAGTAGTGATGTACCTGCAGTTCTCTTCCCACTGTGTTTGATGGTATTCCTTGTTCAGGTCAAGACAGGAGAAGAATTTGGTGCTATTCTGTTGCATGATCATGTGAGCTATCTGTGGACCAGGATGTCTTTCTCTCTCAATTCCTTTGTTGGCCTGGCCCATATCAACACAGATGCGCACTGCACCTTCACTGTCCTTTTTTGGCACCACCACTATGGGCGAAACCCATGGGGGTGGACTGGTGGAGTGCTCAATGAAGTCATGCTTCAACAGCGTTTCTAGTTCTTTCTCAATGGTTGTTTGCAAGTGAAAAGGGACTCAGAGGTGCTGCTGGGCAACAGGAAGAACATCCTCATTAATCCTGAAGTCACACTTTCATTGTCTTGAGCTTTCCTAGGCCATGAAACAAAGTAAACTGATTTACAATTTCAGATTGAGTGTGAAGCTTGTAATTGAACATTATCAGTCCCATGTCAGCAGCAGTGGCAAAAATGAGTATCCATGCACTGGACGAAGTTCCTTAAGGAAAATGAATTTGGGCTTGCACTCATACTACTTTATGTCTCATTGTGGCTATGAATGACTCTTGACTCTGCAATGGTTTATAAGCAGCCTATATGTATACCTTCATGTTTAATGGGCTGAGGTGTGGCTTAGGAGTTGGCTATTCAACAGCTCAACTGGCATGCCGTCAATCGATGCACCGCCATCTATGATAAAGGTTATGGGGAAATTGTTGGCTTTTGTTGTAATCTTGGGACAGTGTCCAAATGAATTCAGTTGTTTCCTTTGTTTGCCTTTGTCTTTTGTTCTTCCTTGCAAGCAACCGTACTGACCTGCACCTGTCTTTCCTTGGTCGACATCATCATCGCACATCCATCTTCTTTACTGGCGCTTGATAGGGACACTGAAGAGCCTTTATAGGATGAGCTTGACGACAATGAACTTTCTCTGGTTTCTACTTGTTGTAACTGATGCTGCTTTTCATCCTTGTGGGCATGACTAGAATGCTTGAGAAGCTTTCTGACATCCATTTTCTCTTCTCGCTGTGACATATTTGGTTTCTCTTTCACTTTGTAAACCGTTATGAAGTGGTTTTCTTTCCCGCAACCTCTGCATGTCTGTCCTATGGCTGGATATTTATCTTCATGGAGAAATGGAAACCTACATCAGAAACACAACTTTATCTTCTTTGAAGACATTGACTTGCGTACTTCCACCTTGTGCTTATTCATGATCAAAGCTGAATCATTTTTCACTGTTCCAGCTTCTATATCTGTAGCTTGGTGATCTGCTCTCTCATCGGCTCTTGCAGTCATAATATTTTCTCTAGACTGAGAGTCTCTCTCAAAATGCGTCGTTTGAAAGAGTCTGAAAGAGAGCCATCAATGACTCTGAGGTGTATGGCTTCTTCATCATTAAATTCACTAAACTTGCAATGTTTGATAAGCACATCAAGGGGGGCATTACGACCCTGGCGGACGACGGAGAAGCGGCGGTCTTACCGCCAACAGGCTGGCGGTACAATTTTTGCAATTATGACCATGACGGTTACCGCCATGGTCATCCACCACTTCTCCGTTCCGCCCCCCAAGGCGGAGATAACCGCTGGGCTGGAGACCTGGGTCTCCAGCCTGGCGGTCCGCACAATACCGCCGGCGGTATTTTGACCCGCCTGACCACCATGGATTTCATGGGGTTTGGAACCGCCATGAAATCCATGGCGGTAAGCACTATCAGTGCCAGGGAATTCCTTCCCTGGCACTGATAGGGGTCTGCCCCACCCCCCACCCGAGTCCTTCCCCTACACCCCCCACCACCCCTGCCACCCCCACCCCTACCCCCAACATCACATCACATCACACATACACAGCTGACACGCACGCAGGCACCACCAACACACATACCCGCACACACATCAACATACATGCGAACAGCCACACACACAGTCATACACGCACAGCCACATTCAGACATACACGCACACATCCATACAGACATTCTTACAGACATACACGCACTCATTTCAAAACACACAACACCCCCGCAAGCATACACGCACTCACACCCCCCCTCTACATGCACACACGCACACCCCCATGCACCCACACAACACCCCCCCAGCCCCCTCCCCTAACGGACGATCAAATTTACCTGGTCCGTTGTTCCTCCGGGAGGGGACGGGATCCATGGGGGTTGCTCCGCAGCCACCACACCGTCAACAGAACACTGCCACGCCAGGACGTGATTCGGTGGGCGGTGTTCTTTTGACGTGGCGGTGGAGGTGGAGCAACCGCCACTTCCCTGCTGCCCGCCAGTATGGCTGCTGGCGGCTCTCCATCCGAAAAAGGATGGAGAGCTGCCAGCAGTCATAATACGCTGAGCGGAAAACCGCCACCACTGGTGGTTTTCAGCACGGCGGTCCCTTGGCGGTCTTCTCAAAAGACCGCCGAGGTCAAAATGACCCCCTTAATGATTAATGATTTTCTTGTCATCTCCTTGTTCTAGGACATCTAGAAAGTCATCGAATATCTCGATCCATGCAGTCCATTTGGCGCCAATACATTGCTTTTTGGTGGTGCCGAATGAAGGTGGTGGTTTCAAAAACACAGCTGCATCGTATTTTGAGCTATTTTCTATTACTGCTGAGAGCATGTGCCGTTCAAATGACTGCTGATGTTCACCTGGACTGGTAACCTTTGCAAGCACTGGCCGTGTGCTCACACTTGGGTCATTGTGCCCAATCAGAGATTGTAAATCGCCGTCTTTTTTCTTGATGGAGAGTAACAGTTCTTTTTATTGCAATTGATCACTGTTGTGTTTAGCTTTTTGCATTATACCTGTTTGTCATTGCCGCATTTCACTTTGTATCGATGATGGCTATGTGTTATGGCGCTACACAGTGTTTATTTTTTTTCAGCCTCACGAATGGATTCTGGTGGGCTTTTTGAATGTGCTCCTCAGCAGGGCCTTCCACTTTTTTGAGAGTCATATACGTGCTTGAGCGGAGTCTCGACTCCACACATGCCAACTTCGAATTGCTTCCTATCGATCTCAGTGCACATGGCATGCACAAGCAGTTTTCTGTCTCGTTGCAAACTCTCAGGGAGAGCAGTCTTGTTTCTTCAGGGCACAGATCCCACCTTCGTCACCAGTTGTTGCATCCTCCGCCAGCCCTGGATCATGCAGGAACCATACCACACATGGAGCTCTGCAGCAGACATCTTTATTCCCCAGTATACCATCACACACTGCTCTCTGATTATGTCATAACCGTTAACAATCACACCTTAACATCTGTCAGCAATTTATATAATTCCTCTATTGAGTCTGCCTAGAACCACAAGGGTCCTAGCACATATAAGGACATATTTCTTTTAGTCGCTTCTGCTCCACCTAATGACACCATGGCACACAGTTGTTAGGACTGTAGCGTCAACGTTTTTGATGCTATTGTGGCGCTTTGCGCTGGCACAGCAAAGCACAGGGAGACCCATTGATTAAAATGGGTGTGTCATTTTAACGCTTGCTCTCAGCAGGCATTAAAAATGATGGGAAAAAATGGCGCAGTGAAATGTTGTAAATTTCACTGCGCCATTATTTTGGGCCTCCCTTCGTTGGAACGCCCCCAGCATACATTCTGCCTGACGCAGGCATTATGTGGTGCAGGGGGTTGCAAAGTGGCGCAATGCAAGCATTGCTCCACTTTGTAAATACGACAGGGGGAATTCCAAGTTAGCGCTGCCTTAGCATAAAAAGTGGACACCATGGCGGCACAAGGTGGAGCTAGGGGCTTGTAAATATACCCCATAGTCTCATAACACTACAGAAGGCAGAAAAAATGTGATAGAATGGGATAAAGAAATAAGGTTGAACAAGAAAGAGAAAAAAGATAGAGGTGAGCAGAGCGGGTAAGATAAAAGAAAGAGAAAAAAATGAAATAAGGAGAGAAGGGAAAAAAGAGATGAGGATGACTGAAAGACAGAATAAGGGAAGAGAGAGTGAGTAAGGTAATAGAGAAGAGAATGGATGAAGCAGGTGTGAAGAGAACAGGGTGGAGATAGGGAGGTGAGAAGGAAAGACAAGTAGAATGAGTAATTTGGAGGCCTGCAAATTACATTAGTATTGCAGATGCAGGGTGCAGGGGAGTGATGGACATGCTACACCTTATTTATGACAATATTTTAGTACCGGCTGGAAGCCTAAGGGCCTCATTTTCAAAGAAATGACACAGCGTGGTGCTGCAAGTCAGCCTGCTGCCCCACGCTGCTTCATTCAGGGATGCGCCGTATTGACAGAAATATGACACATCCCTGTACTTCACTCAGTGCTGACACACATACAGGTGCCATAGTACGATGGTGCAAAGGTGCCTGCGTTGCAGGGATGATTGTTTATGTACAGGAAGGGACACACTCTTTCTATGTGGGCAGAATGCAGCACACATAGGAAGGAAAAAAAGTGGAGCAGTAATGTTATGTCTCCCCTTGTGCCACTTTAACCCCACCCCTGAGGTGGCGTATGAATCTGACACATCCCCAGCCTTGTAAATCTGGTGATGCATCAGATTCCACCAGGTTATATGGGTGTTGCATGGGAACACCCACAGCAACACCAACGGAACAACCCTTTCATGCAGAGTTATGCGTGAAAGGGTGCCAAATTTACAAGACCATGAAAAGCCACACAAGGTGGCTTTACATGGCCTTGTAAATATGGGCTGGCACACTGTGCTACCGGAGGGTAAAAAAAAGACGTTCCAATGGCGCTCTGTGCCTCTAGGGCATTGTAAATGGGGACCTGAATTCATTGCTTGCACTAGGTCGCATTTCCCCCTGGCTACAACACTGTAAGTGCCTTTTCAGACAGTGCAGCTAGGGAACAGTGAGCTGTGTTGTCTGAAAATAAATCTCTACAGCAGAAAAATATTGGGCTAAAATAACTGATTTAATGCCCTGAAGGAGTTTAAAAGAGCCTCTGCACTGAGCAAGCAAAGCCCAGTATGATACTGTTTCAGGCATTTGTATGAGTAGCTTTCAGCATGTGGTCAAATGTTTTGAGTCCTTCGGTGTGGTATGTAAGAATTTCCTTAAGTGTAACTGTATAAAGGTCTCTCCTGATGAATATTTTCTTACTTTGTTTCAGCTCTTGTTGCGTTATTATTTAGCTTACTGGCGATTTTCATTTCCCAACAACATTTGCACGTGGTAAAACAACAGTTTCAACCTGGTAGCATGTTTTGGAGATGCAACAAAGTATGCTATTGCTTGACCGTGTAAGCGTGCAAACCTATGTCTCATTTACTTTCCTAATGCACACTAATGGCTTGGACCGGGAGCACGGTAGTCCCTATTGGACTTAGGTGCTCGTGGCTGGAGAAGACTCTAATTGATTAAATTTCATACATTACATTTAAGTTGTAATCATTTTCAATAAGAACGACAGACGAGGACTAAAGTTTAAACGTTTACTGAAGAACATCAGTACAGAACTGCATAAGCTGGACCATCAATCACTTAAGCATATTAGCATATAGATCATAAAGAATTCAGGAAGAACTCAGTAAAGTTCTGCTGGAAATCCAGTACAGATTCACCTTCTAAAAAAGGAAAAAGGGAGCCACTGAAGAAGAAATTTCATAATTGTATAGGATTTTAACGAAAGAGCTTCAGACATTTACTACACAAATGCATGGTTCACCTGGGATGCACCAATGGGGAACAAGCAAGAAGAAACATTTTACTAAGGAATACATCCAAAGATTCTCTTACCATTCAACTACATTATACCTGGACATTCTCAGAGTCTACTCAGATGACATGACTTGTTACATAGTATGTTATTCAATCTGACACAGTTAGGTGGTTCTGAAATAGGTACATCTCATTCAGTTCGACTGGGAAGGTATTTGCCTTTTCTTTGCAAATCCTACAATCCTTTTTAATGTAAAAATAATAACTGCAAAAATAATCAAGATATATGCAACCATGTCACATTAAAGATGAAAGAAAACACAAAGTTGTCCTAGGTTAACGTAAGCTTGGTTTGTCACATCTTAAACTACATAACACATCCTACAATGCCCCCCTGATGATTTCAAATCATCACATTCATGTGTTCATTAGAAAACAGACCCCATCATTCTTGGATTATTTTGCTTGGATCCCTCCAGCTCTTTCATTGTGTCATAAAGTTCACTCTGCTTCTCTTCAAACTTTACGTCAACTGTCTTCGTCCTTCTTACCCTTGCTTCTACTGACAGCTTCTTTTCCCACAGTTTAACCCACCATCTGATGAAAGTCCTTGGCAAAGTTTTTTTAAAAAGTACACATGCACCACCAATTAGTATAACCAAGAGAGGGGTGAAAAGCAATTTTAGTATTCCTTCCCCTACTGTTCCTAACCAATCGGCTATTTTGGCCTATGCCCTTTCCAACAGGGCCAAATATGGAACCTATTCCCTACCAAACACCTGTTTTAGTGAATTCATTTAGTTCATGGTTAATATTTGTAATACTGGCAACATCATTGTTAATCTGGTTATCAATTTTGGGTCTGTAAGTACAGAATTCATATCATGAATTACCTTATCAACTCCACTTTCCTTTGTGATAAGCATGTCTAAAGTGAGGCGGTTTTGTATGATCATTGCTCTCATTGCAAGCATTTCTTAACTCAAAAATGACCCATTGCATCTAAAATAAACACAAGAATGCATATTGGGTAAGAAATAGTACTAAAAGCAACATAACATGAACAGCGAGCGCAAGCGACCACTAAATGTGCTTTTGGCATAGGATTTTCACCAAACTAACTCCCGGCATTTAGTGCAGTTTTTTTAATCACAAATTGTCACTTCTAAAATGGGTGTGAGCAGGGATTTTGCAAAACAAAGCAGTGCTAAATGTGCTGTTGGGGTAGAATTTTCCCTCCAACTTACTCCCTGCATCTAGCGCTATTTTCTTAGTGCAAAATGCCCCCTTACATTCAAAATGTACACAAAAATGCCTTATGTGTTAAGAAATAAAGATAAATGTAGCTGAACACAAATAGTGATTGGCCGCTTGCAGTCTCTAAGCATGCTCTCACAGTTTAGTTTGGTTTATTCATTGTTGTATAGCACATGGCTACCCCACCGTGCCTCCCAGCGCTTGACTGCAACAGCTACCAACAGTTCTAACAGATACTGTAAATAAATAGCAGTTAAAAGAGGTGTATTTTTAGCTGTTTTCCTATACAATTTTCAGGGTCTTGGTATCTGAGAGACAGAGGTAGGCTATTCCACACTTTGGGTACCACATATGCAAAGGTACAACTGCCACACCTTGCCTTTCTGGCTCTAAGTACCGTCATGAGTTTTAAACTGCCTGTGCGGAGGTCTCCCCTCGGGACATATGCAGTAAGTAGGTTCCTAATAATAGGTGTGTTTTTCCATTAAAGGCCCTATGGGTAATGCAAAGAACCTTAAAATAGATTCTTTTTTGGACCAGTAGCAAGTGAAGCACTTCCAGGGCAACCCATCCGATTCATGTTTAGGTATTTTGAACAGTACTCTGGCTGCAGCATTCTGTACCTCTTGCAGTTTTCTTATCACATATTTAGGACTACCCAAAAAGAGGGAGTTCCCATAAGCTAATCTTGAGTTTATGAGGGCTGCACAACCACGCTCCTGGTGGATGGAGGAAGTAGATACAGGAGTCTTCCAAGTGATCTTAGAATTCCGACACACGAGACAGGTAGTTTCTGGGATTGAGTTTTCTTTGAGAGAGATCGTCATCAACCAGAAACCCAAGCATTTTACTGCGTGAGCCGGCTTGGGTAGTTCTTCTAGTTGTACTGGCCAGCTAAACTCCATCCATCTTGTCCTGGTATTACCCACCACTAGCACTTCAGTTTTAGGCTAATTGCAGCCACCCAACCTGTTACCTCTTCAAGACATGTCCCCAGGAGGGTGGAAGAGTGACTTGTTTCAGATGTGAGGGTCATAATAATTTGAGTATCATCTGCAAGAGGAGAGACACATACATGTTAAAACATGTGAAGCTAAGAGAGGATTCTTGTGGGTAGCCGCACTGCAGGGAGTGAACTTCAGAGTGTAGAGCACCATCCCAAACCTGAAAACTTCTCTCACTCATTAAAGCTTTCAGATATTTAAGGGCATTTCCTGTCATTCCCACGTCCTCCATCCTTTGAGGGTGGGGTGAGAGACAGTATTGAATGCCGCGCTCAGGACCAGCATGATCATAGCCGCTGAGCCTCCTTCTCCCTGATCTGAAATTGCCCTGAGTTCCTCAGTCGATATCAGCAGAGCTGTTTCCATGCTATTGCCGGCCCTGAAACCTGTTTACGTGGGATGAAGAATCTGGTGGGATACAAGGAGACAGGTGATTGTTTAAATGCTTTTATAGTATTTTACTAGCTACTGGAAGCATAGAGATTTGCCTATAACTCTCTATCAACACAGGATTTGCTTGCAATTTTTTTAAAGTGGTTTTACCATTGCCTCCTTCCATTTTTGAGGAATACAGGCAGTTTTCAGGGAATTATTAAGTATATCAAGAAGAGTGGCCAGAAGGGTGGAACCACCCATACCTAGAACATCCAGTGGGGTCGGATCTGCGGGGGATCCAAATTTAATAGATCTGAGGATGTTTTACAGATCTTCCTGAAGCAACACAGGAAAAGACATCTCCATGGCAGTGGGAAATGGCAGTGAGTTTAGAATTTTCTTAACTTTCTCCATGAGAAATGTTGCTAGCAGGCACTCCCCTTCCTCCCACAGGCACTGTCATTGGGCCTGCTCATATTCCAAACATTATGGGAATCAGGACAGTGTGAGATGTGAATGGGTTATGCTATTTTGTTCTTTCTAACTTCTAGTTCCCTGCAAACACAGGGTTTGTGACTGGCATAAATGTGTACAGAAGGACAAACAAATGCAAAGGATTACTTTTTAGAGCTAACTTTCTTTTATTTTGCCAAGTTGTCTTTTCCCACTTTGCACTTATGTTTTATTTTGATTTTGCTCTTGGGCGCTGTTCTGAAAAGATGATGATTATCTTGTCACAAATATTGCAAATCAGTATTGTTTCTATTCTATGTGTAGTTTCTGAATGGATGCTTTAATACGTAGTTGTGCAGTGCACCCCAATTCATCCCACTCCATTCCGCCCCACTACAATCTACCCCAATCCGCACCACATCAATCCACCCCACTCCAATCCAAAGCACTCACCTCAATCCAATCCAGTCCAACCCTCCCCACTCCAGTCCTCCCAACCCACCCCAATCTATTTTGCCCCACTTCAATTTGCCCCACTCCAATCCAAAACAATCTGCATCACTCCAAAACAATATGCTCCACTCCATTCCGCCCCATTCCAATCTGCCCCACTCCAACCCAAAACAATCTGGCCCACTCCAACCCAAAACAATACACATACTCCAATCCAATCTACCTCACCCCAATCCTATCTGCTGCAGTCCATCCCAATTCACCCCACTCCCATCTAATCCACCCCACTCCATCCAGTCCACCCAACACAACCCAATCCACTGACTCAATTCACCCTAATACAATCTGCCACACTCCAACCTGCCCCACTCCAATCCAAAACAATCTGCCCCACTCTAGTCTGCCCTACTCCAATCCAAAACAATCTGCCCCACTCCTGTCTGGCCTACTCTTATCCAGTACAATCTGTGCCACTCCAATCGTCCCTACTCCAATCTGCCCCACTTCGATCTAAGAAAAAATGCCACACATCAACCTGCCCCCCTCCAAGCTGTTTCTATCTCCCACACTGCAGTCTGCCCGCTCCAATCTGCCGAACTTTAATCCAAAACAATCTACCCCACTCCAACATGCCCCACTCCACCCTACCCCACTCAAATCCCAAACAACCCACTTCAATCCAAAACAATCTTCCCCACTCCAATTTTCCCCACTCCAATTTTCCCCACTCCAATCTAGTCCACCTCACCCCTAACCAATCCACCCCACTCCATCCCAATTCACCCCACTCCAATCCACCAGAATCTACCCTACTACTATCCAGTCCACCCCACACCAATCCAATCCACCCCAACCCAGTCCAGTGCAATCTACCCCACTCTACCTCACCCCAATCCAATTTACCCAACTTACCCCAATCCAATCCAGTTCAATCCATCCCACTCCAGTCCAATCCTCCCCACTCCAATTCATCCCCCACCCCAATCCACTCCAATCCATCCTACCCCACTCCAGTCCAACACACCCACTCCACTCCACTCCAATCCAACCCACCCCCAATCCAATCAACGTCACCCCACCCCAATGCAATCCACTCCCTCCAGTCCACCCCACTTCAATCCACCCCACCCCATTTCAATCCAATCCATGGCAGTCCAATCCACCCAAACTCCAATCCACACCACTCCAATTCATCCCACTCTACTCAAATCTACCCCACTCTACACCAATCCACCCCATTCTACCCAAATCCAATCCACCCCACCCATTCCAATTCAGTCCATTGTAGTCCAATCTAGTTCATCCAGCCTATACCACTCCAGTCCACCCTATTCAAATCCAATTCACTCCAATCCACCCCACTAGAATCCACCCCACCCCATCCCAATCCAATCCATCCTACCCCATTCCAATTCAGCTCACTCCACTCCACTCAAGCCAATCCATCCCACTCCAATCCAATCCACCCCACTCATCCCACTCCAATCCAGTCCATCTCACTGCAGACCACCCCAGTCCACTTCAGCTCACCCCGTTTCAATCCACTCCATTCTAATTTATCCACTAACTCCAATTCACCCCATCCACTCCAAACCACCACACCGTATGCCAAGGGACCCACTCTGTGCCAATCCAATTCACCCACCCCATCCCAGTACCCTCCTCTCCCCTCCACTCAATTCAATCTATCCAGCCCACCCATGCCAAGCCACCAAACCTCACTCCACTCCACTCCATTCCAATCCACCTCATTCCAGTCAATCCACCCACCCCAATCCACCCCACTCCAATCCAATCCACCCCTCTCCAGTCCAATGTAATCCCTTATTCCGATCCAATCCAACCCACCCCACTTCAATCCAATGCACCCTAACCCTACCACTCCAATCCAAACTACCCACCCTAATCCAATCTATCACACCCCACTCAAATCCACCCAATCCAATCCACCTCACCCCATTTCATTCCACCCCACCTCACTCCAGTCCAATCCACCCAACTCAGTCCACCTCACTCTACCCCAATCCAATCCAGACCAATCTACTTCAATCCACCCCACTACCTCAATCCGCTCTAAACCAATCCACCCATTTCCACTCTACTCCACACCAATCTGCAATACTCTTTGCCATTGAAGCTCTGCACTTGACTCCCTTCTATTTAACTCTACAGCACTCCACTCCCCCTACTCCACTCTACGATACTCTAACAAATCCACTCTAGAGAACTGCACTCCCCCACTTCACTCTGCCACTCCACAACACTAACTTTATTCATGCTGAACAGCAGCCACACTGGCGCACAACATGGCAAAACACATTGCCAAAGCCAATAGCTCTTGTATAGGAGAGACCTTTTGGCGTTGCCAATGCTTGTTATAATTTGCAACCTGTTCCCAGAGATTCCTAGCCTCAAAATATCTTGGTTTAAGCTGGGATCTTAGGTCATACGTTCTTCTTCTCAGATTTCCGATTCTCGGTATATGGAATGTGCCGCTCATTGAAATCCACAATTTCCCATCTTTTGCTGTGTATTCCTTACATTACCTGAGCCACATGCACGTGTGTAACCATTTCATTGATGGTATTTACCTAGCTGGTGTGCCTTCGGACAGAAATGTCTCTTTCTTATTTGAATCCTTCTGATTTTTTCAAAAAGGCGAGTTCCCATTATGTCAATATTCAAAATTCGTTTTCTACAGATTGCAAGATAATGTTGGGATTTTCATCCAAATTTGGAAACCCTTTCTAGCTAATACAAATTCTATTAATATTCACACGTAAACGTTTTCTCATTCTTTGTATCCTATCTTTATTAAGACTTTTTTATTATTGTTTTGAGTCATGCTGTTATTAAGACAATTGACATCTCGCCCATTAACACTGTTATTTTAAGTAGGACTTACTGTTCACCAATTCAACATTGTTGAATTGGCAGGAATATCTCCATTTGAAATGTTATATATGTGGATTTGCATGATATTACTATCTCGACTGTCTTCTAACAACCTATAATATATGGTTTCATACATATTGCATAATTCTTTCTTTCCAGAAAAAAAAAAAAATTGCTTTCACTCTACTCTCAAGCACTCTGCACTCTGCTGAGATCACGATTTATCTGTTAATACCAATGCGTCTTAGTCAAAGGTCAGCCAATTACAATGTGGCCCCAAAGTATGTCAGCTTAGGATGCCAGCACCCTACGATGTCAGAACCTGTATACTGCCAACTTCTGAACTCTACCTACCTTTCACACTGTTAACATTTGCCTGCTTTTTCCTACCTGACATTTCAATGATACAAGAATACTATCCACTGCATACCGCACTAAACTCTTGAACTGCAAGTCTACCATACCAAGCCTTTTCACTCCTGTGCACCAAGGAATGAACAACCACCGAGCATGTTTAGCACATTAGCTCAACATAAATGTAATGTCAATATGCTGATGTGACTGATAGTATCTCACAGTACACTTCACATTTGCAGAAAAAATTGACAATTTGACAAATCTCTGAATTATTTCTGATTAACTAACTGACTGAGGTACCTCTCAACAGTCTCATACCTCAGTGTCCTTTAAACTAAAACTCATCATATAGTGTTGCCTTCAAAAGTAAAAAAAAACATAGTCAAAAATACAATAGTTGTAGTCCAAGAACTAATTCAAAGTATTTGGATTCAAACTTTGTCCACTGCATTTCACCACAATATTTCAGACTATAAATTCCAACATGTGCTGCTTTGCTTTAGTTGTCATCCCGGTTCCACATACGCAAATCCTTATTGATAATGGTTTGGGCTGGGTCAATTTGAATTTTAAGGCTGTCTGACCCATGAAGGTACAGTCATCGGTTCCATGATCCATTTAATTCATTTGAGTAGGTCCAATCAGTACCAGATGAATCCAATCGAAACCATCAGCTCTGCTACCAGATCTGTCAGTGCACAAACCTGTGTCTCATTTTTCTCCTAATGCACGCTAGGAAGCATTTTAGTTACCATCAGACTTTGGTGCTTCCTGTTGGTGCTGTATCTACTTAATTAAATTGCATACCCTGAACTTAAGTTGTAAGCATTTCTAATAAGAATGATAGACAAGTACTAAATTTTAAACGTTTACTCAAAGTATATCAGTACAGAACTGCATAAGTTGGACCATCAATCAAGTATATAGGCATATACATCGTAAATAATGCAGAAACAACTCATTAAAGTTTTATTGGAAATCCATCGTAGCTTTGCCTTCTAAGAAAAGGAAAAGGTGAGCCACTAACAAAGGGAATTTGCATCGTTTTATGGGATTTCAGACAAAGAGCTTCTTACAGTTACTGCACACACACATTGTTCACAGGGTATGCACCAATGAGTAACAAGCAAGATGTTGTAAATTGGGTCTCTAGTAGGCAGAGGTATACATCCTGTACAGTAGGGACCACAATCCTAGTCATGGCAAGTTAAACACACATCCTAAATTACCCTGTGCTCACTCTCTGGTAGCTTGGGGCGGAGCAGGCAGGCTTAACTTAGAAGGCAATGTGTAAAGTGTGTGTGCAGCACACACACAGTAATCACAATGGAAACACCACAATAAAACTCCACACCAGTGTAGGAAAATAAAACGTATTTTATCTGGTTAAATCAATACCAAAACAAAAAAAATCCAATCAGTGAGCCAGAAGATACGATTGTTGCAGAAATTATGATAAAAGCAGTGCTAGATGCGCATGTGCTCTTTCTAGAGCTTTTAAAGTAATTAAGTTCAGTGGTACAATGTTTGGAATACGGCTCAGGGCTCGACAGTCCCCTTTGCTTGTATACCTGTAGGGATGGTTGCCTCTGCGGTGGTTGTTGGCGGCTTCGCTCACGGGGCCCGCAGTGCAGGGAGGGTGAGGCACTGTTAATCAGCTGTCTGGGTAGGTGCCCCTGCTGTCTGAGTGTTGGGGGGCCTTTCACATGGGGTCTTCGGTGCTGAAAGGCGAGACGGGCTGTGGTGCAGCACTCAGACAAGGTGCTCCTTCCGTCCGGCTGTCAGTGGCTTCTTACTCGGGGTCTGTGGTGCTGGGAGACAGGTCGTGCTGCAGTGCTTTGGCACTTAGCTGACAGAGAGGTCTAGAGCAAACAATCAATCAATCAATCAATCAATTAATCAATATATGTAAAGCACGGCTACTCATCTGTGAGAGTTTCAAAGCGCTGGGTGGGAGGGGCCTCATCCGAAGAGCCACGTCTTGAGGTTCTTTCTGAAGATGGTGAGCGACGGGCTTTGTCTGAGGTGCAGGGGGAGGTTGTTCCAGCTCTTTGCTGCAGTGTAGGTGAAAGATCGTCCTCCGCAGGGCCATCTGGGTGGAGCAGAGGGATCTGGAGGGGGTGTTGAAGGAGATACTGTGGTTCAATTAAGCTGGGCCTGCGTTGTGTATGGCCTTGTACGTGTGGGTGAGAAGCTTGAAGGTGATTCGCTTCTCGACCGGAAGCCAGCGGAGGGTTATCAGGTATTGGGAGATGTGTTCTCGACAAGGGAGGTCCAGAATGAGTCTGGGGGCTGCGTTCTGGATGAGTTGAAGTTTTTTTATGTTTCTAATGGTGCCGGCGTAGAGGGTGTTGCCGTAGTTGAGCTTGCTAATGCCTGAGGCATAGGTGACTGCCCTGTGACAGTCTTCTGGGATCCACCTGAAGATCTTACAAAGATCTCACAAACATGACAGAGATCCCATCCGCCATATTACGATTCCATTATATCCCATGAAAATTGTAATACAGCAGATGGAATAAGCATAACGTTTGTGACGGAGTAACCCGTCTGCCACAATCTAAATCAGGCAATTAGTGTGCCAACAGGAGGAGGTGACAGAGTTTACCTGGCGGGTCATACAGAGTGGGAGAATGCTGCTTCTAGGTGGATCAGTGAGCACGTGCCCCTCGGCACTTGGGAACAGGACACTGTTGAAGACAGATGCAAGGCTCACGGCTTGTCAGAGTTCAGCGACAGCCACACAGAGAGGAAATCTTTGATGTCCCAGAGATTTCCCATAGGAGAGGGGTCAAGACAACAAGCTCTTGGAGACACTGTTGAAGTTGATTCCAGTCTCTGAGGAGCAGTGCAAACCAAGCAGCGGGGCAGCACAACAAGGCAGAGCAGCAGTTCCTAGGAACAGTCAAATCTGGCAGAGTGGTGATCCTGGCACAAATGAGTTGTTACTCCAGCAGGGCTTTCTTGAATCCAGTAGTGTACTGACTTTAGTGGGTCAGAGGCCCAGTATTTATACTAAAAACTGCCTTTGATGTGGGGATGACTTCAAAAGGTTTCTGTGATGTGCACAGGTCCCCCTTTCAGCTCAGCCTCGGCTCCAGACTATCAGTGGGGGGTAATCAGCACAGGTGTAGCTGTCACCTAGCCCAAGCCATACGTGTATTGGAGATATTCTGTAGGCACACAGGGCAGTGAGAGCAAATAAATGCCCACTTCCTAAATGCAAAAAGAACAGATGATGGACGGAATGCAGAACAAATCAAACATTCACCTCCTGTTACAGATCTGGGTTTAATCTATCAGTTTTTTGCTCGCTATACCATTCCAGTTTGGACCCAGCCTTATGCAAATCAGTCTTGAACCTGCTCCCAGTGAGAACAGTCCAGCCTGAACTACCAGGCCAGCTCCTCCCTGGACTGGAAATAAGCAAGCATCCTGGAAGCGGTGGAAAACACAAAGTTGTCCTAAGTTAGTGTTAGCTTGGTTTCTCATATGGATATACTTCAATTTCAGAAAAACAGATCCCACAACCTTCCACTGCCCTGATTCCCCAGACATTAAACCCTGCTAAGGATACTTTATATCTTAAAGGAGGTCTGTTAGGCAGTAAGAGAAAAGATTATTGGACAATGTTATTTCATAGAAGTTAAAGTAGCAATGGCTGGCAGAGATTATGGCTGGCAGAGATTTGTACTTGCACCCATCTAGAGCTCTTTACAGGTTCTGGTTGCAGCAGTCATGCGCTAAGAAGGCTTAGGGCCTGATTTAGATCTTAGTGGACGGGGCTACTCTGTCACAAACATGACAGAGATCCCATCCGCCATATTACGATTCCATTATATCCCATGAAAATTGTAATACAGTGGATGGAATAAGCATAAAGTTTGTGACGGAGTAACCCGTCTGCCACAATCTAAATCAGGCAATTAGTGTCTGGTGTAGATGTACTGGTGGCTGGCACCAGAGGCCAAGTTCAGTAGTGCTTCTCTCAATCAGCTGTAATGCAATAATGTGATTGACTAGCACATGGGAAAATAATAACCTCACACCTATGGTCCACAAATGTGTCAGCATGAGACCCTCCATCCGAATATCCAACCATTTGCTTCCTGATTGTGGTAATAAATAGTCCTTCAAACACAAAAGTGCCATTGAAAAGCCAAAGAGAGTTCAAAATAACAAACGCTGATAGTATACAAACAGGCCTGGCAAAGGGCATGGCTGCATATTAATGAATCGTGGTTGGACACACACCATTGATATACACACAAAGACACACATGTTTCTGCCTCCACAAACTGCCAATACATTGACCCGCACACTAAACTGTCAGACCAGCTCCTGGCACTACCAGATTTTCCCTTTAGCACCTGGAGCTTTAACCTGCCCGGGTGTCTGAGGTCTATTTTCGAAGTAGTCGGAGTGGTGGGAACTCTTAGAGATCGGGTGGGGGAGTAGCACACCAGTTGAGTGGTACCAGGCTCATGGAAATAACCATGGCCCTGCAGTCACCGTGGGGTGGGGGATGGGTGCAGGTGGAGCTGCGGGGCTGGAGTAGTGGGGCCAGCCTCTGACGAGCGGTGGTGGGCCAATGGGGAGCATTCTTCAGTGTGCCTCCTCTAACCCTAAAGCCTAGAAATGTCTGTGAGAAACTGGAGTCTTAGGGGCCCTTGCAACACTGATGGCACAGGGCAGCACCTGCAGAACTGCACTTGTTGAAAGCAGGGCATAACTTGTTGCAGGCACATCATTTAAATCACAACAATTTCTAGGCCGATGATGGGCATGCTATCACATTATCTTTCCTTTTTTAGTGTCTCTTAAGACACGCCCAGCAGCTAAATACAGCTTTTTAGTATTCAGGTTTGTTTTTTCAAGGATTTTTAATTTGAACACATTAGCAGTTTAGCCTTTAGATGCCCACAAGTACAACACGTTAGTCAGAAACGTTTGCCTTCCACAAGTCTTACAAGAGGCACTATGACATGTGATACCATCAGCCATTCCTGGCTTTACCACCAATAATATATTTTGTGAAAGCCCTGTATTTCAATCACAACATGCATTGAAACAAACACTGGCAATACAAATCGTTTTGTATTTTGTGGAGTGAAAACTGTTACACCATGCTTCACAACACAGCAAAGGTGCAACATAGCAGCAAACCAAGCTTCTGTAAGGCAACGAATAAGTAAAGGACAGGTGGCAGTAGATGGTGGAACATCACACAAACTTCTAATGCATCCATGACTAAGACAACTAAGATACCTAACACCCTAAAGAGGCAGTGCGAGAAGTTAAAGGGCTGTTGTACACCCTTTGTTTACTGTATAGACAAATTTACAAGTACAGAAGTCCATGAAGAAACAGCGAATCCTCTTATGGAATTTTCATACATTCGTGTACTCACATAGGATGATGAGCCCTCACATTCCTAGTGTGGTGGGCTTCAACTGGGGGTTCCACATCTAGCACAGTGAAGCATCCATGAGTACTACTGTTTACTGGTCGTACAGGCTCCGAGTTATGGATTTATAGCTTGGTTGAGGCTATGTGCTTTATGCCGATTTAAGATCTCCCTTTGCCAAACTACCAGACCTATATCAAAAATGTGAGTGGACATAGCAATACCAAAGCAAGCTTCCTTCTCTCACAGAAGGCAGTAAGTGCACTGTACCATTACCTGAAAAGTATTCATGAGGGCAGACTAGTGCAAGCTTTCATCACTCATAGACATGTAGGTTACAGACAGATCTCAAGAGAGAAAGTTTAAATCACTCCATAGGTAGACGAGTGAGTGAATATGTAAGTTCAGACAGTTCTCACACAGGTGATATTCCAGGCATCCTGGAAGTTCCGCTGCTGTCAATCAGAGACCTGCTCTTTGTGTTCATTCTTTGGTTCCACTGTAGAGAAGTAGACACCTAGTAGATTATTGTTATTGAGAGCAGCCCCAGCCACAAACTAAGTAACTGCATATAGACAAGTTGGCAGATGCCAGCCTCTTTAAAGTGGTTTTGAATATGCCCACACCAGTCGCTGGGCAGTCCAAACCTCACTGCTCTACCTGTTGAAAATACTGAGGGCCACCACTGCCTCGCTACATTCTCCATCCGTGTGGGCATGATTTTGTGTAATACCACTGGCCTCTGCTTTCATACAGCGGCAAAAGCTGTATTGCAACAACTGTGCAGTGAATCCGCATCATTTCGGAGACGTTCACAATTCGTCGTTTCGGAGACATTCACAATTCATTCAACGCACCATTCCGACATCACCCATGCCGCAGGGGTTCTGTTTGTTACCGTATTATCTTAAAGTAAAAAAAAAACACAGACGATGTCATTGGTTGGGAGTAAGGCAACGAGACGCACATTGTGGAGGAGGCGTGAAAGTTCACCTTTAAACATGATATGCCCCCTTCGACATACTTTATTATTCCCTGTGAAAGGATAATATTGCTCTGGGCTACCCCTTTGTGTTCACTCTGCTCGTCTACAGAAATGGGTTCTGGGAATTTATAACCAATGGCTATTTTCAAGCTAAACATAAAAATGCAGGCTCAATAAAAGACCTGAAGAGGATTTTCTTACACACCGTCTCAATTTTCTCACGCGTTTTTTTAACGAAAAATCTGAGACAAAGGAGTATAATGTAGTTCTCGCTACCTTGGCATTTGAAAGGAAGTATTTTGTTTTCGGCCTTGAGCTACTGCAGTTAACTAGTTGGTTGCCAGCATTTATCAATCACAAAGAAAGGCATGAAGACGCATGTTTGTAATTTGTTGGGTTAAAACATGAGGATGTAAAAATACAGTAAAAGAGTATATACCAGGAGAAACGCATTCTAGTTCTTTTCGAAATATCTTAACTATTTGAGACTACCTACCACCACATAGTAGCCAAAGACCGGAAAATAGGCACATGTCTATATTATTTCAGTCAACACCCATTCATTACTATTTAACACTAAGAAATCTAGAAATAATAATCTGAGAAAACAACTAAAACGTATCCGTATTGAAACAAAGTTTAGAAAGAAACTTTTATTAAAAATGTTTACAATTTTACAGTTATGAAAACAGATATATTATCTCTTTACAAACAATTACTGCGGTTTGCAAATACATTCAGATGAAAAGCACAGTAGTTTGCAAACTACAGGCAAAACTTTAAAAAGTGTCTCATCGTCTAAAAAAAGCAGGAGGGCCATAACACCTTGAGGTAAAGATGCCCCAGTCCTCTCTCTACCTCTTTAGTTCTCTTAATTGTTTTCCTTTTTCACGAAGGGATTTCAGAATTGCTGACAGGGATTTGACCACATGGAGGTATCAATTAAATTATTTTCATGTTGGTCTGACGATGTATGATTAATCTTCAACATATGCCAAGGCAGTGTCACCTAGGCACAAATACATACATCACAAATACAAATATATATTATCTTTATTGAAGCAAATATTTATCATAATATCAATATATCACCAAGAGAAAGCCTATCCACTCTTATTGCCCCGCTTATAACATCTTTATGTCTGTTGTTGTGATTCAATCACAATATTATTGTATATCTCAATTACTTGTACTTTCCTTTACAAGTCACGTTTGCATTGATCTGAACTTGTGTATATCCAGGCTACACAGTTTAAGGGTGCACTTTATGGGCTGGGAATTTGTGCCCAGTTTCTTCTTTTCCGGGATTTTTTTCCAGAATTTATACTAGACTACTGAGATAATCTTCACTTTCAATCTAAGAAGAAGTTCAAGGGTGCGTAGCATTGGAACCTGGGTAAAACTGATGTTTGCATGTCGAGGGTCGCCAAAAGAATACAGACATTAAACTCCAGACCCAGTCAAACATGTCATTTTTTTAAAAGTTGAGGACCATCTGGTGGCTTTATCTAGAAACCATTAGCATCAAAGTGCGATTGTAACCTATTGAGACACTGATTCCAAGTGGGCAGTTATAATCTTATCCTTGAATGAACCCCTGTTTAGTCATGGATTTTTAATTGTGATAATAGTGTTTTTATTGTCTTTTCCACAATTTTACCTTGTGAAATTTACTATGTGAAATCATGGGGTAAATTCTGAAACATAGAGAATTTGGTGTGAAAAGTACCATATTGCACAAGTAATTTCTAGTTTCTATGAGTAAATTTGGAATCGGAAATGTTTACTGAACCCAGTAAATACTGCACGACCCAATATCTGTACTTACCAGTTTACCTCATCTCTCAAAGTAGATCTTTTGTGATCCGGGCCCAACACACTAATGGCATGATTTGCAAAGATCAACTCCAGCTGCTCCTGAATTTCCATCAGAAAGCTACCTCGTGCTGTTGGGAAAAAAAGCTATGTGAATCAGGCAGTGCTTAATTTGTGCTTGTTGTTTCAGGTGCGGAGCACAGCACTTATTTTTGAGGACCGGCATTTATTTATCTGCCGCAAGCATTTACTGTGAGCAAAAGACACATATTTGAAAGACAAAAAAGTGTCACAATGGGAGGAAGCAGAAAGCTGCAAGAGTGATCTGAAGGGGTAGGGGTGGCCTGCAAGCCAAAGGGTAGTATGCTGGCTCATCTTTTTTTAACAACAAATAAATGTAATTCTAACTGACCAGTCACAATTTGCACTGCTCAGTCTACCTCCGTAACATTACTCCCTTCAATGTGTGAAGTGCAGGATCGGTCCACGTTTACCTTTCTTTGTATTCTGGCTCTTACAGTGCAATGTACAACATCACTCATCACAACTACAACTCCTAGATACACAGCAAAAAACATGAACTGGAACAGAACATTACGTATGCACACTGCTATCCTGCACAACCTGAATTTGACAATGCAGGCCACCTTGCACCATGTAGATTCTCGGTCTCACTTGGGCCCATGAACACCAATCTAGATTGTAAATCCTCGGAATAGAATGGTCATGTCAAATGAGAAACAACTCTTCTGAGAGGGGTTCAGGTGTGGGCTATGAGAAGTATCTACACATAGGGACATGGCAGGAGACATGTCTATAGTACCCTGCATGAAACTACAATGCACCCAACTAACCTAGCATGCAGGATGAGAGCACACAAGTGTCAGCTGCCATGGAAGGGACCACATGAACTACTCTCAACTAATAAATTGGACTGGGTGTTGGAGAGAACACAAAAGATGCACACTAGAGGACCATGTGTGTACAAACTAATGATGATGTGTAGGCCTGGTGAGCTACTACTACTGCTGTGCATTGTGTGTGCTGACTGTGCATGTCAAGCTGCCATTTGGTCTGAATGGGGAGACTGTGCATACAGATGAGGTGAGAATGGACATGTGTACTGAAATGTAGCCTCACAAACACACATGCACTGCTAGGTCTGACGGTGCCACACTTCCTGGGGAAGGATGGTAGAGAACAGCCCATTGGGGTACCATAACCTACATGTTATGTGGATCTGGGGAAGATGTAACACGTGCCAGGAGGAAGTCTGATGCAACATTGCCTCACAGTGCCACATGTATAAGTTAGAAGATGTCAAACAGGGACCTGACAAGGGATACTAAGAACTACTTAGCCACCACAAATGACAGGACTCATGGAAGCTCCCAGCTGAAGTGGGTGGGCCTAGTGATGTGGGAGTAGTATGTAGGCACGTGGTCCTAATACCAGCACTGCTACTATGTGGGTTTATGCCTGACCCATAACTTTCAATAACAAAGCAATATGTAGCACCATTGGATATGGTCACGCATAATCCATGTGTCCTAGGCATGTGAGAATGAATGTATGATCTAGGCAGCATCACTATGTGGCACTAATGTGTGTCCAAAAAAGTGGGTAATCAGAGGAGGCATGTACACATACAACAGTGTGGACCTGAGTCAAATGACATGTGACACTCTGCAGATAAAAAAACTCTGATGATGATGACATGGGGGTATGTCAGTGATCGTCATATACCCAGTAGGACAGGGTCCATCCCCTCAGAGTAGGCAAACAGTGAATGTGAGAATAATGCAGAGATACTGCCCTCTCCAATAGAAATACAGTGAAAGTTTGCATGATATCCATGCTAAACAGCTGTCCTACACATCACTGGTAAAATTAAAGTGCTACTCCTGAAAGCTTGAATGCCAACCTGATTACTCATGTTAACATCTAACAGAGATCACCATTAACATTTCTCATTGCAGAAGAGCATCCCTTACCTCCTGGCAAACAGCTGTCCTGGACTTTACCGATCATGTGGATAACGAGCTGCAAACCATCAACCCGGACACCCTCCAGAAAAACCTGTGTGCCATCCAGACACCATCTCCCATTATGGGAAGGCATAATAACATTGCAGATCTCAAGATGATCTGCCTAACATCCATCAGACACCACCTGCCAGCCCACCCAGAGCCCTGGACTCGCAGGAAACACAATAAGCATTTCAACAGACTGCGACCGGAGTCCAGCTGGATCTGGAAGATCAGTTGCGAGCAGGGATGGAGGCCATGGTGGGCACCCTAGAGGCAGTCCACAGGTACCTCAGTCCAAATGAGGATAGCTCCGCCATAAGAGGCACCTACTCTCTCCTCCTTGGCCTCCAGCAGAACCCTGCTGACATTGCTGGTGTCATGAGGCAGAGGCATGAGCAAATGCCCTGCCAAAGTGGCACCAGTGAGGTTGCCTAGCGGGTGGGGCAATCAGAAACATTTTGGAGTCCATGGAGTGGAAGCAGGACTCCCTCATTGTCACTATAGGTGCCAACCACTGTGACGTTGCTGTGCTGCAAAACCAGCAAATCCTCCCTGCTGCTGTGTTGCCTTATGTATTGCCACAGATAAAAGCTGCAGTGTACACAGGAACCACATCTTCAGCCCCTGATGTGTGTGTGTCTCCCCCCAACTCTGACACCTACCACACCCCTTTAACGGGAGGCAGCACATACATCAGAAGATGTAGACTGCACATCTTTCACCCGCAAAAATGTCTGTTAGCATTTCTCTGTGGTATATACCCACTTTCTCCTTTGCCCTGTGCTTCAGAATATGCCGGTGTCAAATCAACTGGCACTGTCCTCTGTTTCATTCTCTCTCTGTTGACCTTCCATATTTGTGGGCTGTTATTGTTGACAACCCACCCTAATGGCAATGTGGTCTTCCTCCTCCTCACTGAAGCACTCCTGTCCTACCCATGTCCCATGACATGTTCCTGCCACAGACACTAGGGATATTCACTGGCTCAAACATCTGTTGGGGTTGTTGTCCTATGATTTGTTCCTCTGAATATCATATAATTGTGCACATGTAAACAAAAGCACTAAGTACACCTTGTGTGCTGTATGTGTGTGTTTCTGAAGCAGGACTAATTTGAATATGTTGATTTGTGTTAAGCAAATACATTGACTACTTGCCAAAGGGATATGTGTGGATTGGAGCCTGAGGTATTGCCTCACAGACAGAGTGAAACATATTTGGTTAACATGTTTTGTATGTTGACTAGCGAGCAGTTACCAAAGCTCTCAAGCATGAAGTGCAACAGGTATAATGCAGTCATTGTGAAAGCTGATTTAAGTCACACCACAAGTGACTGGTCTAAGCATGGATAGTAACAACCAAACAACATTGCTGTGACAAGCAAATGATGCAAGTGTGAGTGAGTAAGGGCCAAACATCAGTGTGTGAGTCAACAACCATTGGATCAGGGTGAGTGCAATAGCTACAACATCCCACCACCAATGATTGTACCATGACTTACCTACAAAGAGCAACTGTATGTGGATACCTGTGTTGGGCTGTGTATGCATTCACATCCAGATTGTCACGTATACTGCTCAATGATGTTTGTAGATAGCTCATGTGATTCCTTGGTCAACCTGACAGACACCTGTCCATAGAGAAATTATTAGACCTGTTAGCTCTTGGTGTGGTTTCCCATGTCTTGTTGCTTCTGACCTACTGCGTTTGATTCTGTACTGAATTTTGCTTTTGCTGGCTTTAGGACTCTGGCCACTCTACCACTGCTTGACCAGTGCTCTGTGTCTAGATTGTATTGGTGATTGGTTTATTCTTGATTGGCATATTTGATTTACTAGTAAGACCCTAATTTAGTGCATCCTGGATGTCCAGGGCATGTAAATCAAATGCTACTAGTGGGCCTGTCGCACTGATTATGCCACACACATGAGTAATCCTGTAAACATGTCTCAGACCTGCCATTGCCGTGCCTGTGTGGGCAGTTTTAAACTGTCATTTCGGCCTGGTAAGGGCACCTACTTGCCAGGCCCAAACCTTCCCTTTTACTGCATGTAAGTCACCCCTAAAGTAGGCCCAAGGCACCCCTATGGGCAGGGTGCAGTGTATTTTAAAGGCAGGACATGTACTGGTGTGCTTTACATGTCCTGATAGTGAAATATTGCTAAATTACTTTTTCACTATTGCAAGGACTATCTGCCCCATATGGTAACACGGGAATTGTCTTGACATATCGTTTAAGTGTAATTTCCAAAGTGGTGTCTGAAATCACAATTTAAAAAATACAACTTTTGGTGAAGTTGTTTTTTGAATTATAAGTTTGAGAATGACATCTTTAGAAAGTGGTCATTTTCTTGGCTTAACCATTCTGTGCCTCTGTGTAATATACACGTCTGGGTCAGGAAGACAGTTCGGCTGTCTGTGCATTCACTCTAGATAGTCACACATAGGGAGATGTGGTGTGCCTTGCATATCCTGATGGCCCATCACCAGGCTGATGGGTCTTCCTGAGCTAGAGTGATGAGAGAAGCTCACATTTGCACCTGAATAGGGGTGTGCCTGTCCTTGCACAAAGCAGTTTCCAACCTCCTGGAGTGTGTCTGGGCCCAGGGGAGGAAAGGCAGGGTCTTGTGCACTACAAAGGTTTCTCTTTGAAACTGACCTACTTCAAAGACAAAAATGGGCATTTGTAATAGACCTCTAAAATCACAAATTCAGAGCACTCCTGGACTGAGCACATTCTGCCAGGAAGACAAACTGGGTGCTGTAGGAGAGACTGCCACTCTGCCTGTTGCTTTGTTGTGCTGGTCTGCTGCTTGTTGCTTCTACCCTGGGAGTGAAGGAACTGGATTTTGCTTTCTACATCCTGCTTTCCAAGGTACTCCAAGCGATTGAACTGAGCTTGCCTCCTGTAAGCAGTCTCATGGCCATCAAAGACTTCCCCTTATAGCACCTGGGCTCTCCTGCTGAGAGTCCTGACTTGTCAAGTGGTGCCAAATCCAGGCCCTGGGCCCTTGGAAGTGAGCTCTGGTGCAACTAAGAAGAAACTAAGAACATCTACTCCAGAACAACTTGTGAACCTGAGGAGCTCTCTGACTCCGCGCTGCTGCGTGCACCAAAGCCTGCTCCCCGCTGAGTGCAAGGACCGTGACCTGCAACACACAACTGATGCCACCACAGTGCCTTCGAAGTCCCGCCACAGCATGAGTCCCAAGCACCACGTCACCATTGTCCATGATATCTGACTCTGACTTCGCCGCAGCAGATGTGGCCCTTTGGTGCAATTGCAACACCGCCAAGATGATGCCTTGCATCTTGACCTGCTGGATTCAATGACCCGACTTGTTTTATGGAACCAATGCCTCGCCACTGATGCTGCACCACCTCTCCTGCCTAGCAGTAAGGAACCAGTGCCTCACCCCCCCGGTAGCAGTAAGGAATGCCTTGCCGCAAAGGCTGTAGTGGTTCCTCAGCTCCCCGACTCCATGCAACATCTTTGTTGCCTCATCATTTTCCAAGGTACTGTACCCGGGGTCCATGCGACTCTATGACTGCCCTGCACTCCCTCATGAGTGCCATTGGACAGTTGGAAGTGACTCAGTCAAGACGCAGTGAGCGCCCCAGTTAAAACTATTGTGTTTCTAAGCACTTAAGAAAATTCGTATCTTTACTTGTGTATGCTAGATTTTTGTCAGTTTTACTCAAATAAATATTGCCTATTTTTCTAAACTGGTGTGGAGTACTTTTGTGTTTTCATTGTGTTACTGTGTGTGTGTACAAATACTTTACACTTTGCCTCTGAGATAAGCCCGAGTTCTTAAGCCAAACTACCAAGGGGGTGAGCAAGGATTATTTTAGTTGTGTGATTCTCTTACCCTGACTAAAGTGAGGGTCCCTACTTGGTCAGGGTGTAAACTACTGCCAACCACTCACCCCATTTCTAACACAAATGTTTCCAAACACTGAGAGCAAAAACAAAGGCACGTATCTAACATTACCTGAGCAGACATGGTAACTCCTACACAGTTATCATGATGGAGACTTGTCTATAGCAAACAACAAACTGTATTAAACATTAAAAATCTGTAACTAACATTACCTAACCTACAAAACCTAACTATCCTAACCTACACTACCTTATACTAAATACTAACTACAACTACCTTAACTTAACCTACCTTCCGTTATACATTTAACACCACATGATAAACATCAGCTCCCCACCCTCATCTTCAGAGAAAGACAACAGACATTACATCTATATATCAACTAACTACACATTTAGGCCTAAACAAATATATACTTTTTTTCTTGTATTTTAAATTATGTAGAAACACATAAATAACAAATTAACATCCCACCCACTAAAAATCCCAACAAAAATATACCCCTAAAAATGTACCCACCCCTACTAAAAACTGCAAACTACACAACCTATCCTACAATGCACTAACTAACCTAAACTTAGCTATATAAAAACACATACACTAAAACAAGTAGGTACAAGGGGAAGGGAAGAAAGGGTCCTTATGGCTCATCTTGCCTCATAGGGTCTCTGTAGTGCCTGCTTGATCTCATTTAACAAAATTAACATATTGTCCATTTAGTGCTAGTGCCTGCTTGATCTCATTTAACAAAATTAACATATTGTCCATTTAGTGCTCCAGGCCTGCTACATGAAATTTGAGGTCTGCTATCTCTTTATGCATGCCCTGCTCAAAGTTTGCAGTGAGTCCTGGTGGTGGAGCGTGGGAGACATGTGGTCCTGTGTGGCTTCCTTTAAAGGTGGATGGCCTCACTCCTGCAGACCCACCCTTGTCTGCTCCTCCAGCCTTGCTGATGGTAGGCCTGTCAAGAGTTAGTGCTCCCTGTGGAAATGATCCCCATTTCCCAGACACCTTTTCCATCTTGAATGATTTGGCCATTTTGTGATAGGGCCTGTGGACCTTTCGGATGTGCGTGTACCTCTCCTCCAGATCTGATCTGGGGTTATGTTCTCTATTTATTCATACAGAAAATATTTAAAACAAAGGGTAACTTGTAAAATGTACGTCAACCATTATACATTGATCCTATCTTCAAACATCATATGTGGCACTTTCCATAGCCAACACGTATCTTGAAGGTCAAGGTGATCATAAATCTGCCTAATATCTATCATCTCCTATATTACTAAGCTCAAATTACCAACACTACGCAAATGTTGCGTAATATAAATGCATCATCTGGGAACATCTAGGCATGACCATGTCAGCATTGAGTATGCTTAGGAACAATGCTGTTTTGTGACCATGGTATGGTACACACTTCATGTTGAAATGATCATCAGTGTCCCTTCTGCATCCTGCAATACCCTTGATTCCATTTGCATTAGCCAAAGTAAAATGAGCAAGAGGTGCAGATTACAGGTATCGTGTCACAACATTGGGTGCATGATATGGCATGGGCACATATCTGGACACACAATTAACATGTGCCTGGTATCATTTGTCAGAATGGAGGGTGGATAGCTCACTCACATCACGCAGAGATGTGTGAAACATCTCCTATATGAACTCCTGTAAGCCAAGGTGGGCCATGCCATGACTCTTTACATAATCCCAAGTAACTGCATGTTTCCCACTACACATCCGATTGTCTGTCCATATGTGTCAGCTTGCTGCACACCACCATTCATCACAACCGTTTGATGGGTGTGTGCATGCATGCCCTACTTGTCATAAGCACAGCATCTTGTGATGTCAATAGCTATTGCTGTCTAAAGTATGATCCTGTTTGAGGTACATTTTGGAGACTATAATGGCCAGCAGTAGTTAAAGATTAATATAGTTAAAGATTGATTGGCTATGGGCATGTCATATGACTATGCTGTGCAGACATTCCTCCAGTATGACACACATTGCCATATCTGTAAAGATGACAGGGGACAGTAATGTTGATCTATCCAACATAGAGTATGGGGGATCATACAGCATGAGTGGGCCCTTCAACTGCATTGCCAAGTGTGGAATGTTGACATCTGTCCTGCTGCACTTAAGGGTTTATTTACAAACCCCTTGTGCTGCCAGTGCGGCATGTTTTATATGGGAAAAAGTGACAAACAGTGGCCCAAGGGGCTTGTAAATAAGCCTCTTAGTTGCTTATTCACTAGTCCCTCAGTCCCAGAAGAAAATCACTTTTTGAAAGGGCCATATGGCACACACAACAGGGACATATTTAGCAAACTACTTTTCATGGCTTGTTGTGACCCTCTAATTAAGACACATGGGGCCAGATGTACAAAGCCCTTTTGCATTTCTTAACTGTCCGAATCAGTATTTCAGGCCATTAAAAAATGCAAAACAGCCTTTTCTTATGTACAAAGGCCATTAAGAAATCGCAAATTGCGATTTCTTCCCAGAGTAGGAAATCACAAATAGGAATTTCTTGTTTGCGATTCCTATTTTGATGTACAAAGCATTTGTACATCAGAAATTGAGCATTTAGGAGACACAATTACCACTGACTTGAAGTCGGTGTTAACCAGGTGCAATTTAAAAAAACAACCCAAGTGCTTTTTGTTTCATTGCAATAGAGCACATACATGCCCCTAAGGCAAATGTGTGCTCTACTGGTGCACCCCTATTTTTGGGGTGCCCCAAGGGGGTCTTTTGCCCTTTGCCATCGTGTTTTTGCATTTCCTAAATACAAATCACTATTTAAGAAATTCAAAACAGGCCCATTGACAAACATGCAATGGGGTGTCTTAATACTGATTTCCTGATAGCGATTCCTACTTTGTAAGAATCGCTATTAGGAAATCAGTATCTCTGTACATAGCATTTAGCATTTCTTAAATAGCAATTTCTTTGAAGATGCTATTTAAGAAATACAAATTGCATTTTTGTACATCTGGCTCATAGTCTTACTGTCATTACAGTGTTAATCCCCCCACCAGAGTGGACAAGCCATACACATTGTACTTAGATTGCACTATGAGCAACAGAATATCTGTACATCTGAAATGTGTTTGTTAACTATACCATCCCCTGCCACGTTCAACTATTATCCACTACCACATATGTTCACAGATTCTGACACTGTGGTCATTGCTCTTTGGCCATACCAGCAATCATGTGGTTCCTCAGTGATAGCAATCATATCATCCTTGACATTAGCCAGAGGTGACTGCACATCCAAAACATAACCTCTAAATTTCTGCTCAGATTTTATGTGACATTTGGGTCATGAACTGGGATAGATGCACATTGAACATGGCATTGCACAAAGCATCCAACATCACACACAATCCTTGCACTACCCAAGAAGCATTCATGATGGCACTCACTTGGAACATCCAGATCCTTGAAGCTCTCCACCTTTCCAACAGTGTAAGGCCCCGGTCCACCTACCAGACATAACATCAGACATTGCACTGTGATTGTGGAACACGTACACTGTGGCAAAATATTGCACATTATACATGAATTGCAATCGGCTATGTGACCCATCTAGTTGTAACAACTAAAATAGTTCATTTGACATGCCTCAATAATACACATTGGTAAGGCAGGCTGACATGTACACACATATGATTAAACAATACATATTTCAGGTGAGCATATTGTAGAACCATATTACATGACTCACTACCACAATATTTCACAAGGATAGCAGACTCATGACCCTCTGCATATACCTCACACACCACACTCAGCCATGTAAAGCAATACTCGTGCCTTACTCTTTTCTTCACATGTACATGACTACGCTATTTACATCACACATTAGCCATACTTTTTCCTTCATTAAACGGATATCAGTATCTCTCAGTGATGCATAGGTGTATATATTGACCATACATGTCCTGTGCATCCCCAAAACTAAAGTTTTGCAAAACTAACACAAACATGTTTGAGATATGATCAAATGTATGACGTTCACATGTCAGACCTCTGTACAGAGTTACATACATCAGCCCATATTTACATGAGAGATGAAGAAGTGAAGTGTTAGAAAATAGGACAGATTCTGAAAAAGCACGTACCTCAGGGCAGCACAAGTTAGCAAATGTCCTTGCAGCAGGCCATTAAATGGAGAGGTGCTCACTTCTTCAGTTTGTGCACAGCACATCTGTTAATGTGCACTATAGCGCAAACAGAGAAAGTGTTAAGTAGGTATGATAGAGCTACTGGTCATTGTGGGCGCATGACAGCCCAGTATTTGAGAGGCTCTGTGGCAGGCTTTGGGGGTTATTCTAACTTTGGAGGAGTGTTAATCCGTCCCAAAAGTGACGGTAAAGTGACGGATATACCACCAGCCGTATTACGAGTTCCATAGGATATAATGGACTCGTAATACGGCTGGTGGTAAATCCGTCACTTTTCCGTCACTTTTGGGACGGATTAACACCTCCTCCAAAGTTAGAATAACCCCCTTTGTCTTTAAAAACATGTTTTTTGGGGGCACGGCATTTGTGTGCCGACATATACGACCCACTGACACTATGAGCACAAAACATCTATAGGCAAATGACATCTAAAGAATGAATCACAAACCATGTGTATTTATGAACAATTTCCACCAACTTCAATCCTGAGGTATTCCACGAGTTCAAGTTTGCGGCTTTTGGCATCTGCCCAGCAATGCTTTAGTTGGTGGGTTGTCCGCTCCACCTTGAATAGACTCTGCATATGGAAGTGGACATTCTCCCAATGTGGCTTTTGTGCCTCAGTATTGTACCCCTGTATGTCTCTGCCTCCCATGGCCTCCATGTTGTGCAAGTAGCGGGTTATAAACTACAGGAACCCACCTAACTCCTGGGCATTCATTGTTTCGCCCTTCCCTTCCCGAACAGTCCCTCCCTAAACACACTCTGCACAACCAGAAACCCCAAATACTCAAACTACCCCCAACTACCCATAGCAACAATAATACCCGTTAGACGTATGCCCGACAAAACACAGTACAAAACAATACAAAATACAAATACAAAGGACAATGTAGACATTAGGGACACTACAGGGACAGCAGACAGCACAACAAACTCCAAGAACACCACTCCTCTCCCTAGTACCACCACAAGACAACCTCTCTCAAGCACAGACAAATAGACTGGAAAGTCAAAGAGAAAATGAAACTAACTTTGCATTTCCTGGTTTGCAGCATGGCTGATCTATTGCATCACTTCATGGACGGATGTTTCACGTTTTAAGCGTATGCATCAATTTGTTTGACGATTCAAGCCAATGTGTGGATTTCACACAAGGCCTGTCAAAGCACTAATTCAGACATGTTGGATGGGATGCATCATTCTGACACGATGGCTGAAAAAACTTGATTTGGCTCATGCGTCTTTTGTTGATGCAATGGTGCAAATGTGTGTTTCCTATATATAGTGTGGCATTGCATGCATACAGGGATTACTGTGTTGGCTGTGAATAGTTGGGGTTACCTGCTTCTTGTCTTTGCATGTGTGCAATGTGTGTGCTGACAGTGGACATATGTGAGAGTGCATGGATTACTAAGATCATACTACGCATAGGGCACAATTCCTCTGTTTGTGCAACGAGTCACCTTACAATTGTTGCCTCATGTGCTATCTATATTTTGGCACCTGATTAAATTGCTTGAGATACCCCCTGGGATACCACATACTTGCCCTGGCATTAAGTCAGCACACCCACATCTAAGACAGCACAGCCTTCTGCCAATCTGTGCCGTATATCAAGATGAGGGCAGCAGGCTTTCAGGGGGGTGAGGTGTTACAGTCTCCCTTGCAGGCAAGTCCTGTGATTGCCTGGACACACCTGGAAAGGGATGTATGGATGGGGCCATATTCAGCTGTCCCCCCCTCTCTAGGGGGCTTCCATCAGGGAATGCACTGCCAGTGCACCACCATAGATTGACTTTGCCAGTAGCCCAACAACCTACATACAGCGTACAGCCCAAATCAGAGTGATAATCACATTGGCATGGGTCCATGCCCCCCTGGACAAAATATGTGTCCCTAACCCACAGCTTTGTCATGAATGTCATCACAAGGCTGCACAGTACTTTCAGGCATTTCCAGGGACCCCCAGGGACCAAAAAGTGTGTGCAAAAGGCCATTGTGCCGCTGCAGTACTTATACCAAGCAGCACTTGGTGAATACTGTGGCTTAAGTGCTTAACTGCCATTTTCAAAAAGGGTAACATTTGAAGGTACCCTGATGAGTCAATTTTACATCATTTGTGGTGCATATGCTTCTCACTCATGCTGATGGTGCAATGCTAGACCACAATGCGTGTCTTTGCATGACGTCTGACATACTGAGGACAGTAAGGCAGTATGCATCACACCATTGCTACACTCTGCATCAAGGTGGTGTTGCTTGTGCCTAGCTGTGAGTGTTCACATGCAATACCTATGTAGTTTGACACTGTGACAGGTAGAGACTCACGCAGACCAGGCTCAGTCCTAATATTGTCACATATCCCCAGTAGAGCCAAACAAGGATTTATCAATTGATGTGACCTTGGCTCACCTGTTTCCATGGGTCCTGCATTTTGCTGTCTACATTGGTCATGCAAGGACTGTTCCATGAATGGTTAATGTACATGAAAGTGTTGAGACAACTGTAATGCAAATTGACAGCAGATTGGGTGGATTTGAGGGCCTTTTTTACAGCCGCATATTGGCATCCACATGTTTACATAAGTCATCCAGATTATCAATGGGGTTTGTCCAGCAATAATGCACCAATAAGGTTCCTGCAATACGTCCACTACATTGAGTAACACTTGTAAGCCTCTTGGGTTGTGTTAATTTACTCCATAGCTATGAGTCCAGGATGATCCATACAGCTAAATTTTGCATTGCTTCAGGGATATGCTTGAGAGGCTTGTGCCACCAGAAGGGCAGAGAGTGGGATGACACCAGCGTCACCGCCCGGTGGTACCTGGGCTCATACCTCTATGACTTGCCATCTTAGGATGCCTTGAGGTTGCAGTGTATCCACTCAGGTAGTGACCGTCATTGTGTGTTTGAACCATTCGACAGTGTAAGTGGCCTGCAGGTGACAAACTGGCTCCCTACATTTGCTATTTATGTCTGGTGACATTAATGACCCATGTTGATATGTGCATGCCAACGGTTACCTGAGAACCTTCAGAAACACACACCATAACATGCTGTACCACACAAGCATTTCCCTGTATGGCTATGTGTATGTTATGTGTCTTGGTTGACTCATACACGTTAACAACAGTATGAGACCTGCTATGGCATTGTTTGGTATATACGCTGGTTGATTGCACATTTCACTAACTCTCTACTACACATACAGTTGTACTGTCCTCTGTGATACACATACTATTTGTCATACATATGAATGTGAATGCAGTGAACGGGGTGATTTGTCACCAGTAAGAAGGGTCAGTTTGCCACTGATGAGTAAAATCTCTCACACTGATCTATTGTCTCAGTTTATGCCTACTATTTTCATATAAAAGCGTCACATTTGGGCCCAAAGCATCATTATTGTTTTACTCAAGCAACGGGATTACAGAGATTACACCACTTTTGATACAAATGCATCCCATTTGTGCCTAAAGCATCATGTTGACGTTTCTATTTGTCTGAATTTATTGTGTTTGGACACCCATTTGGCTGATTTGTGTGTTTTGAGTACAACATATTTGTTAAATAGGCAATGCACACATTACACACAACACTTTACAAATATTAGTGCATTGTGTCTGGCAGTTTGAGGATGATGACAGCTCTCAAACCTAATTGACAACTGTTGTGGCCTACCTTCAAGTTTCCAAGGTGTGGGTGAGTTGTTGTTTTCTGGAACTCTGACAGAAACACAAAGACAAAAGATGTTTTTGATGATTTATAATGATGTGTCAGCACTGTCATACATGCGTTAGTGATACATTCACAGACATGTTGTTCATGTGAAAACATTTTGTACAATGCATGTGCATTTGTGACTGTCTGCAGCAGAGTTTTTGATGTCTCCATGATCAGCTGCCTCCTCCATCATGTATTCCTGTGGTTGACCCCCTTTCCAGGGAACATTCGTGCGGATACATATGTTGTGCAGTATGGCACAAACCAATATAATTTTGCAGACTGAGAGCAATCTACCATCAAATCCAAGCAGCAAAACCTGCCCTTGAGCAGGCCAAAGCTCAACCAAATTATGGGGGTCATTCTGACCCTGGCGGTCATTGACCGCCAGGGTCAACGACCACGAGAGCACCGCCAACAGGCTGGCGGTGCTCTCAAGGGCATTCTGACCGCGGCGGTTAGGCCGCGGTCAGAAAGGGAAAACCGGCGGTCTCCCGCCGGTTTTCCGCTGCCCTCAGGAATCATCCATGCCATGGGGATTCCGACACCCCATACCGCCATCCTGTTCCTGGCGGTTTGCCCGCCAGGAACAGGATGGCGGTATGGGGTGTCGTGGGGCCCCTGGGGGCCCCTGCAGTGCCCATGCCAATGGCATGGGCACTGCAGGGGCCCCCGTAAGAGGGCCCCACAAAGAATTTCAGTGTCTGCTTAGCAGACACTGAAATTCGCGATGGGTGCAACAGCACCCGTCGCACCTTCCCACTCCGCCGGCTCCATTCGGAGCCGGCTTCCTCGTGGGAAGGGGTTTCCCGCTGGACTGGCGGGCGGCCTTCTGGCGGTCGCCCGCCAGCCCAGCGGGAAAGCCAGAATGGCCTCCGCGGTCTTTCGACCGCGGAGCGGCCATATGGCTGTTCCCGCCAGGCTGGCGGTGACCGCCGCCGGCCGGCCTCAGAATGAGGCCCTATGTGTCCTTATAGTCGCCTGGTTTTATGCCATCTCCGGCTCTGTCTTGGGGTTTGCATACGAGGGCATATCCACTGCTGTATCCCATAGACTTGATCAGCTCATACTGAAAAAAAGAGACAGTGACAATGTTTAGGGTAACTGCATTGGGTACATTCCTTCCCATGTGTGTTATGTGTAGTGGTATTGTCATGGAGTTCTCCAAGATGTGATCACATGATGTGTCACTCATATTGGTGAACTGAAGTTTACAGGGGTCTCCTCAATCAATCTATGGGATGCCAAATGTAGTGCAAGACCAGATACATCATACAACTCTACATCCTGACTACCCTGGTAATGCAGCAGAATTTGGTGGTGGCTATTTTCTGCCACTGTAGTCCACTAGATTGTTTGATTTTTTTACACTAACTTTATTGAATTTGCAGTAAAGAAGAAGAGGGTATTCCAGTATTGATGCATTGTATCTCCAGCAATATGCTTATGTTAGCATATTATCACAGTAAATGCAGATATATTAGACACAACACAAGGTTACACATCAAAGCATCATCTACCTATTGTGTGCACTAAACACAATGCTTCCTAATCCTCCCTAACTCTATGCATCACCTTGTGTACAATAGGTAGTATCGTTGTTAGTGGGAGTGGGTGTAGCATGTGTTTGTTGAGTGCAGGGTGTTTATCGGGAGATCGGGCCTTCAGGGGGATTTCTAATATTCCTAGGCACTCAGGGTGTGCGCTGAATCTTGTTTCTCAGAGACAGTTCCTAGCTCCTTAAATATTTACAGTATGGTATCCCTCCCATTTGAACGAGATGGGCTTTTTGCATAATCCTCTGTATTCCTCTCTATGGATAGCCTCTGTTCCGGCCTGTCCCTAGCGCTCTACTTCCACTCACCAATATTCAAGCTTAGGACCCCTTAGGACTTCCAATGTTGTTTTATGACCCGCGTAGCCAACAATAAAGCTAGATTAGCAAATCTTACTGTGATCAGGGAGCCCGTGGGTCTAGGATGCAGACCCAGTAGAGATTGTGGAGGCGTATTCCACTGGTCAAGGCCAGGGATGATCGTCATCACTGTGGCTATTCCCATCCAGTATGATTATATTGTAGGGCAGAACCATAGCTTATGTAGGAGATCTGCATCTGAGGCCTTACATCCAGGACATATTGAGGAGGCAGAGGGAAAGGGGACACTATGCCTGTAGGGTGTTAAATGCACTCTCTATACGATTGTAAATTGTATGAGCTTAGACCTTGTATTGCAAGAGACTTTTCTGGGGTATTCTAGTATATGGGCCCAGTCCTTGTCCAAGGATCATAGACTAAGTCAATTTCCCACTTAAATTTGGGGGGGGGGCAAGGGTGACCCTAATGTGCGCCCTGGCTCCACGGTAAAGCCAAAGTACAAGTAGTCTATCATGTCCCATGGCCTGTAATTCTTGACATAATATGTGTGTGGGTGGCTCAGTCCCATCAGGGGACCAGTGTTGATGGACATAATGAAATAAACAATCGTGAGTAAGAAACAAGGTCTCGGGAGAGCCATGGGGGTGAATAAAATCAGTGTAGGACATAAGAGTTCCTTCACAGAACAGTGAGCTGATCGTCAGTTCCCATTCTGTTCCCAGGCACTCCAACGTCATGCTGTCAGGGTACCTGAAGGAGTGGAAGACGAAAAAATGTGATGTTCAGTACATAATTCAGAACAGGAGCAGTACATCTCACCATTAGTCTCCAGTAGACAAGGGCCACTTGCAAAAAAAGCTACGTGGCTGTCAACGTAACCCAGAAGTAAATTTGCCCTTTAAGGAAATTTATTGTTCGTAAAAGTTTGTCTTCGAGAATATCCTCAATTTCACTGTAAATTCTGAAACCTAATAGGGGAAAGGTATATGGAGGGACCTGTACAGCCATGTCTATAAACCACAGGGTAGGGCCCATTGTTATAGATGTCAAAGGGAACATGCATGATTTGTCTACATTTACAGGAGACTGGAAAGTTGTCCAAAGGTGGTTAGTGCCCTCACAATGTCTCCCAAATCTCCTTAAAGGTCTTTTGAATATAGTATCATGTCATTGGTGTATAATGAGATTGAGTGAAGCACACAATGCGTGGCAATCACCAACTCTTGAGAAACTTGTCACAGTTACTGCGCTAGGGGTTCTATTGCTAGTATGAATAAGAGCGGGGATAAGGGACAGCCTTGTCATGTTCTTTGCAACACTTTTTATGCCCTCGAAATGCGATGACCTGTCTGAGCCCTGGGCATGGGTGAGGAGTATGACAGGTTAACTCATTTAAAGAAGGTTGGAGGAATTCAAAAACGGGCTAATGCCACCAACATGAATTCCCACCTCAGAGTATCAAGGGCCTGGCGGACAACCAGAGATATACAGCCAGCATATGGATAATGATCCCAAACTGCCTCCATTACACTAAAAAGCCAACAGACATTTAAGGAGGTGCTGCATCACAGGACAAAGCTGTCCTGATCAAGAAGGATCAGTTGTGGCAGCAGAGGGAGTAGTCAATAGGCTAGTATTTTACTCAGTATGTTGTACTCTGTGTTTAGAATCGACAACTGTCTATGAGGAGTAAGTTCGGTGGGCACCTTTCCAGGATTTAAGAGAGAGCTCACTAATGCTTCCCTAGTGGTGGACAGGAGTCCTCTTTCTTTTATGGAAGAGTTTTTAACCTCTCTAAGTGGGGGACCAAATGGGTTAGTCCACTTAATATGATATGTTCACACTACATGTGTGAAGAACGGAATGTGGGTAAGATTTTGTTCTTGAGGTCCTCCCTAGGAAGGTGGCAACATAGCAGACATGGCTTACACAGACACATGCATGGGTCTATTATTATTCACAGATGTTGGTGGTGGCCTACATTACATTAGCACAGGCATTTGAGTGTCAAATATTATCCTTGGCAGTAGACGTGATACCATCCACACAGTATGCACTTACACATTCCAACTGAGTGACATGGTGTCACAACTGCCATTGCTAGATCCATTAGTGCATGTCACTGTGGGGGAACATTGTGTACATGTGTGATGGCATTGTACTCAATATGTGCACACAACACATGGATCCTGAAGATTTAAGAGTGGTCCTCTGCCGTCCAACTACACAACTTTCTGCACTGAACAACATCTCCGGGAAGGGAAATTAGGACACAATATTTGGGCCATCCTGCACTTTAAAATTCCTTCCAAATAGCTTTGCACACAAGTTGCCTGGCAGGTACACCTTCACACTTGCATCAGGTGTTGGAGGGGTTCTTAACTGCCTGTAAGATTGTGTTAGTGTGTGTGAGAGAACCTTTCAGCCAAGGCTTCTGCCTTAGAGTTATGGTGAGTGATGGATTTGTGGCACATTATATAGCACACATAGGACATAGGAGTGATTGATGATTATTATTCATTTGTACAGTTACACGTCACCTGCCCGTGAGCCATGATTTGTCACCTTGCACCCAGTTCCTGGTGTGGGAGCCAGGACATGCCTGATGGACTGTGGCAGTCATATGGGGACACCTCCACAATGGACATGGAGCACCTCCCTTGCACACAGTGATGGTAACACCACAAAATAAAATGATGGACGGAGTGTTGAAACTTTTCATACACTCACCCCCAGTCACTGATCTGGGTTTAATCCATCGTTATTTTGCTCACCACATCACCCCAGTTTGGAACCAGTGATATGCAAATCAGTCTTGACTCTGTGCCTCATGGGAACAGTCCAGCCCGAACTGCCAGGCCAAGTCCTCCCTGGACCAGAAACAAGAATCCGTGGGCCGGTTTTGGGGCATTGCCCCTCATCAGCCAGGCTAGCTTGAATCCAGTGGTGCAGTGAGCAAGGGATCCACACCTGGGCATTTCCTGACCACTTAGGGGGAACATAGCAACATCACAAAATAAAATGGACGGAGTGTTGAAACTTTTCAAACACTCACCCCCAGTCAATGTTCTGGGTTAATCCATTGTTATTTTGCTCGCCATGTCACCCCCATGTTGTGGTGTCACCTGGATTGCTACACTCCAGGCGGTCTAACCGCCACATTGCGACCCTAGAAGTCAGACCGCCAGGGGACCACCGTCACTACCGGGAACATGGTTCCCAGCGGTTAGGGTCATGCTCAGCCATGGTGGCACTGAACTCGGGATCCCCGCCATTGAAAGGCTGGCGGTAAGCGAGTGCCCTTGGCCACAAGGGGGCCCTTACACTGCCCATGTCTATGTTAGGGCAGTGCAGACACCCCCTGCCCAGCACCCTCGGAATACCCACTGTCTGCTTTGTAGACAGTGCGGATTCCGAAAGTGCTATGGTACTGGCCTGGGCTCCTTTAAGGGACCTGAGAACAATACTGAAGCACTGTTGTTGACGGTCAGCCCAGCGGGAACATTGTAGTACAATGTTCCTGCCAGTCAACCTGGCGGGAACATTACAATACGACGGTGGAGACACCACTGGCGTGACGGTGGTGTCCTCCCCCCAGTTTTGGCGATCCCGTGGTGGGACGGCCCATAGTTTTTGTGATTATCACACAAGTACAAAGATAAGTCACATAAGTTCAAAAACTATTGTATAAGGGTGTAGTTTGTTTCATAGGGCATACACCAGTATTTCTTTGTACTTTTATTTTATTTTTAAATTTGATTGTGGTGGATGGCCTGGAGTTTAAGTTGGGGCCTAGTTATTTTTTGCATTTCACTTTTCACCTTTTGTAAAGGGAAAATGTTACACAGTTCAGTATCTTCTCTCCGTGTTTGTTACATTTGCAACAGTTATTTATTTTACCATGGGGCCTTACAGCCAATAGGTCCAGTACTAGTCATAAGTGCATGAGAGAATTGTTTCTGTGGTATATATTTTTAAAACATCATTTAGGGCAGGGATGACATTGGATTAAATTAAAAAAGTTGGCTATTGTTTGTATTTCTTGTTATTCTTCTGCATAAAACACATTTATGGGGTAATATTTCATGCCAAACGAGGATGTGTGTTGTTGTAAAATTTTTACAGCTCAGTTAATTTTCATGTTTTGCATTGCTGAATTAATGGTAGAGTTTTCTTCAGTGGTACCATGTGTCCTTTTTCTGGACACTGTGTGTGTGAGTGTTTATCACCACTTACCATTTGTCTTTGTTTTCCATTGCATGTGGCCAGAGGCCATTTTGTGTAGTCTGTGTCCATAGGCCAGAATCTGTTCTTTGTTTTCCATGCCTCCTTGCTCGCTGTTGTTGTTTGTAGGACCATGTGGCTGGTGGCCAATTTGTGCATCTAGCTAGTGTGCCTTTGCCATAGGCTTACTTGTGTTCTTTGTTCCCATGCCTCCTTGCTTGCTGTTGTTGTTTGACCATTTGACTGGTGACCATATCGTACATCCAGCCAGTGTGCCTTTGCCATCGGCTTGCTTGTGTTCTTTGTTCCCCATGCCTCCTTGCTCGCTGTTATTGTTTGACCATGTGGCAGGCAGCCATTTTGTGCATCCAGTAAGTGTGCTTTTTCCATAGAGTGGCATGTGTTATTTGTTCCCATGCCTCCTTGCTCGTTGTTGTTTGTACTTTGTCGGACCATGTGGCTGGCTGCCATTTTCTGCATCCAACCATGTGCCCAATGCCATAAGCTTGCACGTGTTCTTTGTTCTCCATGCCTTCTTGCTTGCTATTGGTATTTGACCATGTGGCTGGCAGCCATTTTGTGCATTTGTCCGGTGTGCTTGTGCCATGGGCTTGCATGTGTTGTTTGGTCCCCAAGCCTCCTTACTTTCTGTTGTTATTTGACCATGTAACTGGTGGCCATTTTGTGCATCCAGCCTGTGTGCTTTTGTCATAGACTTGCTTGGATGGATGCAATATCAGTTTAATAATATGGTTGAGGCTCATTGTAGTATATCTATATTAAGAATATGATTATGAAGAACAGTGCTTATGTTATATGCATTGTTTTGCATTTTTCATTTGCACTTCCTTGCCTCACAATAGGTTTCTCATACTCCCATACAAACATCAGCAATTATTTATTGTTTTTTTTTTTTAAATATATTTTAGATGTTTTCTTTTTTTTCTTTTCTTTTTTTCATTTTTTTCTTTAGCATTTTTCCCTAATCCATCCATCCACCACAGGCCCACAGTTTCACAACAGCATTCATTTTTTCAGGTATAATTCTATTTCCGCGTGGACACCGTGCGGGCCATCGAGTAGGTGCACTGCAGACTCATCAGCATCATTCATTTTTTTAATGATTATTCCATTTGCTCTAGACCATCTTGCCTGCTCTAGGTGCACACTACACATATTTTTTTTAAGGATTACTCCATTTACCAATGCACCTCCCTGACTGCCACAAGTGTCTCCTTTAGAATAGACATACATAAAGTGAAGAGCTGTATCTGGGTGTTGTGTTATCCTGATTAGAAATTACATTTTATGGTATGGTGGTGTGGTTTGACTTTAAAATGATTGGATACATTTTCATTTATTACCTAAGTAGCCAACCACACTAATATGACCCTTGTCTGTACTAATTCAAACTGAAATAGTGCCACATTTCACTAACTAAATGTTGTTCTTGATTTTTTGCTTTTAGGTGCACAAGAGAAGAAGAGACATCACCTGTTGTACTGCCAAACAGAAGACCTGTACAGCTATGTCAGTCCTCCAATTTCTTCCGCTTATAGATTAGTGCCACTGCCAACTGAGAGCTTTAGGATGACCCCAAAGGATGTTTCTCCCAAGAAAGTGGTCAGTGAGAAGTAACAGCTTTCCACTAGTGGTGTGTCAACCACATCATGTGCCTGCTGCACCGGCCTCTGGGGAGGAACCTGGAAACAGCACTCCGACATCAACAGCATCACCCCAACCTAAGCTTAAGACCATGTCTGTCAGTGAGGCAGCCACTGCAATTATGGTGACACCGACAAGCAGTGAGATTGAACTGGATTTGTCCCTTTTGCAAAGTAGTAACACAATCATTTCAGAAAACAGAGCAAAGTGGATAGCAGCCGCAGCAAGCAATAGTAGAGCTTCCTGAAGTTGAAGGAGAACAGGTGGCTGAGCTTCCTGGTGAGGAAGAACCTCCTCATTGGCTCCCAGATCTCTAGCAAGGAAAAGGATGGGCACTCCACCATCTTCTCTAAGCACCATTTCTAATGATGATGATGGGGACATGGAGTGGACCCTGGCAGAGCTAGGAGATGCCAGGAGAGGAAAGGCTAAAGAAAAGTTCCTGAAAGCCTTGGAATTATGGAAGGTAATGATGAGGAGGATGACGACGAGCCAGTCATTGTGGAAGATGGCATAGAGGACTCCAGCATTACACCTCCTATTCATCCTGCTCTGAGGGATGTGGCACAGGTAGCGCCACCAGCTCCCATATTTGTAAAGGCCCAGCTGAGAACTGCACCAGCCCCTACCTCAGTAGACGTATGTGCTGCAAAGAGGCAATCGACAACACATCCACCTAATTCCAGTTCTTCTTCAGGCTTTGACAGGGGCCCACTAAGAAAGTACTCTCCCCCATTGGGACTTTTTTTTAAGCTTAGCAAACAGGAGTAGAACATTGCAATATGCTCCATTTGCCACACAAGTGTTTGTCGAGGTAAGACTGGTTCACAATATGGTACTGGAGTCCGAACAACCCATATGAAAAAACATAATGCAATCTGGTGGGAGGAACACCTTAAAAAAATGCTGATCGTGGTAGAGGTGGTGAAAGTGAAGAGAGCCAGGACACATTGCCTACAAGTCAAATCACAGTGGGAGGTAATGAGGAAAAAGAGAGTGACATCCTTACGCAAAGCTGCTCTGTTCTCAGCAGTGTGACAGAATCACCCACCTCAGTGACCTCACAATGGCACAAGAAGACTCAGGGTCAGATGGAAACACCACAGCATACAGTGACTGCCCCATGACGCACATTGAGTCTGCTACCACCTACTTCTCGAAAGTCATCTGCATCAGTGGCCCCAGAAAAGAAGAAAATCCAGGCTACTATTACGGGCATGTTAGGCAGGAGCGGCCCTATGACCGCAACCACCCAGTGGCATGTTTGTGCAATGGGAAGCTGGATTTTTTTTTAGCAGTCCTCCCTTTTTCTTTTCAGGAAGGAGTGTGATTCTTGGAATTTGTAACTCCACCTCCCTGAAATAGGTTACAAGTCAGACTTATTTTGCCAGAGTTGCTGTTCCAGCACTGCATCACGATGTGCTGCAATTGGATGGACAAGCTTTGCAGCACAGGTCTGTTCATACTAAGCACCTGACGACAATTATGTGGACCAGTTGCCAGGCAACTGAGTACATGTGCATCACTTCACACTGGATCTCTTTTGAGGGAATAAGGCAACAGCTAACTATAGCTCCTAAGCTTGAAGAATGTTTTAAGAGCATGTGGAGGCATGCAACAGTAGCCATGTTTGCCAGGAAGAAATCACATACAGTTGCAAACATCTAGGATGAAATTAACAGCAAGGTGTCTGAATGGCTACAACCCAGAGGTCTCTGAATTGGATTTGGTGTCATGGACAATAGCAGTAATATAGTCAAGGCCATGGCAGGCAGTGGCTATTTATGGGTCCTGTGTTTGGCGCATTGCATCAGCCTGGTTGAGCAAGAGCTTCTAAAAAAAGAAGACATAGTCAGCAACATACTGACAACCTGCAGAAGAATCTGCACTCAATTCAGCCATTCTTTCAAAGCCCAGAAGTAGGTGTGAATTATTCAGAGTGCTCATGGAGTACCAGTTAAAGACCTGATACAGAAGGTGCCAACACTTTGGAACTCAACCTATTACATGTTGCAATGTCTGTTTGAGCAGTATAGGCAGATCAATGATTATGCCAGTCAAAGATGAGGGAATGCAATTGGGAAAGCTATGACCATGGATGCGGACCTGGAAATAGAATGCCTGGAAACTAAAGTCCAATTCCTCTGTTCTGGGATACCACCTTCAACTTCCAGAGATGGCAGTCTTGTCTCATAGCACCAAACACCAGCAACAAGAAGGCCAGCAACAACTACAACAGAAGAATCAGACCCAACCTCTGTACTGGCTTGGTTTCAAGTGGCAGGTATTAAGTCCATTGTAGTGGCGAAGGCAAAAGACTCCAGCAAGAGGAAGCACCAATGGCCATTCAGACGATGTTTCAGGAATATCTGGATGGCACAAAAGAGGTCTATGAGGACAAAAAACCATTGGTGTAGTGGTATGGGAAGATGTGCCAATAGCCACAGTTTAGTGAGCTGGCACTAAAGTATCTGGTTTGTCCTGTAGCCAGTTTGTCTGCTGAGTGTGTGTCCAGTGCAGCTGGTGGAGTTGTCACCATGAGCGGGGCCAGTCTTGCGCCTCAAAATGTGGAGGGATTGACCATCAACGTGTGGGCAAACCACCTGATTTTGAGGAAAATCTTTCCTTCCCTGACATATATGCCACCATATAACTTTTTTTAGTTGTTTATAGTTGATCTTCTTTCTTTGTCCCTCAACCCAAAACAAAAGCTATAGCTAGTGGAACATCATGTTTGTGTCTAATTTATGCTGCAGCACTATTTTATAGTCAAATGTATAGCCAGATTAGATTTGGACCAGTGCGCAATGAAGAAGCTTCTACATTCCATTCACAACATTGGAGGCACTGCCTGCCTCCCTTGCAGACCTTTGTCAATCCTTTTTTTTGCATCACATAGTAAAGCTGCCCCAGAAGATCATTGATTTACAAGACTGCCAGTGCCAAAGCCTAATCCCAAAGTGTTGCTTGCATCAAAGAGGATGTACAATTTTGCATCTACCACTGTGCTTGAATTAAAAGAGGTAACTAACTATTGCACCAATGAATGATGATATATTGTTAAATTACTGTGAGTGATGATTGATGGTCAGTGAGGGAGGGCATCCGTTTGTAAACTTGATTTCTGTGATTTGCAATGTTTGGGACGTGATGGGTGATAATTTTTCATTAAGATGATTGGCCTTTCAAAGTTAGCACAACTTACCTGCTCTGGTTACCTGGTTTGCTCCTGTTTTCTGTTTCTTCAGAGGCCAGACCAGTCAATCACAAATCTACACAAAATACTCCAATTCTGTTTCTCTAGTTGTTCTTCAACAGCAGTGCACTACAGGTCTATCCTGCTCGGGTTGGGAGTGGGAGGGAGTCACTCAGAATCAGGAGGAGGATGGAAGGACTCAGGGCAGGACTACCTCAAAAACTAGAAGAATTAGGTTATTGATCGACTTCAAATGGAAACCATGATAATGATGAGGACTTTGAGGCCTAGTAGTCACTCAGCTCTGTGGACGGGAGAGAGGTGCATTGACTTGGGAAATGCTGTTGAGTGTGTGTTTGCTGCATTGCTGGCTCGAACGTGAAACTTCTCTTATGTTCTTGCTCTGCCTCTGAGTCTTCTTGATACACTCCTGACTGCTCATGAAGCTAACCTCCTTCTGTCCTTCTCCCTGCCTCTACAATACAGTTTCTATTTTTCAATCTGCAGGTCTTCTCCTCTCCTGCACGAACGAAATTTGGTGAAAGCTCAACACTTCTGCTTACCTACAGGGCAAGTTCAGCCAGGCACCCAGAGTGAAAGACGTTCCGAGAACAATGCAGATGCACTGCCCACTTTGGGAATACAGTATCTTTTTTCTTTTAACAACCATAATTCTTAGAACTGGGTGGGATCACTTCCCTCCTCCACAATTTGTTGTTTTCAAACCTAGATGACAGAACATTTAGACATATACTATCTTGGGTCTCTCTGGGACTGAAGAACTGTTTGCAATGCATTTATCTGAACTTTGTCATACTCATTTGTTTGTTTCCTTCTCTAACAGGTTGATGATGGTGTGCTGCTCAGCGCCCTGATGAATATTGTTGTTGTTTTGTTTAGTGCTTGTCTTTGTCACAACTTTCCCCAAATCCCCTTTCTCATCCATTCATTGAACACCTAATCCTCTTCCCCTGGGCTGTGTGAATTAGTGAGGCGTGACTTAAGTTTACTCCATAAATGGATCACATACTTGATGGGGTGGATGTGGTGAAAGCGACACCAACTCACTGCATTATCTTCTATTACCTGAGCAATTGTCCACTCTGGCCCCAGTTACCCACCCATGCATCATTCGTCAACATCATCACTCCGGTGGTGTTGTGTAAATGCTTAACCTTGTCCACTCCTCTGCTGACTCTGAGCCCACTTCTCCTGACTCAAGGATTTAATTTCCTAAGTTTAGTTTTTATTAAATACCAGCTCCTCATTGCACAGAAGAAGTTGATATTGCTAGTTTTTGCGCTCATATTAAGTCTTCCTTAATGTGTGTAATCATCATGGTAGTCTGGTCTCAGTCTTTCTAAAGTTATGATATAAATCACACAACCCACAAATTCTGCGTTTTCTTTCAATCTAGTTGACTGTGATGGATAACCCTTTGATTAATCCTACTGTTGGATTTCACAAAGGTGGGAGTGGAATCTTGCATGTGATGTTTGCCCTGTTAGCACACTAGCTTGAAACTATAACCACCACCATAGGATGGCATCTTGGGAAACGCTGCAGAAAGAAGACTGCAAAGTAGCAGCCCTTGCTTCATCTATTCAGGTTAAGGAACTAGGTAGTTAAGTGAAACCATTTAGTTAGTAATTAACATCTCCTGAACATGTTGTTGTGTGTATCTAGGATTTTGCAGGCAAAATAGGCAATTGTAATCACCCCCTAGTGGTCAATATAGTTACAGAGGGAATTAGAACAAGGGTATTACAGACTGACATACACTTTTAAGCATATTTAAAAACCAAGCTATGCTAAAAGAAAGCAGTGCAAAAGTAAAACACCAAAAAAAGATTTGAGGCATAAAGTAAAATAAATTATTCCCTTTTATTCTTTATAATCATAAAACTTACTCTTTCTACCCACAGCAGGCCCACCATTCTCCCAAAACAAATCACCCTGTCTGCAAAGTCCAACTAAACTCCAAATAAAAAGTCCAAAGTGAATGAACCCAGCCACAACTCCCTTTCCCGCCCTCTCCACCCACAAGTTTTACTCCCACCAAAACACATTTTTTAAAAAGGGTTTAAATAAGGTATTCTCCTTGCAGGTCCAAAGATCATTGAGAGTTGCCTCAATCTGTGCCATCCACTGGTCCAGATGATTCAGGTGTAGTAGGATGTGGACCTGGAATATGCGGTCCAAGTGTGAGGGGGGCAGCAGTGGTTTGATGTGGATGGGCTCCTGCCAGCTGGTAGGTTGGAGGCACTGGCAGCTAGCTGGAGGAGCTGGGACCTGCGGGCAAGGCAGCCTCCTACTCCTCCTCATCCTCCTCCTCCTGAAGAGCCTCCAGATGCTGGTATGCCATACAGATGGCTTCCAGCCTCTGCTGCCACAGCTGGGCTGCTGTCTCCTGCTGTGTAGGAGGATGTCTACCAGGAGTAGCTGTAGCAAGAAAGAAAAAAGAAAATGACAAACTGTAAACAGTGCACTGTGCGAACAATTGTTTAAAAAGGAGAGTTGCACAGTGGAAGTACAGTGCTGGTCCCCTAGAGCCACTGGAATTTGATATGGCTGTTTGCGAGCCGTAGGGAATTTTATTACCACACATGCCTCACTGTACTTGACAAATGTTGAAAGGGTAAAATTTGAACTGCCATGAATCCGTTATGGAAGCCATGAAATATAAATCACTTGTACCTAAAAATGTAGTGCATGCCAAAAAGGGATTTTTCAATTTTTTAGGTGGCTGGGACAAAACTTAGGAAAGAATAAAGGACTCAAGTACTGTGTGGTGACAGATTGGGCACGGGTAGGGAAGGGAACACACCTTGTTTTAAGTTTGCAATGTATTGACAACTTTGTAAATGCTGCATTAACTGAAGCAGATGCACGTTGCACAGACAACACAATTGTACTGCCGAATTGGACCACGCTGCAGTTACTTCATAGAATGTGTGACTAAATAACAGGGGCAGGGTCGGTAATTAATGATAATGGGTAGGTGGAAACATATCCGCTTTGCTTAACAAATAAAGTGAGTTAAGGGAGTAGACATAAAATTAAAATACTCCCCACTTTGAACCAAAGCCTTGATAACCAAGCAAACCAAGTGAAGTAGGTTACCACATCCCTCTCTAGAAGAACCCCCTTATTTCTTGATTCAAGCAATTATCCATTTATTTTTCATTGTTCTGTTCATCCTTTGATACCTACCATCTAAGCTTTACATTCTCTCTCTCATCTAGTCTCTCACCATTCCATGCCATTCCAATCCACCCATCCATATATTCACCCATCCAACCTTACACTCACCTATCCACCCTTTCCACCATCCTTTCACCCATCCATCCACCTATGCATCATTACCATCCACTATTGCCATTGCCCTAAGTGGGAAGGGTATGCCCAGACATGGGCCCCGTGCTCACTATGCCACTGGATTCAAGCTAGACTGGCTGATGAAGGGTGATACCCTGAAACCGGCCCCAGGATGCTTGTTTCCAGTCAGTCTGGGCTCTTCCCATGGGGAACAGGGTCAAGACTGATTTGCATATGGCTGTGTCCAAACTGGGGTGGCATGATGAGCAAAAGAACAATGGATTGAACCCAGATCTGATACTGGGGTGAGTGTTTGAGCACTACATCCATCATCCTTTTGTGTTGCTAAACAATAAAAATATAACAGGAGAACTACTGGGGCCAGCAGATCCGTGAGCTGCTGCACTGATTGTGGCTCCCTCGTCTCCATGACCCTCTTCAGAACTTGCCCTTTTTTCCTCTTGTGTATTGAGGTGAGAAATAAAGAAGATAAAAATAGATTAGTGTACAGTTAATCTCCCAAAAATATTTTGACAGGCCAAGGCAAGCACATTAACATTGTACTTTTCTAAATCAGATCATCTATAGTACTAGTATTGAGTTGACCTTATCCTAAACTACATTTGGAAGTACTAGTGCTTTGCAAGAAATGATCTTTGCTTCGCAACAGCCTTTGATGGGCCAACTCAGACTCCTCTTTCAAGGATTAGAAGCATACTACACATCACTGGGACACTGTGACTGGGACTGCCTAAGCTACGTAAAGAAAGGCACAGAGAAGAGAATGCTAACTCAGTGATATTACTTACTACTGCTACCACTATCTTAGTGAAAGGACAGAGGAGTCTCAGTCTGCATGGATTCTTAAAAATGAAGGCCACAGGAGCGCCAACAAGTAAAATTAGGTAGTGCTGAGTACCTGGCTAGCTCAAACTAGATCACATAATATTCATCACAACCTAAACCTAACTTATCTCTGAGAGCCAGCACTGCTATTTGAAAAGAAATTAGCACTGTGGAACAAATATATAATTATTTGCTCACTGAGCCAGATACCTCAAAGCCCATCATGTGGAGCAGGTCCTGCTCGTGGTGCCGAATGTCTGCCCAATGGTGATTCAACTGCTGATGGATCCTAGTGTACTGCTAGCAGTCGCACCTGCGCCGCTCCTCCCTCTTCTGCCTTACTCTGCCATGGTGCTGACTGAACAAAAGGGGAAGAAATAGGAGGAAGGAAGGAAGAAAAAAAATAAAGAAGTAAAAAGAAAAGCAAAAAAGTATCAAAAGTCACTTAAAAACACACAAACAAATGACAAAAACGTAAAATACACAAACCCAAAACACACACTGATACAATAAAGGAAAATGAGGGGTGGATAAATTAGATAAGGGTGAGACTGAAAAGATTAAGGGTGGATTAAGTTAGGCCCAACAAAACAAAACAAAATAGCTGTGCACATGCGAACCACGTGGTGCTATTTTCGCATTGTTTTCAGTGCAAGAATGAGCATCTCATTCCGAAACGCCAAAATATACCGCAAATAGGTGCATTAAGCAAATTCCCCCACTGGCGGAACTCTGCTGAAGCTCGCAGAGTTTTTGCCCCACTCCGAAAAATTCCACGAGCTCGCCCAGGCCTAACTTCTTTACCTCACCTAGCAAAGCCACTGACTGGTTAGATGCCCTAGAGGAAGGGCCCCAGAAGCAGCATTTCAGCTGTCGGGCTTGTGGAGTAGGTGGCCCAAGTCAGCACTCTGCCCACCTATGGAGGCATTCCACTGGTACAGAGGCGGTTCTGGAATGGGATAGACGGAGAGAATTCTAGTACTACCTGATGGGATACTGGAAGATTCCAACTGTGTGCTGGACACTACAGACTCATTCTTGGAGCGTTTGGGTGATCGGGCTTCCCTGAGTGACAGCACAGATGTGAGATGACCTAAAGGTACTGACTTCCAGCATTCCTGTGTGCCTTAACATATAATTTTTATTTAAGCTCTTCTTATTGAACCAATGTTGGTTGAAATAGAAAGTGCTTGTTGTACTCTTATTGTAATCAGTGTGTAGAGGGAGTTACAGGGTGCTGTTATGTGCTTTTTATTTTGTCTGTTACTTATGTGGTTCTTGCGATTTGTGTGGGTGGGAGGCCACCGGGGCTATGGTCCCATAAGGGTGGTTTGAGTGCCTTTGCCTTGCGGCCATGGTGGAATGCTAGGCTCAGCTTGGTGCAATTGGAGAGGTTAAGGTTTCAGTCTCCGGGGGGGGGGTAGCGGTGGGTGCTCAGTGTTGGTTTGGACTCACTGCCAGTGGATGGAGGGTTCTTGGGGAATTTTTGTTGCGGGATATTAGGAATTTTGTTGGTTTGAAATTTAGATGGTGCACGGTCAGGACATACAGTATAATGCATGTCTGGGGTGGTGAGAGTGGAGTGTGCGTGTAGTACGTTGCGGCAATGTGGCCTCATTTGACAGGATGGATACTGTTTGGAAGTTCCTAACATGGAAAGTTCATGACTTGGGTCAACCTACCAAGAGGCATAACGTATTTTCCTATCTGAGGCTCTACAGAATTTCAGAGTTGTTTTTGCAGGAAACACACACCTGGGGCGATTGTATTGGCCAGTTGAGATGAAGATGAAGAGGCTAGATTTTTGCGACCTCCTACTTCAGCAACTCTAGAGTGGCACTGATCTGGGTGTCACCTGGGACTCCTTTTGTGGCTAAAGTCGTGAAGTTAGATTCTGAAGGGAGATGTGATTGTGTCAGGTAAGCTAGATGCTAGAGATTTATGCTTGGTTAACATTTATATTCCTAACATGGATGATGCTGGATTTTTTGGGATGGTGTTGAGAGCAGCTGTGGAGCATATTGGTCCAGAAATGCTGCTGGCTGGTGATTGAATTGTGTGATGATTTGTAACCTGGACCGTTTTTTATCTAAGACTGACACCAAACCTGCAGGTGCCCAAAGGGAGGTTATGGGTATCCTGGGGTTACAGAATGTGTGGAGGATTTTTTTACCCTCAGGGCTGCGTGTATTCCTGCTTTGTATCTGCAATGGGAACCCATAGACGTTTGGACTATTGCCCGATGTCTGACACCATGATGCAGAATTTGGACGATGTTTCCTATTTGGTGAGATGTCTGTCTGATAGTATGAATGCGAGGACCACAGAATGGGATGCTATGAGGGTGGTCCTGTGTGGGGAGTGTATGAAGGTGACATGTGTAGTGAACCAGCAGCTATCTAGGACACTTGGGGGCATATTTATACTCTGTTTGCGCCGGAATTGCGTCGTTTTTTTTGACGCAATTCCGACGCAAAACGAACTCCATATTTATACTTTGGCGTTAGACGCGTCTAGCGCCAAAGTCCATGGAGTTTGCGTAATTTTTTAGCGTGGACACCTACTTTGCGTTAATAATATGCAAGGTAGGCGTTCCCGTCTAAAAAATTGACTCCGAGGCATGTGCGCCGTATTTACACTCCCGGGCAAAATTCACGCCCGGGAGTTTTAGCGGGTCAACAAAAATGACGTACGGCCGCTTTTGCGCCGTTTTTTAGCGCCTGGACAAGGCAGGCGTTAAGGGACCTGTGGGCTCGGAAGGAGCCCAGAGGTGCCCTCCAATGCCCCCAGGGACCCCCCCTGTCACCCTTGCCCACCCCAGGAGGACACCCAAGGCTGGAGGGACCCATCCCAGGGACATTAAGGTAAGTTCCGGTAAGTATTTTTTTATATTTTTTTTGTGGTATAGGGGGGCCTGATTTGTGCCCCCCTACATGCCACTATGCCCAATGACCATGCCCAGGGGACAGAAGTCCCCTGGGCATGGCCATTGGGCAAGGGGGCATGACTCCTGTCTTGGCTAAGACAGGAGTCATTTCTATGGGGCTTGGGAGTCGAAAAAAATGGCGCAAATCGGGTTGAGGCGAAAAATTTGCCTCAGCCTGACTTGCCCCATTTTTTGGCGCCCAAGCTCCATATCCCCCTACGCCGGCGCTGCCTGGTGTACGTGTTTTTTTTCCACGCACACCAGGCAGCGCCGGCGGCTAACGCCGGCTAACGTCATTGATTAAATTCGGCGCCCGCATGGCGCTTCAGAATGGCGTTAGCCGGCGCTAATTTTTTTGACGCAAAACTGCCCTTGATATTCTGGTGAAATAACTTCGGCCCTCTTTACTACCCTGGTGGTGGGTGATAAAGTGGCAGTAATACCACCAACAGGCTGGCGGTAATTACCGCCAAATTATGACCATGGCGGTGACATCTCCTATAGACAGCCAATGTACCACACCGGCCACCAGGGCGCAAACAACAGTCACCATGGCGGTAGCCACCTACAGCCAGGCGGAAGACAAAGTACCGCCCACCATATTAAGACACATCACTCCGCCACCTTTTCTGGGGCAGTACCAATGCCATCAAAAGCCTGGCAGAAACACATTACAGAAGAGAAAGGACTCACCTTTGCAGACACAGGGAAGAACCACGCCCCCATGGAACCCAAACTGCAAGTTTTCCCAATGATCTTCTACGTTATTCTCCACCTGGAACACCAACACCGGGCGAAGACGACGACGGTGAGTACAGCTGCCTAGCACACAAGGGAGGGTGGGAGGAAAAAGAGAGTGACGCACACACACCCAACACACACCCGACACACACACACATACCATACACACAACCATATGCATAACAAAAACAATTTGACCACGAAAATCAGCAGAATAATGCCAAGGCTTTTACGAAAATGATTGTAATCAGTCCAACAATAAAATCAACAATCCGATTTACACACTAAACAGATGTGTACAAGTGTATAAAAAAGGGACACTGCCCAGTCCATAGTTCACAGGGCCCACATGGTCGCAGAGCAAAGTCCAGGCCCCACTCGAATCCTGCCCCAATACGGAGAGAACACTGCAGGGGCATCATATGGCAAATAGGCAGGCACCTCGGGGGGAGGGGGGGACCTTGGCCAGATGCGGAAACAAGCCCACTAGTTCTGAAGGAGGCAACATGCCCTGTGCTTGGACCTGGGGAGTGCAAGGCCACAGTCTCTGGAGTGGGTGACTTGCCCACTGGTTCTGGTGGGGGCAACATGCCCTGTGTCTGGTCCTGGGGAGTGCAAGGCCACAGTCTCTAGAGTGGGTGACTTGCCCACTGGTTCTGGAGGAGGCAACATGCCCTGTGCTTGGTCCTGGGGAGTGCAAGGCCACAGGCTCTGGAGTCGGTGACTTGCCCACTGGTTCTGGAGGGGGCAACATGCCATGTGCTTGGTCCTGTGGAGTGCAAGGCCACAATCTCTCAAGTGGGTGACTTGCCCACTGGTTCTGGAGGGGGCAGGCTGCACAGCAGCCCTTGGAGGATGGACTATATGGCGTCCGCCGGCAGTGATGGCTGCACTGTATTGGTGGTGGTGGGAGGCTCCTGCTCAGCCCCTGAACCCTCCAATGGCTGCACTGTGTTGGTGGTTGTGGGAGGCTCCTGCTCAGCCACTGCACCCTCCGATGGCTGCACCTTGTTGGTGGTTGTGGGAGACTCCTGCTTAGCCCCTGCACCCTCTGATGGCTGCACTGTGGTAGTAGTTGAGGGAGGCTCATGCTCAGCCCCTGCACTCTCTGGTGGCTGCACAACCACAGCTGTGGTGGGGGCCCTGTGACAGCTGGTGGTGGTGGCAGTGTATGGCTATCAGCTTCCGCTGGTGTAGATTGCCTCCTCTCCTCGTTACTCATGGGTTGGGGGTCCCTTTCCCTTCCTGGCACTGGTGGATGGGCTCTTCCCCCCTCTGCTGCCTCGTGCAGGCTCCTTCCCCTTCTTTGCAGCTGGTGCAGGCTCCTTCCCCTTCTTCACAGCTGCTGCAGGCTCCTTCCCCTTCAGTATTGTTGGCCTGGAATCCTTTCCACCACGAGAAGGTGGTGCTGCCACTGGCCCCCTGGAATGTTTGGCTGAGGTGCTTGGCTTGGTCCTTGCTATGCTGCCTGTACGTGCAGGACGGGGGTGGAGGGGTAGGGAAGAGGGCAATCTGGGAAAGGAAAAGCTTTTTAGGGACTTTGGGGAGGGAGGAGGAAGGAGTAATGGGAGTGGAGGATGAGGGAGTGGTTGTTGGAGGTGTTTGTCTGATGGATTTAGGTACAGGTGCATGGGTTGTATGCTGTTGTAAGGGGAATGGCTGTTGGGTGTCTGAGTGCTTGCGTTTGTGTACTTTAGATGGGGGACAGACATGGTGGGAGAGGACATAGGGGAAGTGTGCATGGATGTTATGGAGGTGTTACCAGTGAGGTGTGTGTTCTGCTTGGTGTGGTGATGATGCTGGTAGTGGATATTGATGTAGTGCATGCAGGTGTGAGTGTGGATGTAACTGGGTGGGAGGTGGGGGAGGAGGAGGAGGGGGAGACAGTGTAGATAGTGGATGTTGTGTCTGCAGCTGAATGGTGTTTGTGTGAGTACCTGTGGGATGAAGTGTGGTGCTTGTGTTTGCCTGTGACACTCTTAGGTGTTGTCCTGTATGCATGCTCGTCTGGCTATGTGCTTGGGATGGGTTGGGGTTGAGGAGAATGGGACTGGGAAGTGGAAGTTGGAGGGGGGACAGTTAAAACAGGGACAATGGCTGCCATCAGAGAGGAGGCGTGAGCCTGAATCTATCTCTGATGGGCCGCCAATCCACCGTGAATGCCCTCTACGAATGCATTAGATTGCTGCATCTGGGCTGCCAGCCCCTCGATGGCATTCACAATGGTTGTTTGCCCTACAGAGATGGCTCTCAGGAGGTCAATAGCCTCCTCACTGAGGGCAACAGGGCTCACTGGGGCAGGGCCTGAGGTGACTGGGGCAAAGGAGATGCCCACCCTCCTGGGTGAGCGGGCACGGGCAACTCGCTGAGGGGCTACTGGGAGGGCAGTGCTGGTACGGGGGTGGTGGCTGTACCTGCAGCTGGGGTGGTCAGAGAGGTGTCTGCCACCAGAAGGGAGCTCTCATCGGAGGAGGTATCAGAGTCTGTATTGACCCTCCAGTCTCTGTCGTGGTGCTCCCCTCGCCCTCCGTCCCACTGGTGCCCTCAGCGTCTGGGGACTCTGCCTCCAGGGTCCTGTGGGATCCCTCTGTCACCGGTGCCCCTGCTCCTCTGCCAGATGATGCTAATGCACATAAGAACAGGATGACAAAACAAGAAAGGTGGGAGAGAGACAAAGGATACACTGGGTCAATGACTGCACCAACACCACTGTTGGCATAAACAGCACCCTCACACACGGATCAGGCCTAAGCACTATGCATGGCACTACCAGTAAAATGGCTACTCAACAAGGAATGAGGAGGGGTACACATCGCCAACTGCAGCATACCTGGGACCCACGCAGCCCTGACAAGTAGTGAATACTAACAAGCTAGGTAGGCAGTATTTCACAATCAAACCCTTAGCCACCAGAGGACCTACGCTGCTATGTCTGGCCTGGCCTAGGGGCACCCACTGACATACAACCACCACCTGATACCACCCCTCCAACCGTGAGTTTCAATGAGACCCACTGAACTCACCCCCTTGTGGCTGCTGTGATGCCTTCAAGGGCCCATCCAGCTCAGGGTAGGCCACCGCCAGTATGCGGGCCATCAGGGGGGGTCAGGCTCCGACGGGCACCCCTTCCTCGTTGGGAGGCCATCCCCAGCTGGGCCTCCGCTGTCTTTTGTGCCTCCTGGTTCTTGTGGGATGCAGCTCCCTCTGTCGCTTGTGCCCCTGCTCCTCCGCCAGATGATGCTAATGCACACATGGACAGGATGACAGAAGAAAAAAGGGGGAGAGAGAGAAAGGGAGCACTAGGTCAATTACTGCACCAACACCACAGAAGGCATACACAGTATTGTCACACACAGAGATCAATATTGAGCACTATGCATTGCACTGCAAACAATTGGGTAGATGCCACAGCAAGATGAGGGCCAACCACCTCCAACTGCACCCCTCATGGGACCCACTAAGCCCTGTCTGACATGGAATGCAACCTAGCTAGGTTACCTTGATTTCCCTTTCAACCATTACCCCTGAGCTGTATCACGCTGCAATGTCTGGTCTGGCATTAAGGGGCACCTATTAACTGACACCCACCACCTGGATCCCATGCCACCTACCAATTATTGTTATAACGGCCACTCTACTCACCCCCTTGTGGCTGCTGTGATGCCCTCAAGTGTCCATCCAGCTCTGGGTAGGCCACAGCCAGTATGCAGGCCTTCAGGGGGGTCACGTTCCGACGGGCTCCCCACCCTCATTGGGAGGCCATCCCCAGCTGTGCCTCCACGGTCTTCCGTGCCCAGCGTCTCAGGTCCTCCCACCGTTTCCGACAGTGGGTGCTCCGCCTGCCAGAGACCCCCAGGGTCCGCACGTCCTTGGCAATGGCACGCCATATTCCCTTCTTTTGATGGGCGCTGACCTGCAGAGGCAATACAGACAGGAGAACACCATTGGACAAACAGTCCAGCCAGTAACACAAATGGCCCACCATACCCGTTTCCATCACTATTGGCACACACATAGCCCAGCACACAACGTATACACCGCCAAGAGGACATCCACCCACCCCCCTTACACGAGGCCTTCACACACAACTCCATGCATTCAGGCCACATGCATCTTGCTCAAAGTGTACTCACCTGTTGGTCTGGAAGCCCATATAGCAGTCTGTACTGGGGTAGGACCCCATCAACCAGTCGCTCCAACTCCTCATAAGTGAAGACTGGGGCCCTTTCCCCAGTCACACGGGCCATGGTAGGTTCCAGACACAGGTCACAGCAGCACATGCAGTGGAGGTCCTCTCCTATGGAAGGTCAGGAAACAAATGAGGACTCAGATAGAAAATGGCGGTCACGTCCGCGGCGGTGCATACCGTCACCATCGGCGTAGATCACCATTGGCCACTGTACCCCGTAGAGCCCAATTATAACCAAAGAGGAATTGCACGGCGATTCACGACTGCCAACTGCCACAGCACACGTCAGTGGCATTACCTTACTTCAATCTGTCCCTCCACACAGGACAGGCGTACACCATTTCAGGGGGTGTGAACATACCTATGGATTAATGCTGCGTCACAGTATAAATGGGCACATACTTCACAAATTAAACTGTCCCATAACATGTTTGCACATTGCGGACTGCTGTTGTGTCTCCATTCTTCAGTTGTGACAGCCTATTCACTCTTTTGTCCCTTAGATACCTACCACTGTGGATGAATAGGAGATGGAGACATACCCCCATGTACAGTCCCCTGGTGGACTTGGCTACACTGGAGGACAGGCACATAATACTCACCTACAGACTGGACAGGGCCAAAATCACAGAGCTGTGTGACCAATTGGATCCTGACCTGATATCTGCTATCTGTCACCCCACTGCGATCCCCCCTCTTGTGCAAGTGCTATCAGTTCTCCATTTCCTGGCAACTGTTTCTTTCCAAATGACAGTGGACTTGGCAGCAGGAATGCCACAGCCAATGTTCTCAAATGTGCTAACAAGAGTGTTGCCTGCCCTGATTAAACACATGTGCAGCTACATTGCATTCCCCCAGGTTGAGGATTTGGCCTCTGTAAATGCCGGATTCTATGCAGTGGGACGTATCCCCAATATAATTGGTGCAATTGACAGAGCACATATGGCATTTGTGCCCCCGTGCCAGAATGAACAGGTGTTCAGGAATCGTAAGAATATGCAGATGGTGTGCTTGGCGGACCAGTACCTCTCCCACATCAATGCTAAGTATCCAGGGTCGGTGCATGATACCTTTGCCCTGAGGAATAGCAGCATCCCAAATGTGATGGCCCAACTACAGAGGCACAGGATGTGGCTAATAGGTGAGCCCTGGTTCCCACCCAGTACATGTGGTGTGGGCCATATAGGATAGTGTGGCTAAATGTTGTCCCTCAATATTTGAAGGTGACTCTGGTTACCCAAACCTATCATGGCTGTGGACCCCTGTGAGGAATGCCAGGACAAGGGCAGAAGAACGTTATAATGAGGCACATGGGTGAAACAGAAGGATCATTGAAAGGACCTTTGGCCTCCTGAAGGCCAGGTTCCGGTGCCACCACCTAACATATGGGTCCCTGTGCTACTCACCCAAGAAGGTCTGCCAGATAGTAGTGGCATGCTGCATGTTGCACAACCTGGCCCTCAGATGACATGTGCGTTTTCTGTAGGAGGAGGAGAATGGAGATGCCCCTGTGGCTGCAGTGGACAGTGAGGATGAGGAGGTAGAGGATGAGGGTGTGGACAACAGAACATCTGTGATACGTCAGTACTTCCAATGACACACAGGTGAGACAGTGCAACTTTACATTTCTATGACTTTGGTTGAATTCTGTGTGGCATTGGCATGCTGCCATTTCCCACTTTTTGCCCACTTACTGTTACCTCTGGATATTCATTTTGCAGATTTTAGTGATTTGACAAATTCTCCTGGTGTGATCACAACAGGCAGCTACAGGTCATTAATTCTATGCTCATTCTATGCACAGTTTATTTGCAATGGTTGTAGCTGTTTCAATCAATACATATTTGAAATACATGAAATACTCGTTGTCGATTTCTATCCAAGGGTGTTTTTTGTTGTGCTAATATATTGAGGGGAAAGTGCAATGGGATGGGGTGATGAGGGAGGAAAGTCCAGGGTATTGTTCCAGGCTGTTTGTAGCACAGGTGCATTGTCTATGGGGACATAGGAAGGGGGGCAATGGAAGTTCAAGGTGGACAAGGTGACTGAGTGGAACACAAGGGGGCATTCTGGAGAGTCTCATTTCCTGGCAGAGGTCTTGGCAAGAGTCTCTGGCTGCTGTCTGGTTCGCAGGGAACGTTTGCGGGGTGGTTCACCTTCTGCATGAGGAGGGGTGCTGGTGGCCTGTTGGTCCTGTGGCGGGGCCTCCTGGCCACTAGCGGCAGCGGAAGTGGAGGGCAGTTCAGATGACTGGCTATCGGCAGGGGCCTGCTGGTGTGACACTGCCTCCCTCATAATGTTGGCCATTTCTTCCAGCACCCCTGCTATGGAGATTAGGGTGTTGTTGATGGCATACAAGTCCTCTCTGATCCCCTGACACTGTCCCTCCTGCAGCCGCATGTTCTCCTGCAGGTTGACTAGGATCTGGGCCATCATGTCCTGGGAATGTTGGTAGGCTCCCAGGATCTTAGAGAGTGCCTCCTGGAGAGTCGGTTCCCTGCTCCTGTCCTCCACCAGGCGCGCAGAGGTCCTCCCAGTGTCCCTGTTGGCCTGTGGCTCTGTCCCTTCAATGGTGCGCCCAATGCCACTGATCCCAGGTCCCTGATTGTCTTGTGTGCGAGGTGTGGCCTGGGGTCCCTGTACAGGTGGGCACAGTTCTGATTGATGTGTCCTGGGGACAGAGGTTTGGGGATGCTGGGTGGGTGCTGTAGTGTTGGTTCCTGATGGGAGAGGCTCTGTGGGGGTCTGTGACTGGGCTTGGGCGATCGACTGTCCAGTGGTCCCTGATAAGCCATGTAAGGTGTCCAGATCCTGAAGTCCATAGTTACTGTCATGACTGGGGGCCTCTTCTGTTGGGGGACTGGATAGTGGTGACACCTCCTCTCCACTGACATTGGCTGGGGTACCTGTGGGGATGTAAGTGATGTATTATGCTTCATGTGTATGACATTTGTACATCCCTGGCTTCCCCTCTATGGTTGGTGTTGCCATGTGAGCATTTGCTTGTGTATGTTGGTGTATGGTGGGATTCTTAGTTTCCCTATGCTGTGCATGCTTTAGTGATGACTGTCCATGCACGGCTGTGAGGGGTGTCCATGCATTGGTACAGCATGCAGGGCATGGCAATGGGATTAGTGTGATGTGATGGTAGAGTGTGTGGGATGGAGTGGAGTGATGGGAGTCAGGGTGAGGGTGTGTGATGGCATGCAGATATGGGGGCTGATAATTGTTGAAAGTTGACTTACCAGAGTCCAGTCCTCCTCCAACACTGGCCAGGCCCTCAGGATGCAGTATTGCCAAGATTTGCCCCTCCCATGCTGTGAGTTGTGGGGGAGGAGGTGGGAGTCCACCGCCAGTCCTCTGTATAGCGAGCTGGTGTCTTGCTGCTATGGAACGTACCTTCCCCCTTAGGTTGTTCCACCTCTTCCTAATGTTGTCCCTTGTTCTGGGGTGCTGTCCCACAGCGTTGACCCTGTCCACGATTCTCAGCAATAGCTCTATCTTCCTTGCTATTGATGTCTGCTGCACCTGTGCTCAAAATAGCTGTGGCTCTACCCTGACAATTTCCTCCACCATGACCCGTAACTCCTCCTCAATGAAACAGGGGTGCCTTTGTGGTGCCATGGGTGTTATGTGATGTGTGTTGGTGAGGGTGTGTTGGGTAATATGTTGGGGTGTGTGATGTGGAGTGCGTGAGGGGGGTATGGGGGTGAGTGGTGTGCATGTCTAGTTGTCGCAGTGGTCTTGGTGTCAGTCTCGTGCCAATGATTTGTATTTGTAAAGGGTTGTGGGTACTGTGGGTGTGCGTTTTATAGTGGTGTGGGTGTGGTGTGTGTATGGTTGTCAGGTCTGTGTTGTTTGAATTGTCCAATGTGGTGTTGTTTTGTCTCTTGGTATCCATTGTGAGCCCGGCGGTATGTACCACCAATGGTTTACCGCAGTTGAATGTCCACCGTGGTGATTCGTGGTCAGAATGTGATGGGCGTTGTTCTGTTGGCGTAACGTTGTGGGTTTTGAGACCTCCAGTTTAGCAATGACCTTTGGTCTGGCGGATTTGTGTACATGGCTGTATTGTCTCGGATTGGTGTGTGTGTGTCATAATATGGTGAACAGATATTCTCCACCGCAGCAGTAAGATGGCGCCTGTCAGCATGGCGGTAAGCAGAATTTATTGCCAGTGTCATAATGAGGGCCTTTGTGTCCTCAAGGAGAGTATGGTTACTCAGCCACAGCAGTTGGTTGAGTGGAAAGAGTGTAGATGGCATTTGCTGAAAACATGGGATTGCTTGGATAAGTTTGTCCACGCCAGCAATAGACAGTGCCTCCATGCAGAAGGAGATAAGCATAGCAGGATTCTTGCCATGTTTATCTGCTGCAAAATAAGATGTCCCACCAGTGAAAGGGGTCCTGAATGTGCCTGGCAGAAGGTACAAACCCAACAGAGTATTAATGAGGTCTTTGAAGCACACCCACAAAAGGTGTACGCAGCATTGGCAGCGTTTCTGCTGCTGGCAGAATGTTTGCAGATGTCCTCCCTTTTGAGAGAAGGCTGGGATAGTTTAGATGCATCCTTAATAAGGGAGGAGATAGTGATCGCGATTTGGGTTCTGAAGACAGCCAACGTCCCAGGAGCTGATGGCCTGCTAGCTGAACTGTACCAACGTAGGTCGGGCACTTTTGCAGGCCTCTTGTTGGAAGTCTTTAATAAGGCTTACAAGATGGGTTTGTTACCTGAATCTATGATCGAGGGGTTCATTGTCATGTTACCTAAGCCAGACAAGGTTGCTAAAGAGGTGAATTTATTTCACCCCCTCTATTTGCTCAATGTGGATATAAAAATCCTCAACAAAGTCTTGGCATCCAGGTTGATGGAGCACCTGTCACAGTGGGTACATGAGGATTAATGTAGCTATATTTCGCACAGGAACACTTTATGTAACCTGCAGAGGCTATTGCTGGTCATGCACACACCCATTTTGGAGGATGAGTACTTTGCTCTGGTGCTGCTCGACATAGAACAAGAGTTTGATTCCCTGTTGTGGGAATTCCTGTGGCGAGTCCTGCAGGAGGTGGGCAATGGGGAGTGGTACATATTGTTATATTGTGTCCCAGTGACATGAGTGCAAGTGGGAGTAATAGTGTTGCAGCTTTCTCCTTGCATCAGGGGACCACACAAAGCTGCCCATTGTCACCCCTGCTCTTCAAGCTTGCAATCCTCCTGCAGTGCCCTATAGACAGGCCAGATTAGTCTCCAACCCCCAGCCATACTATGCAGTATGCCCAATGCCTAGCAATGTAGCCCCTAGTGTGTAGGCTGCACCCTAGGATGTGGGGGTGGGGGATTACTATTGGGGAATTATATGCTGATGATCCCTGGTATATCTGCATCAGTTGACTAACTCGCTCCCTATTGTTCTGGCTGTCCTGTCAGAATTTGGCAAAGTCTGAGAGTTGAATTTGAATTATGACAAATCAAAACTGTTCCCGCTTGGAGAGCTGGGTGGGAGACAGGTACAGGATTTTCCTCGTCTAGGCCTTCCCTGTGGTTGATTAGTGTCTGATATCCCGGGATCAGGATTGCATGTGTGGTGATGGCATTTGAGGTGTTTAATATAGGAAGGGCGTTAGAGGGGCTAAAACCCACAGTGAAGTTCTGGAACGCTCTCTGATTATCCCTGATGGGCAAGCTGGCATTAGTGAAAATTATTATTCTGCCATGTTGCCTGTATGTTTTCAGAGGGCCATGTTTGCCATGGAAATATTTTGTAGAAGTGAAGAAGTGATTGATTGTCGAACTACTATGAGCCTCGGGGAAAGAAGAAGGTTCGCTTGGCGACTCTGAAGCACCCCTGGAGGAAGTTGGGATTTAACTGCCATGCCTCGACCTATATTACCTAGAAGCTCAATTGCTGCATGTGGTGCATTGGTTTAATGAAGCTGGGCAAAGGGAGATGTAGTTGTGCGGTATGTGTGTCGGAGTCCCATTGCCAGAGCTCTTGATATTAGGGGCAGGGTTTTCGGACTCACTGCCATTTGTGGTCCGGCAGGTGTGCAGGGCCTGGGAGAGACCGGTCAGGCAGGCACTGCCTAGGGCTCCATGCATTGCAGGTATGTGTATTTGGACACTGAGCCCATTTGTGCTAATACCGCAGACAAAGTCAGTCGACGGGTGGCGAGCCGGTAGTGCGACTCCTTGCAAGACTTATACCCTAATGACTGATTTAATACTCTGGCTGAATATGAGCCAGTATGAGACAGTGGAATTGTTTGACTTGGAGTTCAGTCAGTTTCAAAACTTTTCTAAAAGTGCTGCGACGGCCCAGGGGATATGACTTTCCTTCCCTGATGTCCAACAGGATTCACAGGCATTGGGGATACTGCTTAGTATGACTGGGGGTAGTAGACTGATCTGGCTTGTCTATAGGGCACTGCAGGAGGATTTACCTTTGGCCAATTTGCCGGTGCACGCTAGGTGGCATGAGATCCTGGCTACTCCTCTTTCCGACAAAGAATAGCATGAACCATGAAGGGGTTTTCCACAAATGCGAGATTCAAACTGCTTCAGTATAATGTAGTGCACCATGTATACCTTACCCCGACCACGCTGCATGCAATTTACTCTGAGAGTTTGTCCTCCTGTGCCCACTGTGCCAAGCAAGGGGCAGACTTTCTACATACGTTCTGAAGTGTCTTGAATTAGATTTTGGAGACCTTGAATGCAGTTACAGGGTGGTCCTTTCCCAGGGATGTTAGAGATGATACTGGCTCAAAAGACAAAAAAGCTTCATAGAAAATTTCTCCTTTGGAAATTGGTACTCGCTAAGCAGAGGATTGCCGTTAGGTGGTGGTCTCCTGTTGCACCAAGAGTGTTCGATTGGCTTTGAGATATGGCTGAATGGGCAGTGGCTGAGGAGAGCCACATGCAAAAAACACTCAGAGATAATAAGCTTGTGAATGACCTGCAAGCCTGGGTGTTAATGTTAGCCGGGCTTCTGGAGCCTCCGGATGCCTTACCCCCATGAGCTATGGGATGTTGGAGAGGGTGGGGGGGTTAGTTGCTTGACTGGAGGTCTATGATTGGTGTGCGCTCCTTCTGTGTGTAGTAGTGTGGGGGCATTTTGTCTAACCGACTCTTGCATAAGGTAATTTCATTTGTTCACCATGTGGGGCTATGGTAGAGCATGTTGGAGTGGGAGGGTGGGAAGTTATGTTCTTTTACAAAATGATCTGCTAATGTGATAAGCTTGTCATATTTAAATGCCAATAGAAATTTTTACCAAAAAATGTGCTTCTCTTATGACTGTGTTATTATCAACTTTAAATATCCCTCAGTGTGGCAGCCCTAGTGCAACACTCATATCAAGGGTTAATATGTCCAGATCCAATGACATTTTTGCCTCTAGGTTTATTTTACAGCCATATGAAGCATGAACTTCTAGAATGAAACGGATGCCCTGGTCTTTCTTCTCCCCTGTCTCCACTCCCAACTACCTACTTTTTCTGTGTCGCCTGAGCTAACTGATGATAATTGACAGGTTACGAGACCCACTTTAGAGCTATGGTATGGTGGGAGAGGCTGCCTTATTGATTTCATATCATATGATCGTGAGTCCACGCCCAGTAATGGTCTTAGGAAGCCCATGATGCAGGAGACATTCAACGCTACCTATAATTTTAGCCATAGATCTTCTTTGACTAGTGACTTAGAAATTCTACGTTGGAACATTGCGGGCATAACTGGTAAATTATGGTTGGAAAATTGGGTAGAATACATTACTTTGTGTGTTATTGACCTATTACAGGAAACGTGAGTAGCTAAGGATATATAATATGATAGGTTCATTTGTTACACAGTCCCAGCCTTATAATCAGTCCCAGATTGGACCAAGGTGGGACTGACACCCTGGTCTTAAGACTGCTCTTCAATGCTCGAGTTTACTGATAGATTTGAAAAATTAGGTTATACAGGCTTTTTTCTTTATTGGCACGAATATTTTAAATTTGTTGTAATCAATTTCTATAATAATGTTTGTGAAAGGGATAATCCTAACTACCGCACTTCATCACTCGGGTTTGGGTATGGGCTTTAATTGGGTGTTGGCAGGTGATTTCAATAACAAGCTAGGGGACATATTAGCTTTAACATCATATGATCCCTTTACCTCTGAAGACTTGAGCAATGGCCTTGCCTGGGACCCCCGGGTTAGTTGTTATGAGTCAACCACCTGTTGACTCATGATCTATGTAATGCAATACCGCTGCAAGATTGTAACAACTTCAGGGAAGAAACAAAACACATTCAAGAGTGTGGGGGGATTTAGACCACCTAAAATATTTAGTCGCCATAATCCTCTTGCTATTACCTTAGAAACCCCTAAAGGGAGAACAGATAATCTAGTAGGCAGCAGTACTATGCTTTTGCTTTTAGCAAACGATAATAGAAGACAGTTGTTATGGAAATGCCCTAATAAGGGTAGCTTTCTGCACAGCTTGGTTGCAGTCAACCAAGACAGGACTTGGTTGCTTGCTGCCTTTCGTTGGACCTGAGTCCTCTTGATATGAAGGAGGTTTTGTTAACCAGGTGAATGCTGCTAGAACGTTACTTTTGAAGCCTGTGAAAAATCTGAGAGACAGCCATGCCCCTTGGTTTGACAGTTTGCAGAACTATGAACTGAAAGTTATGAAAGACTTTGAAATCCACCAAAGGAACAGAGAGGAGCAAGCAACCTGAAAATGGGAGTATAAATTGGATCTGGAAAAGAAAACGTCCGAACTTCAGCTGGAAATGTAGGAGAATCTGGTTCACTTCTGTAAGCTCATGGACACTCATATGTTTTCGAAAATAGCAGATTCTAACAGCTAGTACAAAACCCTAAGGAAGATCGAATATTGGCCTGAATGAGTGAGTAGCTCATTTTAAAAAGATCTATTATCCCCTTAGTAAGTGACAGCGGTAGTGTAGGCAGCAAGATGCACCTTTTACCTCCATGGACAAGTTGGCTGCTGCAATTGTTAAAAATCCCTCTAGAAATGCTTCAGGTCTGTATGGGGTCCCAGTGAATTTATAAAAGGTTATCTCTGAATTTTGGGTAACCCTCCTCACAATTGTATGAAGCTGCTTGTATTTCCGTACTTCCTCTATCCTGGTACACAGCAACAATGGTCAGTTTAAAAAAAAGGGAACTGTCAGGATCCAGGGTTTTACAGCCCCGTTTTTGTACTTGATTCTACAGTTAAAACAATTGATAGAGTGATTCTTGACAGGCTGAGGATCTGGAATTCAGATTGTAATATCCAACCTGAGGTACAGTACGGTTTCAGGACAGGAATGGGATTTATTCAGTTTATGTTTATAAATAGGTAAGTTAAAATTTGCCTAAGTCAGTGCTTTATATCTTGCCTTTATGGAGCTCTCCTGCGCATTCGATGGGGGCAACAGATAGAAGCTGTGGGCCCTCTTGGAAGCCATGAGGATTTGAAGGGGAGCAGCTGGCCTTCCTGCACACCCTTCATTTTGATCTCTTCGCCTCGGTAAGATACAGATGGAATGGGGAATGTGCAGAACCTTTTGGATTGGCCTGGGACATATCGCGTGGCTGTTTTTTTAGCTCCAGTTCTCTTTTTGATATACAGTAATGGTCTGGAAGGTGCCTTAATTAAGAATGGGAGGGTTATGCCGGATATTACAAATAGACCTTTAGCCATTATATTGAATATGGATAAAGCAGTCCTCATAGTTAGGATTCTAAATGGACTGAAAATTCTATTAGACACCTTTGTAGAATGTATGGAACAATTAAACCTAGTGACCAACCTCTCTAAAGCATTCAGTATGGCTTGTAGGCTAGAAACATCTTAAATCCCACTGTTTCACTATCCAGGGCAACGTTATAGGAACCATTTATTATTTTCCTACCTGGGGAAAACTTTCGACTCTGAATTTATAGGCACCATGCCTTTAAGTCAAGAGGCAGTGTTTTAGCAATTTGATTGTTTAAAAAAAAAAAAATCTGGTCCAGTACAGGTGAGAAGCCTGCTGTACCGGTTTTGGAAATTTACAAAAGGAAATGTATCCCTGTATTGACTTGCTGGGTGGGTATATTGGGGCACTAAAGCAAAAGTAGCCTACCGTTAGAGAAAAACAGAGTATCCAGGTGCCTTTCTGGGTGTTCCCTTGAGCAGTCTGCATTTTGCTACTCTGGAAGAATTGGGGCTGGATTATGTGGAGGACCATAGCAAACTAGCTCCACTTCCATTGTGGTCCTTGATGTAGTGTATTGATCATGCATTGCTTGACAAAAGTATAATTGAGGATTGTGTGGTATGTATTATGTACATTGCTGTGATGTTATGTTATTATGCACACTGCTTTTAGAATGGAAATACCTTGGCTCCTGTCTTGTAATCTGTAAGGAAGGACACCAAATGTTGGCAACGATGAGGCTGGAAAATGAGCTACAGGCACCTCAACACAGGTAATACGGTTGGGAAGCTCTCAGACTTTGAGCCCATCACCCACAGAAGAAAAGAAAGGCGGAGAAACGTCACATCGAAGGTGATCATCTGCAAAGCAGTAGCAGCGTATGTTTACACAGAATGCACGACAGTAGAGAATACTTCGAGGAGTGAGGAGGCCCCGAAAAGTAAATGCCTTGCACGTGACTATCAGCATGAGCATTTATGCTGAAGGGCACCAGGGCATGGATTGAGCGCAAGCCTGCCGGTACTAAGCAGTCGGCGCGAGCCTATGAACACGTGCACAGTGCTCAGTTCAGAACCAGACTCTTAGTAATCAGCGGCGTGCAGATGTAGAGACGTCGGGGGGAAATATGTGGAGGTCACCTTAAATTGGGTCAACAGAGTGTCTATTACACAGTGGGGAGTTGATGCTCTGCCGAATCACTACCAGGCTACTTACATAAAATTGTGTGTTCATTACACAAGGGCATACGGACGAGGAGTTGTCAGCAGGAGGAACCGCTGTGGTCATCTTATTGTTGTATTTAGAGCAATTTAGAAAAGAACTAAGAGACATTTTAGCTTAGGAAGAGCAAAGTGAAAATGAGAATACTTAGCTGACATTTAGGAATGGTGGCTGGATAGACGAGTTTGCTTTCATCCTTTTCCTGACTTTTTTTTTTACAGCATTTCATATAAATCTACAGTGACACAAAGTCCACCTGTGAACAATAGCTCCACAGCCAACATTGTGGTTTTGCTTTGTGTGCGATTATTTAAATATTTAGTGGTGTATAATGCAAAATGTCACTGTACCACCATTTTTTACCCTCCCCCTGGTAAACCCATTCTCAAATGGAGTAAATGGAAGAAAGTATTTGGGAATTATTCACCAGTTTGTGGCACATATCCCAGTGGTGAAAGAAAGCATGCGCTTTTATTATACTGGTTAGGATCAGAAGGACAAGAAGTCTTGTTAAATCTACTAGCTGTAACGCCAAATGAGATGAGTGATCTAAATGACTTCTAAATTGCTATTAGTAAACTTGACTTACATTATTTGCTAAAGGTGACCACGATCCTTGAAAGGTATAATTTTGGTTTGTGAAGTCAAGGGAAAGATTGATCCGTGGGGCGTTTGATACTACTCTTAGGAAACTGACCTTGAGCCGTAAATTTGGAGGAACCTTAGAAGAAATTTTCAGAGACCAATTTGTAGTGCATTGTAACAGTGACAAGAAGTGGGAGGAACTATGGATGAAAGATGAACCACCATTAGTGGAAGTGCATTTGGTAACTAAGCATGTGTAACACATGTTGAAATGTGTAGAGGAACTCAGTGTTGAAAAGGGAAGGGAAAATAATGTAGTAAAAGACAATGCAGCTGAAGTGTATGTGGTAAAAACCAAGGTTCCACAAAAGAAAAGTGATACAGAGTTTAAAGGAACTTGTTTTAGGTATGACTTGGAGGGTCACAAAGCTAATGATGAGTCATGTCCAGCCTAGCTTCAGACATGCAATGCATGTGGCAGTAAGGGCCATTGCAGGAAGTGTTGTAGGATCAGATGGAAAAAATGGGTAAAATTTCAGAAGTGTGTCAAGAAGTGTTGTTGCAGATAAAGGGAGTGACGAAGAGTTAGCCAATGAGGTAGTGGCGATCAATGAAACACAAGTACCTATGAAGTTTGACTCATGTTCACAGATTACCATAATCGTGAAGGACACATTGGAGAAATATTTTCAGAAAGGGAGAATTGAGGAACTTGGATGCCATAACTGGTGGGTGTGGTGGTTCAGTGATTAAAATCCACAGATATTCTGAGGCATGCATAGACATGATAAACAAGAACACACATGGGAAGGTTTATGCGTCATATGAGGGAGATAATTTGATGGAATGTGTTCACTAAGGTAGTTTAGGAGCAAGCTTAAACCCCAACAAAGTTCCAGAGGTTCAAGTTGAGGAAGTTAAATCTGGGAAATACAAGTTTTTTTAAGGAAGACTCAGAGACTGGTTAGATACAAACACAAGATAAAGTTAAGGGAGGTTGCAGTGCCTGTGGTGGCAAAAGTAAGATGCATTCTATTGAGCATACAGGATGCAATAACAGATGAGTTACATAAATTGTGTGAGGCAGAGGTGATTGAACCAGTGGAAGCAACAGAGTGGTTGGCTCCCATTGTTGTTGCACACAAAGTGAATGGGGACATTAGTTTCTGTGTTGACCTGCATGCACTCAACAAAGAGGTAATTGTAGACAAATTTCTATTGCCTAATACTGAGAAAATGATTTCAACCTTTTCAAAAGCAAAAGTATTTACAACACTAGATCTGGTATCAGCGAACCGTCAAATAGAGCTTAAAGGGACATCACAAGACCTCATAGCTTTCGTGACATCCATGAGAATGTGTTGGTTTGAAAGAATGCCTTTTGGTTTGTTCTCAGCAACAGCTGTTTTTCAAAGGGCAATGATGATGATTTAAAAGGTATTTCTGGGGTGAAATGTTACCAGGATGACAGTTTGACTTGCGACTCAACTGTAGATAATCATGATGAGATAGACAGAGGAGTACTGATCAGTTTGCAAGGTGCTGGACTGATGTTAAAGACTGAGAAGTGCATTTCTAGACCGAGTGAGGTGAACTACCTTGATTATAACATTTCAGGTGATGGTATCCATCCTTGTAAAGAGTTGGTGGATGCAATCATGTTGATGAAGGAACCAACGTCTAAAGAAGAGTTATCATCATTCCCTGGAATGGTTGAATATTATGGCAATTTTGTGAGAGTTTGGTGGTAAAACATACAACATGAGGTAACAGTTGAAGGAAAATGTTGAAATTCCATGGGGAAGTGAATGTATCAACAAATTTAAGTGGGTAAAAGAACTGAGTCATGCATCATCTCGGTAAGCATTTGATCCAAGGTATGACACAAAGGTGGTCTGCAATGCAAGTGCAATGGGCTAAGGGGCAACACTAGAGCACCGGGTACAACAGGGCAGAGGAGCGGCAAAAAGGGGCAAAAAACAAGGGGCGAAGAGCAGAGCTGGCAGGAAGGAGAGAGAAGCAGAAAGGAGGAAAACGGCAGGCTGAAGCAGGCAGGCAAAAGCGGTGCCACACACAATACTTACGGGCTGGTTGCTTACCACTGGATCCCCAGGGATGAGGTGCAGGGGGACCTGCGGGTGGAGGAGAGCCTCAAACACAGGCTCAGGAAGGGCTCAGAAGGCTCAAAGGCAGCAGCAGAACGGCACCGCTGCATGGGGAAGCGAGGCTCACGCTGTCGGAGGACAGTAAGAGTCTGAAACACTATGCCATTGCTGTCAGAAATGAAAAGTTCATTATAGACAATTAAAATGGTGTGATGGATGAACACACAATTATAAGTATCAATAGACCTCCAGTGGTGATGTCTGATAGAAGAAAGAGTAGAAGAGTGACCAAGAAACCAAACTATTTACAACATTTCATTACACAGTAGTCAGGATGTTTCCCGTCCTAGTCATTGTTTTTGTGTAATGTATTTATGCATTGTCTGTAGCTTTTAGTAGCATTTGGGGTGACTAAATGTTGACTATCTTTTCAATACAATGTGTTATATGATTTTTTTAGAAATAATTGTTTATTTAATTTTCTTACTTTTTGTTTTTACTTCCTGTTTTAGTGTTGTTGTTTTGGGTATCTATTAGGAGAGGGAGAAGTGTGGCATATATTATGTGCTTTGCTGACATGTATTGGGAGGGGAAGTGTGGCATATATTTTGTACATTGCTGACATCTTATGTTACAAAGTGCACTGCTCTTAGAATGAGAATGAGAATGCTGTCAGGTAATAGAATGCAATTTAGTGGGAGGACAGTTGAAGAAAGACTGTCAGTTGGTGGTGGTTGAAGCTCCTGGAATAAAGACTTGTCTTACCTTGGTTCTTGTCTTGTCATCTGTACGGAGGGGCCCCACAGATTGCCTATCCTGCAATTTGGCAACTGTCATCAGGGGACTCTGATATATCATGACAACTAAACTAAAACTGGGTAGGCCATCTAGCTTTTCGAAAACACTAAAATTAACAAAAGCAGATAGCATTTGGCTCACAAAAAGTTAAAGGGATGTACGACATAGGGCTAAAAAAAGGGTTGAGCTGCTAAAACCCCATTATCAAAATTATGGCCCTCATTATGACATTGGCAGGAAATGCTGCATACCGCCACGCTGATGGCCGCCTACCTCCCGCTGCGGTGGCGAATATCCATTCACCATATTATGACACACACACACCAATCTGACAGAAAGCAGCCACATATACAAATCCACCAGACCAAAGGTCAGTGCTAAACTAGGGGTCCCAAAACCCATACCTTTTCGCCAACAAAACAACGCCAACCACATTATGACCCACGAATCACCATGGCAGACATTCAACATCGGTAAACCATTGGCAGTACATACCGCTGTGCTAAGAATGGACACCCACACACAAAACAACACTACATTGGCCAATACCAAAAACACACACTCTCACCAACACACACCACACAACACCTATGGCACCACAATGGCACCCCCATTTCACTGAGGAGGAGTTAAGCGTCATGGTGTAGGAAATTGTCAGGGTAGAGCCAAAGCTGTTTGGAGGACAGGTACAGCAGATTTCCATTGCCCGGAAGATAGAACTATGGCAAAGAATCGTGGACAGGGTGAATGCTGTGGGACAGCACCCAAGAACAAGGGACGACATCAGGAAGAGGTGGAACGACCTATGGGGGAAGGTACGTTCGATAGCAGCAAGGCACCAGCTCGCCATACAGAGGACTGGTGGTGGATCCCCGCTTCCTCCCCCACAGCTCACAGCATGGGAGGAGCAGGCTCTGGCAATACTGCATACTGAGGGACTCGCTGGAGTAGCCGGAGGACTGGACACTGGTAAGTCAACATTTAACACTTATCACCCCCATACCTGCATGCCAACACACCCCCTCATCCTCACCCCCAGCACTATGCTACATCCTACGCACTGCACCTACAGATATGACTAACCCCAATGCCTGGCCCTGCATGCTATACTAATGCATGGACTCCCCTCACAGCCCTGCATGGACACCCATCACTAAAGCATGCACAGCGTAGGGAAACTAATAATCACACAATACATCACCATACACAAGCAAAAGGTGGCAGGGCAACACCAACGATAGAGGGTAAGCCAGGGATGCACAAATGTCTCACACATGAAGCATAATACATCACTTACATCCCCACAGGTGCCCCAGCCAATGTCAGTGGAGAGGAGTTGCCACGACTATCCATTCCCCCAACAGAAGATGCCCCCATTGATGACAGTAACTCAGGACGTCAGGATCTGAAGGACGTACCTGGCCCATCAGGGACCACTGGACAGCCGGTTACCAAAGCCCACTCACAGACCACTACAGAGCCTCCCCAATCAGGATCCAACTCCACAGCACCCACCCAGCATACCCACACCTCTGTCCCCCGGACACATCAATCAACAATGTGCCCACCTGTACAGGAACCCCAGGACACACCTCACCCCCAAGACAATCAGGGACCTGGGGTCAGTGGCAGTGGGCACACTGTTCAGAGGACAGGGTCACAGGACAACAGGGACACTGGAAGGACTGCTGTGCACCAGGGGCAGGACAGGACCCGGGAACCGACTCTCCAGGAGGCACTCTCCAAGATCCTGGGAGCCTAACAACATTCCCAGGACACGATGTGCCAGATCCTTGACAACATGCAGGAGAACAGGCCGCTGCAGGAGGGACAGTATCAGGGGATCAGGGAGGACTTGCAGGCCATCAACACCACCCTGATCTCCATAGCAGGGGTGATGGCAGACATGGCCAACATCATGAGGGAGGCAACAGCACACCAGCGGGCCCCCACCACTAGCCAGTCCACTGAACAGCCCTCCACTTCTGCTGCCGCTAGTGGCCAGGAGGCCCCGCCATAGGACCCACATGCCACCAGCACCCCTCCCCCTGCAGAAGGTGAGCCACCCCGCAAACGTTCCCTGCAAATCAGACAGAAGCCAGAGACACTTGACAAGACCACCGCCTGGAAATTAGACTCTCCTGATTATCCCCCTTGTGTCCCACCCTGTCACCTTGTCCACCTTGAACTGCCTTCGCTCCCCTTAACTTCCTATGGGCACTTGGACACTGCACCTGTGCTACAAACAGACTGGAGCAATACCCTGGACTTTCCTCCATGATCACCCCATTCCATTACACTTTCCCCTCAAATTCTTAGCACTAGAATAAACACCCTTGAACACAACTCAAATACTTGTATGTCATGTGTTGAAACAGTGTATTAATGGAAACAGTTGAGAGCATAGAAATAATGTACAGTGTGAGACCATAGAAATAATGACCGGTATCTGGCTGTAGTCAGCACATCAGTACACAGTTGTCATTGTACCAACATCTGTAAAATGATAATCCATAGGTGACAGTAAGTAGAGGTAAAAAGTGGTTAATGCTATCACGCCACAGCCACACAGAAATCAACAACAGTCATAAAAATGTAAAGTTGCACTGTCTCACCTGTGTGTCATTGGAAGTACTGACGGATAACTGTGTTTCTGTTGTCCTCATCCTCATCTTCTGCCTCTTCATCCTCCCTGTCATCAGGGTCGACTGCAGCCATAGAGGCATCTCCAGTCTCCTCCGCCTGCCGAAAAGGTACACGGGGTCTGAGGGCCAGGTTGTGAAACATACACCATGCTACTACTATCTGGCAGACCTTCTCAGTGAATAGCGCAGGGATCCACCTGTCAGATGGAGGCACCTGAACCTGGCCTTCAGGAGGCCGAAGATTCTCTTGATGATCCGTCTGGTTTGCCCACGTGCCTCATTATAATGTTCTTCAGCCCTTGTCCTGGCATTCCTCACAGGGGTCAGCAGCCACAATAGGTTTGGGTAGCCAGAGTCACCTGCAGGTATTGAGGGACAACATTTAGCCACACACTATCCTATGAGGTTAACACCAGAGGCATACACTAACATACACTGGATGGGGGCCAAGGCTCCTGTATTAGCCACATTCTGTCCCTCTGTAGTTGGGCCATCACATTTGGGATGCTGCTATTCCTCAGGACAAGGGCATCATGCACCCACCCAGGATACTTAGCATTGATGTGGGAGATGTACTGGTCCGCCAGGCACACCATCTGCACGTTCATGGAGTGGAAACTCTCACGATTCTTGTAAACCTGTTCATTCTGGTGGGGGGGGGGGACGAATGCAATATGTGTCCTGTCAATCGCCCCAATAATATTGGAGATATGTCCCATTGCATAGAATCCAGCCTTCACAGTGGCCAAATCTTCCACCTGGGGGAAAGCTATGTAGCTGCACGTGTTTTACCAGAGCAGACAACATTCTTACCAGCACGATTGAGAACATTCGCTGTGAGATTCCTGCTGCAAGTCCCACTGTCACTTGGAAAGAACCTGCCACCAGGAAATAAAGCACTGTTAGCACTTGCATAAGAGGGGGGATCCCAGTCAAATGGCGGATAGATGAGACAGGTCAGGCTCCAACTGGGCACACAGCTCTGTGTTTGTGTCCCTGTCCAGTCTATAGGTGAGTATAATGTGCCTGTCCTCCAGTGTAGCTAAGTCCACCAGGGGTCTGTACACGGGGTGTGTCTCCACCTCCTATTCATCCGCAGCGGTAGGTATCTAAGGGACACAAGAGTGAGTAGGCTGTAACAATTTGAACAATTAAACCACAACATCAGTCCACATGGTGTACCTATGTATTGGGACAGTGTTAATGGGGAAGTATGTGTTAATCTAGGCTGTGACGCAGTTAATGTCGATATGCCTGTTCCCCCCCCTGAAATGGTGACCGCCTGTCTTTATGGAGGGACAGGTGGAAGTGAGGTAACTCCGCCGACATTGGTGTCATGGCAGAAGGCAGTTTTGCACTGCTGTGCAATTCCTCATTGGATAATATGGGGCTCTATGGAGTACAGTGGCCAATGGGGATCTACGCCAGAGGTGACGGTGGACACCACCGCGGACGTGACTGCCAGTTTCTAACTCAATCCTCACTTGTTTCCTGACCTTCAACAGGAGAACACAACACTGCGTGTGTTGCTGTGACCTGTGTCTGGAACCTACATGGCCTGTGTGACTGGGTAAAGGGCCCCTGCCTTCACTCCGGAGGACTTGGAGCGACTGGTGGGTGGGGTCCTACCCCAGTACGGACAGCTGTATGGGCCTTCAGACCAACAGTTTAGTACACTTTGGCCACAATGCATGTGGCAAGGATGCATGGAGATGTGTGTGCAAGCATTGTGTAAGGGTGGCTGGGGGGTGGAGGGATTGTCTGTTGGCGGTGTACGTGTTGTGCTCTGGGCTATGTTTGTGCCAATGGTGATGGAAACGGGTATGGTGGGCCACTTGTGTGACGGGCTTGACTGTTTGCTTACTGGTGTTTTCCTGTCTATATTACCTCTGCAGTTCAGCACCCATCAAAAGAAGGGATTATGGCGTGCCATCGCCAAGGACGTGCGGACCCTGGGGGTCTACGGCAGGCAGAGCACCACTGTCGGAATCGGTGGGAGGACCTGAGACGCTGGGCACGGAAGACCGTGGAGGCCCAGCTGGGGATGGCCTCCCAATTAGGAAGGGGTGCCCGTTGGACCCTGACCTCCCTGATGGCCCACATACTGGCGGTGGCCTACTCTGAGCTGCATGGGCGCTTGAGGGAATCACAGCAGCCACATGGGGTTGAGTACAGTGGGTATCAATACATATTTTGTCTGGTGGGATGGTACCTGGGTGGTGGATGTGTGTCAGTGGATGCCCTTAAGGCCAGGCCAGACATTGCAACATGGGTCATCTGAAGGGTAATGGGTGTATGGCAAATACAGGTAACCTAGCTTGTTAGCAGTCTATTTCAGGCAGGGCATCGTGGGTCCCAGGAGGTGCTGCAGTTGGCAGTGTGTTGTCCTCATCTTGCCTTAGTGACTAGCCATATCCCTGGTAGTGCAATGCATAGTGCTTAAGTCTGTTCCCTGTGTGTGACAGTGGTGTGTATGCCAACTGTGGTGTTGGTGCAGTCATTGACCAGTGTATTCTTTGTCTCTCTCCCCCCCTTTCTTGTTTTGTCATCCTGTCCTTGTGTGCATTAACATCATCTGGCAGAGGAGCAGGGGCACCGGCGACAGAGGGAGATGCATCCCACATGACCCAGGAGGCAGAATTTATGGACACCGAGGGAACCAGTGGGACGGAGGATGAGGGGAGCACCACGGCGGAGACTGGAGGAGACAACCCAGACTCAGATACCTCCTCTGATGGAAGCTCCCTGGTGGTGGCAGACACCTCTGTGACCACCCCAGCTACAGGTACATCCGCCACCCCCGTACCAGCACCGCCCTCCCAGCAGCCCCGCAGCGAGTTTCCTGTGCCCGCTCACCCAGGAGGGTGGGCATCTCCTTTGCCCCAGGCACCTCAGGGCCTGCCACAGTGAGCCCTGCTGCCCTGATTTAGGAGGCTATTGACCTCCTGAGATCCATCTCCGAAGGGCAATCAACCATTGTGAATGCCATCCAGGGGCTGGCATCCCAGATGCAGCACTGCAATGCATTCCTTCAGGGCATCCACAGTGATCTGGCGGCCGAACAGACATCGATTTAGGCTCTGGCCTCCTCCCTGATGGCAGCCATTGTCCCTGTTTTTACCGTCCCCCCTACAACTGCCACTTACCAGGCCCATTCACCTCAACCCCAACCCATCCCAAGCACACATACAGACGAGCATGCACACAAGACAACACCCAAGAGTATCACAGGCAAACACAAGCACCACACTTCATCCCACAAGCACTCATGCAAACACCATACAGTTGCAGACACGACAACATCCACTGCCTCCACTGTTTCCCCCTCCTCCTCCTCCTCCACCTCCCTTCCAGTCATGTCTACACTCACACCTGCATGCACTACATCAACATCCACTACCAGCATCACCACACCAAGCAGGACACACACCTCACTGGTAGGCACCTCCACAACAGCCATGCATGCATTCCTTCTGTTCTCTCCCACCCTGTCTACCCCCCCTCCTAAAGGATACAAACGCAAGCACTCACACAACCAACAGCCATCCACCTCACATCAGCATACTGCCCATGCTTCTTCACCCAAGTCCAGCAGACATACACCTCCAACAACCACACCCTCAATCTCCACTCCCATTACTCCTCCCGCCCTAACTTCGCTATAAAGCTTTACCTTTCCCAAACTGACCTTGTCCCTACCCCGCCGCCCCGTCCTGCTCATATAAGCAGGGTTCCACGGACACAGCCCAGCACCTCAGCCACACAGTCCACGGGGACAGATGTAGCACCACCTATTCATGGTGGTAAGGATACCACTCCTCTATCGAAGAAGGGGAAGGGGCCAGCACCACCAGGCAAGAAAGGGAAGGAGCCTGCACCACCAGGAAAGAAGGGGAAGGAGCCTGCACCATCAGGAATGAAGGTAAAGGAGCCTGCACCACCAGGAAAGAGGGGGAAGAGCCCATCCACCCCTGCCAGGGAGGGTAAGGGATCCACGCCCCATGTACTGGAGGACACGAAGCCCTCTACTCCAACGAGGCTGTCAGGGTAACACCTCCACCACCACCAGATGTCACGGGGCCCCCACCGCCAGCTGATGAATTGCAACCATCAGACAGTGCAGAGGCTGCCCAGGAGGCTCCTCCATCCACCACCACACTGCAGCCATCAGACAGTGCAGAGGCTGCCCAGGAGGCCCCTCTGTCCACCACCACATTGCAGCCATCAGACAGTGCAGTGGCTGCCCAGGAGGCTCCTCCATCCACCATCACACTGCAGCTGTCACCGCCAGCAGACACCATGTAGGCCACCCTCCAGGGGCTGCTGTGCAAGTTGACCTCTCCAGAACCAGTGGGAAAGTCACCCACCTGAGAGACTGTGGCCTTGCACTCCCCAGGACAGAGCAATGGGCATGTTGCCCCCTCCAGAACCAGTGGGAAGTCACCCACCCAAGAGACTGTGGCCTTGCACTCCCCAGGACAGAGCAATGGGCATGTTGCCCCCTCCAGAACCAGTGGGAAAGTCACCCACCTGAGAGACTGTGGCCTTGCGCTCCCCCGGACAGAGCAATGGGAATGTTGCCCCCTCCAGAACCAGTGGGCTTATGCCCGCATCCGGCTGATATGCCCCCCCTGAGGTGTCTGCCTATTTGCAAACTGATGCCCCTGCAGTGTGCTGTACAGATGTGGTCAGGATTCGAGTTGGGCCTTAGACTGTGCCCACTGGCCATGTGGGCCCTTTGAACATTGGACTGGGCAATGTCCCTTTGTGTACATGTGTACATATCTGTTTCATTGACAACTCGAATTATTGATTTTGAATTTGATTTGATTACAATAACTTTCGTCCATTCCTGTTGTCCTTGCATTATTCTGCCATTTTTGGGGGACAAATTGTTTTTTGTGTGCAGCTGGTTGTGTGTGTGTGTGTCGGGTTGTGTATTGTGCGTGTGTGTCACTCTTGTTTTCCTCCCTCCCTCTCTTGTGTGCTAGGCGGCTGTACTCACTGTCATCGACTTCGTCAGCATTGGTGTTCTAGTTGGAGCATAACGTAGAAGATCATCAAGAAAACTTGCAGTTCGGGTTCCATGACTGCATTGTTCTTCCCTGTGTCTCTGAAGGTGAGTCATTTCTCTTCTGTGATGTGTTTCCACAAGGCTTTTGATGGAGTTGGTACCGCCCCAGAAAAAGTGGCGGATTGCAGGGACAAAATATGGTGGGCAGTACTTTGTCACCCACCTGGCTGTTGACGGCTACCGATGTGGTGAGTGGTGTTTCCGCCCTGGCGGTTGGTGTGGAACATTGGCTGTCTATGGGGGGTATCACCACCATGGTCATAATTTTGCGGTACTTACCGCCAGCCTGTTGGCGGTATTAACACCACTTTATCACTCACCGCCAGGGTCATAATGAGGGACTGTATCCTGAACCAAATCTCCCCTGCTTAGAGTCGTATCTGGAGTTGGTGTAATACCGGTGGGATGCTCTGTCCAGATTTAGATTGGGGTCAGTTAGGTGGCATCTTTACTTTCCATCGGGTCTGTATGACACAGCAGGAATTTGCAGCTGCCCCTATGATGAATTATCACCTCAGACACTGTCACCCTTTGTTTTTTTTGTAACTATTATCAGCAGTTTTCACATTTCCTAATTCCAATTTTGACGAGATTCAAAGTTAAGAAGAGTAAACCTACATTATTGTTCTTACAAATGCTCAACTCACCTGAGGTATGCCTGAGAGTAAGCTTATTTTTAAAGTAGCCACTAGATATAGGAAAATTCGACTTTCTTTAGAATAGCTGGGGAATGATTTTTATAAGTCATTGGAATTCAATCATTTGGTGACTCTTTAACTGTATATCACTGTATGATCAACGTCTTTTGGATATTTTATGCTGTATTAATTCTCTTTTAATATAAATTTCATTTTTTTAAACATTTTCCTGCATTTTGTATACACGTAATTTTATATTGATTGCTGTGTGCTTTTATGATTATTTATAAATGAGCGAATGAAGAGTTATGATGATGGTTATAATGTTAGGTCACAGAATGTGCATTCGTAAGTGATGTGGTTTTAAAGACAGGGCAGACAGCTTCTCTTATCAAAATGTAGTCTACCATTCTGCATTACTTTTTAAATGGGTGTTGTAAGAAGAATTTACTTGGCCTTTTAAAATCCTATCCATAATAGCCAATATCTTAAGCAATTCTCACATCAGAGGATTGGCTGCTAGATTTTGGGAGCCTGTTAGATTTTCGTCATGTCAGTGATCCCTCTGAGTTATGTTGATCAGGATAAACCATGTAGGGATGCACCAATTAGGTCCTGGATGGCTCATTCGTAGCCACATTTCCAGCAAAACCAGTGTGTAAATGATCAATATTTATATTCATTCTTTGCATGTTTTTCTCTTGTGAATATCCCGAGCTCCATGCATCCGTAATGCAATACCATCCGCAGTACCATGGTAACTGAACTTGAGTAGGACTCATTTTAAACGCACACAAAATACAGTGAAAGGCATTTGACTAAGTGAGTGAGAAACTGCAGAACTTTGATTCTACAAACATTGCATAGTTCGTTGGAAAACCTTGCAAACTGTGTGAAAAATGGACCGCACAGACAAATTGCATCAGAAACGTACCTTTAAAAATATCATTGAAATCCTATGCAAATTACCTATCTGTGTTTTTCGTAAACGTACACATACATTTATTAGCTGCCTTTTGTAAACAAATATTTACAGAATGTAGGTTTTCAGAAGACACTGCATAGTTTTATTAGTAAAACTTTATGTCTGTGAAAATGTAATGGTCATTTCAATTGAAAATTTGTCTGTAATGGCAGTGTACTACCACACAATGAATACTCCACTCTACGCCACTCCATTCTACTTTGCACCACTCCACATCACTGCACTCTACTCTGCACCACTCCAATTTACACCACTCCATGCAACTGCATTCTGAACCACTCCACTCTATGCCACTGCACTTTACGCCACTTCAAACTACGCCTTTCTACTCTACCGTGCACCACTCTACACCAATGCACATTTCACCACTCTGCTCTGCAATACTGCACTCAACCCCACTGCACTCTGTACTAATACACTCTATGCCAATGCACCTTACTCTGTAGCACTCAACTCTATGCCCCTTCATCCTACACCAATCCACGGTATGCCACTCTAATCTACTCTGCACCACTGTACCCTATGCCAATGCACTCTACACCACTTTACTCTATTACATTACACTCTATGTCACTCTCTGCAAATGCATTCTACATGGCACCACTCTTCTCTACACCACTTCACTCTACTCTGAAACAATCTACTCTATGCCACTGTTCTACTCCACTATATGCCACTGCACTCTATACCACTCTACTTTAGCCAGTGCACTCTATGTCAATGCACTCTACACAGCTGCACTCTGTTTCACTGCACTCTATGCCACTGCACTCTACTCTGCATCACTTTACTCTACGCCACTCCACTACACTGTAGACCACTGCACTTTATGCCACTTCCATCCATGGCACTATACTCGACTTTGCACCACTCGATGTTACTCTACTCTGTACCACTCCACACCACTGTACTCTATGCCACTCTACTCTGCACTCTACTCCACTGCACTCTATGCCAGAGAACTCTACTTTGCCTCACTCAACTCTAAGCCATCCCACTCTATGCCACTCTACTCTTTGCCCCCAAGTCTAAATTGCACTCTTTGCCCCTGCACTCTACTCTGCGCCACTCTACTCTGCACCACTCCACTCTGCACTATTCCACTCTGTACCACGCCACTCTGCACCATTGCACTCTACTATGCACCCTTCTGATCTACGACACTCCATTCTATGACACTGCATTGTACACCGCTGAATTCAATGCCACTGCACTCAATGCCACTGCACTCTGCAACACTCTATGCCAATGCACTCTACACCAGTTCACTCTGCTCCATGCCACTGAAGTGTATGGGACTCTAGATTGTGACACTCCAATACATGCCACTCCCTGCCACTCCACTCTATTACACTCTACTCCACTCTTCGCCATTCCACTCTATGACACTCCACGCCACTCTCCTCTATGCCACTAACTTTTAGTTTAGCCATGCTGACCAGCAGCCACGCTTATAAACAACATGGCTGAAACACTCTAGCAAAGCCAATAGCTCTTGTATAGGTGAGACCTGTTGGCTTTGCCAATGCTTGTTAATGTGGGTGTGGGTGCCTACAAATTTCAAAACCATTTTGTTTTTGGGTTCTTCATTGTTCTTTTTAATTCAGTGTGTTAAGACACAAAATGGCAATGCCTTGCAAGATCTGGAGTGAAAGGTTCCCATCGTTGGAATAGGTAGCGTTCATTTTTTGCTGTGTATTCCCCTATATGTAAGAATAATGGACTGGGAGGAGTCTGAGTGTACAGCTTCAAGAAACAGGAGGTCTTGGGGAGAAAATCAGGAAAATGGATTATATGACTCTGGGATAGTGTACCAGAAGTCAGGTCTGAAAAGAAACTTTTCCAGGCTAAAAAAGACAATCCAAGACTTATCAGTTGGAAGTCATGATAAGGAATATTGTTATGTTATCACATACAATGAATGTGTTTAGCACACTTCTGTCATTGGTATGATCTTGTAGGCATATGGGTTGTTTTTGTGAGGATGTGGTAATATCCAATTCTCCTGCAGTGCAGACCAATGTCAAACCAGTGAGTAATTCTTTTGGGACAGTCTACATTCTCCTTCTCTCTTTCTGTTGTTCCCAGTGTCTGTATTGTCTTCCTCTTCCCATTGCCTGTGTGTCTCCAATTTCAGACTCGATAACAGATGCCTGTGCCATCCAATCCCAATGACCCCCATACCTGTGTTTCCCTGACAGACTGAGTTTTGCCATCAGCAGCACTGAGGGTGATGGGGCTGGCCAGATGGCCACTACAACAACTGAACTGGAAGTCTCTGACTTGGACCAGCCTTTCATGGTGGTGGATAAACAGGGTGTACTATCTGTCACTGTGATTGTTACCTCTACTACAACAATCAGAATTCTCATTCCTTTAGCGCTAGAAAAGAACCAACACCCAGTCCAAAAATGGGCAAGAGTCTCCTTTGCCTGGGCACCTCTTGCATACCATCATCCCGCCACCACTGGTGTTAGAGGAGGCCCTAGAAGTTCTTAAGAACCTCTCTGAGGGATATACGACATTGTTGCATGCTGTCCAGGGTGATAGTCAGCACCCGTCTCCTTGTGCTGCCTAGTGCCTCAGCTGACATAGGTGCTTCGGGCACAACTCCCACTGTTCTTCCTTCTGCTCCCATTCTCCACTGACAAAATCAACCACCTGCTCTCATTCAAAGCCCAGACTAGTTACACATCCCACCCTAATTTCTCCTTCAGAACTAAGTTGTCCACCACCCTCCATCTTTCAATCTCTAGATCATAATTCTACTCTCGACTGTGTGGTAGTCCTGAAAGGGATGAAGGGTAGAGGAGGAAAGGCCCACATCATCAGAATCACTTGAATAGGGAGAAAGGACACACCTCATAGAAAATTGTTCTAAAGTCTGCCTCAAATATTCAAAAGTAGTATTAAGGCTTTGTTCTCTCATGTCTCCATGCCCGAGAATGGATCCATCATGGGGCCTGGACCAATCCTTGATAGTGGAACCAGCCTCTTGTCTGCTTGCTCACACCCCTGGGCATCTTAAGGTAATTCGCTTGTGCATAACCTCTGTGTGCTTCAGTTGTCGGTGGTCCTGTAGGCACTGCTCCATATTCTAATGCATTAACAGTGGCACCCCTCAGCCCCTTCAGCCAACAAGTAGAGCATATCCAGCAGATTCTTGTCCCTCAGGCCCTCACACTCTATCCCTTTTGTCCCAGTGATTCAGTGATCTGAAAGAATAAATCATACAGGAGGCTGAGTAGCTAGGGCACAAGCACTACCTCTGTCCTAAGGCGACAGATTTAGTACTGTAGTTTCTCCTGGGTATTTCTCATACCGCAGATTTAGGATTGATGCTTACACTTCTGTATCCCCTCATGCCATTGTAAGAAGAGAGACCATTGCCTGGTATCTATTTTATCATTGGGATCCTTCAGCTTCTTCTGTAAGTTTGCTAATCTTTATGTATCAAACGTCACATGTTCAGGAAAAGACTTCTTCCAATCTACATTAGTGAATCTCACCCACTCTTGTAAATACTAGCACACGCCTTCACTGAATTGTGGGTGTACAGTATGGAAGGAGGCTCTTTTGAAGGAGACCTGCTACATTTAGATTTGCCAGGCCCCATCTCTGCTCCCTATTGCTTACAAACACCTACGTAATAAGTAAGCCATCTGTCGGACTTCTTCCTGCAGCTTACTTACCTTTGAGGTAAGTAGGGAAGAAGCTAGAAAATGGGACCGGGTTTCCTCAGTTATGTTTCTTTTAATTGATCTCATGAAGGAGGGAAGCAAAGGTATTGTGCACTTACACCCAAAGATCACCTTGCGTTCCATGAACCTTCAGTAAACAGCTGGTGAAGCTCATGAAGGGGCCAGGATGGCTAGATCGGAGGGCCTCCTCATATGCATTCATACTTAAAGGATCTGTTCTTTGGATCTTTGCACTACTGCCTATTTTCCTTCTTACCAAACTATTTCTAGAGATGCTCACTCTAAGCCAGGGCTCTTCAAACTGGATAGTGGGCACCCCTTATGGGGTCCTCAAGATACTCCAAGGGGAGCACCTGGCTCTGGCCAAAAAAACAATATGCTGAAAAGAGGGCTTTGTTTTAAGCTAAAAAAAATGAGCAGCAGTATGCCGCTCTTTAAAGGGCCTTCGCTAACATGTTTTGCGATTTATATCCAAGCTTGGAGTATGTGTCAAAAGAGAAGGGATTCCAAATACTCACACTGTGGATACTTTGACATGCTAGTAAGGCCTCCCTGACAGGAATAGTATGTTTGGCATCATGTATTTGATTGCATTTTTAAAACAGTTTGAGACCTTAGTCTCTACCTATTCAAATATTGACAGTTTAATAGAATAATTGCGAACATTTTGGAGGTGGTCCTGATGATTCTTTTCACTGGGGGGCATGGCATTAAAAAGCTTGAAGATCACTGCTCTAAACCGTGGATTTACAGATGTTAGACCTGGTATCCTTGGTTTCCTCCGAACCTTTTGCCTTCAGGCCTCCTGTTTTTGAAGATCTTGTTTTTTGCTGGCCTTAGGATTCAGAGGACTTTACCATTGCGAACCAGTGCTAAACTGCTTGGGCCAGATGTATGAAAGGGTTTTACCCATTTTGTGTCTACGGAAAAATGCTTTAGTACATGTGGGCCCTTGTGCTCTATCCCTAAAACATGGTAACATTGGCCCATATTCAATTTACCTACAAGTCCCTAGTAAAGTACACTGCATATGCCCGGGCCTGTGAATTAAATGCTACTATTGGGGCTGCAGCACTGATTGTGCCACCCACTTAAGCAGCCCTTTAAACATGTCTCAGGCCTGCCATTGCAGAGCCTGTGTGTGCAGTTTTGAACTTCCATTTAGACCCAGCAAAATAAACCTTTTGCCAGGCACAAACCTTCCATTTTAATACATGTAAGTCATTCCTAGCGTAGGCCCTGGACAGCCCAGAGAGCGGGGGCAATGCATTAAAAAAGTAGGACATGTACTTTTTGGTTTTAGATTTTAAATTGTAATTCCGGAAATGTCACTTTAAGAGGTTGGCATTTTCTTGCCTTAGCCATTTGGTGCCTGCAACCTGCCTCTGGTCACATGACTGGGTGTAGTTGGCAGTTAGGCTTTGTGGATTCCTCCTAGACAGCCACATACAATGGGAGCTTAGGTGTGACTTGATGGACCATCCTGGGCAGGATGGGAGAGAGGAGCTGAACACAGCCTACTTACATCTGAATAGACTGTGTCCTGTCCCCACAAAAAGGACTGCCTGCCCCCATTAGTGAGTCTGGAGCCACAGCAGGCAGGGCAGGACATTTGTGCATGTCAAAGGCATGTCTTTGAAGTCCACCCCACCACATCAGAGGCCCCATTGAGTATAAGAAGTGACCCCAGGCACCACCACTTCAGTACACCTCTGGACTTGTGGATGCTCTGCCTGGCAGAAGGACTGCTGTGCTGCTAAAGAACTGCCACTCTGCTGGACTCCTGCTTTATTGTGCTGACCTGTTGCCCATTGCCCTCTTGCCTGGGAGTGAGAAGGACTGGACCTGCATCTCTCTAACTCAGAACCCCAAGTGACTCTAAGGGCTAGTTGGCTGGCCTCTTGATCTGAAAGTTTAGGGACACAAAAGGCTTCCAACCATGCTGCTCCTGCAACTGGACTCTGCCATCTGTGAGTATACCCTGAAAAAGGTGGCACCCCAGTCCTGGACCGTTGGTTGAGGGTTGCATCCTCGAGCAGAACTGACCCATCTCTCAACCCACTTTCTCACATCACTCATACATATTTTCTGTTCACTGGACTCCTACCAATCCTACCTGCCCAACCAACTTGTCTTCCCTGTCATCTCCTGTCTGGATGAGAATTGTGCACAGCCTTTTTTAGTAAAACATTTAAACCATAAAACAGTACAGGTCATGCAAAGCAAGCAAACAAACAAATATACAATAAGCACAGTTAGACTTACCTACACCTTTGGTTCTATCATGTTCACGCTTTTAGCCAATACCCCGGGTGCAGTGCTGGGCCACCCCAGTCCCTCTGCAAAAACGTCTCTCTTACCTCTGCCTAGCGTGTTGATTTCCCACAGCCAACACAACTTCTCTTAACATAAAACACAACACGCCAAAAAGATAAAAAGCCTAACATGCCGTTAATGCAAAAATAGTGACCACTACAACAAAAAATCACAAGTCAATTGTAGACCAAAGTTGTTGCCCAAAACAGCCAGCTGGAGCATTACATGCTAAAATACATGCACATTTGAACAGTTTGTATACATTTTCCCTCAATGCATGTCTATGGAGCACAAACACATGACAGAAATTTGTTACTCTCCATTAAACTTATCTAATGAGCAGGTGGCAGGATCTTCCCCTGCAAAATGTCCTTGAATCTGAGATACAATACATCAACATACTGCTGACATCATTCATTTCTTAAGATTATGCTTCTGGTTGCCATTATCAAAAGCAAAGATAAGCTTTACTACTAGATGCAGGAAATGTGCAAATGTACTACTCTGAATAAAACGGCTATTCGTTGTGCTAGAGCTGTGCTGTGCTGAGGCTAGAGTTGTGAACCTTAACAAGTATATTGAGACAAAAAGACACCTCAAAAGAATGAGCAAACAACATCCATACGTGATTATACAATATATGTGTGCATGTTGTGATATACAAGTGAAAGGGAACATTACATTAAAGCAATAGGAATGCAAGAATAAGGGCCCGTTCTTTAGTGTGGTGGAGAGGATATACTGTCGCTATGGCAACAGATTAACCTCTCCACCATTCTGAAGGTCCAACTGCCTCATTTAGAGGCAGACGGAAACAGCATGTTGATGACAAAGACTATGCCATCTCCGCTGTCGATATACACCATTTTTTAAGTCGGTAAACAATTGTCTAGTTTCACTGTCTGTCACTGACAGCTGAAACCTGATGGTAAAAGACAGTGAAAACTGTAAAATAACCCCTACAATATGGGAGAAAACTACGATGGCGCTAGGGATTTTGTTTTTGAAAACATAAAAATATAGATAGTTTGCTGCATGGCTCCATCACTTTGATAGGGCCCTTAGTCAATCTTACAATGCATTTACAAGAACCACAGTGCTGGTGGTTGCTGTAAATGCAGGAGATATCCCTTGGACTTCTCACAATTTGGCAGTCTGACCCTCCCTCAAGGTAAAGTTGCCTTGTTCGCCAAACTCTAAATCAGGCCCTATGTTTTCATAGTACACATTTACCATTAGGTCGTTTTAGTATTCCTTATTAGAAAGATGTAGCAGCCCAATAAGAAACATGACTGGCCTTTCAAAGGGTTTGTCAATGATAGGGTTTTAGACAGGTCCTGCTGTGATAGTAGTGGCTGCAAATGCAGAAAATGTCCCTTGGATTTCTCTAAATTTGGCGGTTAGTACTCCCTCAAGGTAACATTACTGTGATGGAGTAAATACCTGTCTGCCAAACTCTAAGGGTCATTTTTTTACGCTAATGTGGCGCTAGAAGGCCAAAAGCGCAGCGCCATATTCACAAAGTGGCGCAATGCATTGATTGCGCCACTTTGTAACCCTTTGTGCTACTTTATGCCTGCACAAGGTATAATGTATGCGAAGGGGGCGTTCCCCCGTTAGAGGGGCCAAAAAAATGGCGCAAAGAAATCTAAGAGATCTCTTTGCATAATTTTTTCTGCACTTTTAACGCCTGCTCAGAGCAGGCGTTAAAAGGAGGCTTCCATTGGTTACAATGGGGCTCTAGGTGCTTTGCAGGACTAGAATTAACATTTTTGACACTAATCCTGCAATGCGCCAGACTAGCATTAATAATTTGAACACTAATCCCCTCACTACTGCCATGGTGAGCAGTCTTTTAAATACGCTGCACACATTGTGGCGTAAGGGGGGCACTAAGGGGCACAAGAAAAGTGGTGCTGCACTGCGTGCGGCGCCACTTTTCTTAAATATGCCCCTAAATCAGACCTTTATTTTTGCACAGTACACATCTATATTAGATCGCTTTTACATCCCTTATAAAGATGTAGCAGCCCAAAAGTACACATACCTACCCTTTTAAGGAGTTTGTCAATGACAGGGTGTTTGGCAGAGGATACTTTAGGCGGAATATATCAACTGTTTTTCAGACATATGGAACACTCTAAAGAATGTTGGAGTGGAAAACAATTCGGACATTAAAAACTTATTAAGCATATTCTATTCTGTTTTTTCATGTATAAAATGAATGACGAGCTAACAGATGAGAGTGCACTAAAAATAAAATACTTTCCAAAATACCTGAGGGACAAACAGTACTAAAGTGTGGTCTTTCTTTCTTTTTCTGAAGAGTAGTGTGTTAATTGTTGCAAAATAAGGGGAATACTTCTGATTAGTGTTCTTCTTTTGCACAGGCCCACGCTTCCTTCAGTTTACTATGTTCCTTCTGAGTGGCACGAAAATTGTGATCTCCATCTCAAATAGACTGCTCCATGAAGATGGGTACTGTGGCAGGGCCTTTCCTTTTCGCTAGTCTCCGTTTTACCCCTCGTTTTCTTTATTTTCTCTTGTGAGGTTACAATTTCTTCTAAGGCGTAAGGAGTCTCGGGTAACGAATTATAGAGATGTTCTAAGCCCGCTTTGAGTAGGATGTCAAACCCTGGGATTTCAGTTCCTAGTATGAATGCTTCAAGCAGTTAAGGGACTAATCTAATTCAGATCCATTGCTGTATGTCTGGTCCTTTTTCAATGTTTACTTCAGCCAGTGGATTTTCTTTTTGGTCTCCATGGATACCTTTTATGTGCACCATTTTATTTTAAAAAAAGGATTTATTTCTGGTGTCACATATTCAGGCTGCATAACCGACTGTTTACAATGTCTATTAGTGGCATAACTTCCCTATAATAGGCTCATATGGGGCCGTAGAGCATGAGGTGTTGTTTTCTGGTATAATAAATGGAGCTATTAACAATGTCATTGTCTATTGGCTTTTCCTCTCATTTTCTTTGACAAAACTCAGGCTATATACCCAAATCCATCACATTCAAAACACTGAGGACCTTGTGTTGGTAAAGAAGCTAATTTGTCGACTCACTGAGGCAGTGTAGCTCTAGGTATTTTACTTAAACCCAATTCCTTCCCCGTGGTAGTAATATCTTCTCTATAGGCTCTATTATCATGAACCTGGGAAACGGTCAATGCAATCTCAATGGCTGCAGTTAAAGTTTCATTACTATGTTGCCTTAACCACTGCTTGAAGGGCTAAGGGCATTTAAAAAGTGATTGAGGTAATTTTGTCCAAGATCTCTTCCTTAGAAGACATTTCAGGTCTGACCCACTTGCCTCTGAGGTATTTGATGCAATATTTTAGTGCTTGTGGCGACACCCCACTTTTTTCTATTCGCATTAAATCACATCCTGTAGGTCTACAATCAATTCCTAATCTTTCCAAGATACTCTTCTTAATTTTGCAATAGGGAGTTGTACCTCCTGGAGTGGCAGCTTGGTATGTTACCTGTAATTCACCTGTTAAAAGTGGTGCTCGGTACTGACCCCATTTATCGATTGGCCATGCTACACTTTGAGCATTTCTTTCAAAGTTCATAAAAAAGCTCATCGTCCTCCCCACCCATATACGTTAGTAACACTATCAACAACATGTTACTATGACTTCTTTACTGGGTCGGTATATCCACCACCTTCCTTAGGGCTGAGTCTTGACTTTGAAAGACACGAAGTTGGGTGTTTCTGATAGGAAATGACGCTCACTAGAATCACATCCAAATTTCACAAATAACAGGTTTTGTTTACGTGCTCTTGGAAGGGAAGAAAACACCCCACTCCCCCAAATATCCAAAGGAAAAACTAAGTAAACAAACTCCAAGGCACTTGTGTAAGAAGTTAAAGATCCGATCCGTAGTCACATAATTAATCAGTCCGGTATATTTATTGTAACATATCTTCAAATTCCATCCGTTCCAGCCAACACGTGTTTCGTCATGCGACAAATTTTCGTTTTGACTTCAAGGCTGTAATAAACAAAAATTGGTTCTTATATAATCTCCATTGTTATTCAAATAAATTCAGATACATAACGTTAAATGTATTCCCCAGTGATCAAGTCATCAGATGTCTAAAGTGGTACTATACCCATAACTTGTATTAAAGTGCTTCATTTTAGTAGCTCATCCATATAGACCAATTGTAGTGAAGTCTCAACGATTAAAGCAAGTGGCAGGTGGTGCATAGTAGGAATACGCACATTCTCGCTGAGTTATGAAGTAAAAATAAAAATAAACATGGGGTTCAATATCCCCAGCCCTACGTGCTATATCCACACAGGTGACAACACCCATTCCATTATCCCAAAGTGCTTCACGGTTAGTTATATCCCTGTTATCATATTCATATCATGCCAGTAAACAAACTTGCCTCTATTGTGAGTATAGCGGTCCTCATATATCAAAATATAATATGGTTCCTCGTATTGTCAACTCGCGACAGCAGCTCCAAAATATAATATTCAAGTGTTCACTTCAACTCCTTTTCTCTTTAATCTTTCCAATAGATAATAGATGCTAAGGTGCAGCAAAACGTCATAAAATCATCAGAAACTATATATTATAAACTAATGGCGCACGAAGGCAAAAGCAACCACCCATCATCTATCTACTTGTATATATTTCTCAGCTATTATTCAGAGCTGTTTGGCACAGAAATACGTTAGCGTTTGAATCTCTGTCATAATGAAACACTTGTCGACCAACACATCTAATGTGCTTTCGCTTCACCATGGTAAGAAAAAATAATATTTTTCATAATATTTACAAAGATGCCACAGAACGTCATAATATCATCAGAAACAATATAATATAAACTAATGGCACGCGAGGGGAAAGGCAACACCTCATCAGCTATCTACTCGTGTAAATTTCTCAGCTACTATTATTCGTAGCTGTTTGGCACAGGAATACGTTAGCGTTTGAATCTCTGCCATAATGAAACACTCGTCGACCAACACATCTAGTATGCTTTCGCTTCACCATGGTAAGAAAAAATTATATTTTTCATAATATTTACCTCGATAGTAGCATAGTGGCCGCAGTAATTCAAATTGTCATCAATAGCGTGTCCGCTTAATATCCGAACTCGCCGGCCATTGTAATTGACTTTAAATAGCTAATGCATGAACCTAGAAAGAGGACTGTAAATCGCTTTTGCGGTCGCCATTTTGACAGTCCGATTCAAATAACTGAACTGTACTCGCATCACCCTAATGAGGGAAAATACCAATCATCACAATCTTGATTATAACGTCGTAACAATGATATCCCGAACGATCTATAATAGCGTGTCAAAGTAATAATCGAATTTCCTTCCATTGTAATTATGTTTAATTAGCCAATGTCGTTACTCAGAAAAAGAGCTATAAAGAGCCCTCACGACCGCCATATTAGTAGTAAATCTCAGTTTTCTTTGAGCTGCAATCACACTATTTTTCAAATTTAGTTGCAAAAAACGATTATTTTAAAACTATTATAGATAAATTTGATCAATCACTGAAATCTCCAATATTTCATGCATTTCCATTGGTAATACTAAATTTGAACAAGATCTAAATCATCGTAATTATAGATCTTTCAATCCCATATCAAATTAATCCTATCGAAAAATTACTTGTCACCTAAATAGAGATAGCACGTTTAGGGCCCCAATACAATAAAACTTTTAATGATATAACATTTGAAATGGTGAAGTTCATATTATAATAGTATAAACCATCAATTAATCTCCCAAAAAGAATTCCATCTCATGATTTGTGTTTAGTGCCTCCTCAACCGATCTCAATATCCAAGTACACTCTCTTCTTCTAAGGAACAGTTCCCTATTCCCCCCTCGGGGGTCTGGTAGTACTTGTTCAAACCCATAAAATGTAAAACTCTTATTCTGACCTTGCATTGTGCACTGACCCATGTGTTGTACAATAGGATACCTAGCATCTTCTTGTCTTACTGCTCTATAGTGCTCACTAATCCTCAATTTTAGAGCTCTAATTGTGCTTCCCACATAGACATGGTTGCATTTGCAAATAATAGCATAAACCACATATTTACTGTTACATGTGATATGCGATTGAATGTAAAATTTGTCACCAATACTGTAGTTAAATGAAACAGTCCCTGATTGTGCTAATCTGCACACACCACAATGCCCACATTTATAAAAAAAACTTTCATTTTTGCCATTAGCCAATTGTTCACCGTTTTGTTGCTGGGGTAACTGGAGCATGGTATGTTCTTTAAGTTCTTCCCTCTACGATATGTAAAACATGGACGAGTCAAAATATATTTATTGAGAAAATTGTCTGCTTGTAACACGTGCCAGTGTTTTTGCATACATTTCAATAAATCTCTAGAGGCCTTTGTATAATCCACTATGCATCTAATAGTATCGTCTTTAGTTCTTGAAACATGTGTGAGAATATCCTTTCTATCAATTTTCTTGACTTTGTGTCGAGCATTATGTATAGTGGATGAGTCATAACCCCTTTGAACAAAACGTCTATCCATATCTTCCATACATTGTTGAAAGTCCACATCTCTACTACAATTACGTCTTGCATGTATTAATTCTCCATATGGTATTGCTTTAATCTGATGTTTGGGATGAGCACTTGTGGCGTGTAGCAGGGAATTACATGCTGTGCTTTTACGGTATAAACAACTGTGAATTTCTTGATCTTCAATAAAAAGTTCCACCTCCAAAAATGAAATATGCGTAGTACTGTGTTCACATGTAAATGTAATATCAGCCCAATTAGGAGTTCAAATAATCACAAAATTCACCTAATTCTGAAACCGTTCCCGGCCATATCATAAGGCAATCATTAATGTACCTGCCCCAAAACAGAATATTACTATTCCGTGCTGTGCCTCCTGGACCCCAAATCAGTTCTTGTTCCAGATAACCCATAAATAGGTTTGCACATGATGGAGAGAACTTTGAACCCATCGCTACACCCTGTTTTTGCTTGTACCAGTCTGTTTTGAACAGAAAGAAATTATTATGTAATACCAGTTCTGTCATTGTAATTAGCATCGTGTATGCACCAATAAGCTAGCTGACCTTTTGTTAAAAAAATATTTTAGAGCCACAATGCCCAAATCATGTTTGACACTGGTATACAATGAGACTATATCCAATGTAACCAAAATCATCCCCGGCTCCCAAATAATATCTGCCAAGGTGCTTAAAATATGTGTTGTATCCTTGACTAGGAAGAAAGATTATATACAAATGGTTGTAGGAAAATGTCAACGAATTGTGACAATTTTTCTGTAGGACCCCCAATGCCCGAAATTATCGGTCTGCCCGGTGGAAATGGTAAGTCTTTGTGTATCTTAGGCAAGGTGTAAAGGCATGCATATCTAGGACGATTAATCCGTAGAAACATGTGTTCCTGTTCATTAAGTAGACCTCTCCCAAACCAAACTTTAAGAAATTTGTTGATAGTATTAGTAAGTTCAAAGATAGAATTGTGGGTCATTTTTTCATAACACATTTGGTTATTTAATTGTGTATAGATCTCCCTCTCATAATCTGATGTGTTCATTATTACAATATTACCCCCTTTATCCGCTTCCTTGATTGTAATATCATCTCATCGTTGCATAGTAACCAGAGCCTCTTTTTCTTCATGACTAAGATTCTTATTAAAAAATCTATTCCTTTTCTTCGCCCCTCTCTCCATTTTATCCAGATCTTTCCAAACTAGTTTGTAAAAAGTATCAATGGAATTTCCATATGTTAAATTGGGTGTCCATTTAGATCTTGTCTTAAGACCACTAGTACTTGTACTCGTGTCAATATCAAGTTCTGAAAGTAATTGTGGTATGGTTATAGAGTCTTTGTCAAAATCTGTAATTGACATTAACATCATTGTGTCATACATATCCTGAATAGTAAGACAACTGTGCTTAATATTTGTCTGATTCGAGGAGTCCCCACCTCGATTCATCACATTTATTTCAAAATGCTTTTTCAATTTAAGGCGTCTAATAAATCTAAAGAGATCTATCTTAGATTTATAAAACTCCCCTGAGTCTGCAGGACAAAATCCTAAACCCTTATTCAATACTCAAATGATATTATTTGAAAGTGTTTTATGAGAGAGGTTAACAATATTAATAGCATCCTCCTCTGCCTCTATTGTTTTCCCTTGTCCCATGATCTCGTCCTCATTCCTTTCTTTTCTTCTATGGTTCCCTCCTCTCTTACCTCTCCTTGTTTTGTGGAAACATCTCTTTTCCAATTCGATTCCCGATGTCCCTGCTTGATTCTCTGTATCTCCCTTTAAAAAAGGGGTAGTTTCCATAAGGGTTGTTGGGTATGTTGATGTTCCTACACTGATATCTGAATCACTATCGCTAGTTGACGGGACACTGAGTGAATTTGTGTCCGACACCAACAATTCTATTCCCCTTCCTCGTGCATTTATATCTTTTTTAATTAAATGATCATATTTCTTAGAAAAGGTAATAATTCTCCCATTCTTGTAATCCAACTCATCTCTCCTTAATTTCCTCACTTTTCTTTGTGTGACATCATTTTGATGTCTGTTTATGATATCATTAAATATGACATAATTCTTAGTAGTTGCTCATGTAAAATTCAATCCTTTAATCTCATCCTCTAGTGTCAGCATTTCTGTTTGTAAGGCAGACACCTTCCTATCTGCATTCTGAATCAATATCTCTATCAGTCTCCTAGAGCTCATAATCAATTCTTTCTCCCAATGAACCAAATGGTCTTCATCCAAATCGTCAAAAGTGGGAAATATTTGGGACCTCAACCCTCTAGGTATCCTATTGAGTTTGAAATATTGTCGCAACGTTGCTCCATCCCACCATTTAGTTATTTCTTGTTTCTTTAATCTCTCTAATCTTAAAAATGTGTCTCTCAGACCCTCATTAGATCTGTTAGCCATAGTCTTGTTATGAGTATTTGTTCCACCATCATCTCCAAGATTATTAAAAAGTGCTTCCGCTATTTGTGTTCGATCCATAGTGTATATATATATATATATATATATATGATGTCTGGAGCTGCCCTCCTTATAACAATGGAAATAAACGAAATTGGGTGTTTCTGATAGGAAATGGCGCTCACTAGAATCACATCCGAATTTCACAAATAACAGGCTTTGATTACGGTGCTCTTGGAAGGGAAGAAAACACCCCACTCCCCCAAATATCCAAAGGAAAAACTAAGTAAACAAACTCCAAGGCTCTCGTGTAAGAAGTTAAAGATACGATCCGTAGTCACATAAATAATCAGTCCGGTATATTTATTGCAACATATCTTCAAATTCCATCTGTTCCAGCCAACACACGTTTCATCATGCGGCAAATTTTCGCTTTGACTTCATCAAGGCTGTGATTAACAAAAATTGGTTCTTATATAATCTCCATTGTTATTCAAATAAATTCAGATACATAAAGTTAAATGTATTCCCCAGTGACTTTAAAAGACCTCACTAACTTGTTGGGAGTGAGTTTTCAGAATTTGTTGTAAAGTCTTTCTTTCCTGTTGGGAAGTCTGGATAAAATGTTTCAAGGTGCACTCTAAATTTTTCTGACTTTCATTTTGCGGAAGCCAAAAATCCAACTACTTTGTGGAGGAAGGATCAACAAAAACCTAACAGGCTCTGCCAAGCTATACGTACATGTGTTAATTCTCTTTTGATGTGTGGCGAGACATAACCAATTTGTTGTCTTGTTCTGTTAATATTGATCAAATGCTCTTTAAATCCCTTCTTCCCATTTTCTTCCTTGCAAGTGTTGTGTTCTCTATCCCTTCTGGGCTGGAATTTACCAGAGATAAAACAAAAAAAGGCCAGGTAAGTTTGGGTAATAATATTTTGTAAAAAAATACCAAAAAGCTAAAATGTGTTTTGTCTTCACTTTAGTGTAGTACACCTATTTTGGTGGTTTATTACTTTATAACAAAATAACTTAACATTGGGAGAGGTGGGGAAAATAGTAACTTTACATTATGACATTATCAAACTAGGAACCTCTACGCTTCCCCTAATTCATTCTCTTTTCCTTCCGTTTTTCATCCCAGGGTAATATTCAGGTAAATTCTTTAACTAAATATTGTCTGATTCCCCAAGACACTGAGCAACATGGCTTTTTCTTTTTAAGGTGTATATGTATTCCGCAGACCGACTGTTGGAAATGTGCCATTTCTGCAGTATCACTCCAAGTGTTTTTGCCTTTTTTGCATAAACCCCATTTTTTGATGGCTATAAAACTCTGTGCACTTCAGCTCTGATGACCAGTGGTAAAGTACTTGTGCTACTCATTTCAACATGATAAAAGTGGTATGTTCTTATCTGGCATATAACATCCCTGTGGGTCCCTAGTATATGGTGCCCAGGTGTACGCAGGGCCTGGAAGTTTCATGTCACAAGTGGACTGCAGCTTCCATTGTGTTATTTTGACTTTAGTTAGTTGCATTTAGGTAGCCCACCTGCTTCTTGATTCCTACCTGGCCAGGCTACATACCCCCTTGACTGTGGCAGGATTATGGGTCACACAAGCACCAGGGGCATGCACAACTACTCCATCCACTCTTCTGACTCCTCCATGGGAGCCTTAAGAACATCATCCATATCCTTCCACCTCCTCATCCCCGGGGCTTCTCCAAGCTGGATCCGAAGTCCTAGCAACTCTTCTCACCTTCTTCACCTACCATCTGACCTGACACTTCTCCAGGTTTTGGTGCTGTCCTGACGTTCTCCTGAAGAATTCCCTACCTTAGTCCTTCTCGTTTTATCCTTTTCTCCCCATCTTTCTACCAGTATTTCTGCTCTTTTCTTTCTCCTTTCATATTGTTGTTCCTTTTCTGTTTCTAGGGCCTTCGTCAGAACTTCTGAAAAGATGGCACAATGCAGGATCCTCTACGTGAGTCCTACCACAGTCAGCATCCAGAATCCAGTAGAAGATCCCTTCAGAGCTCAAGAATGCCTTATAACAGACAGTGTTTAAGAGGGGTATGAAACAATATTTAACTACCAGCTAGTACATTCTCTCTACAAATTTTGCTACCTCTCTTTAGTAGTTATATGTCCTTTTCTTTATGTTACAACAATCATCCATTATTAACTTATGAATTATTGCCTTAGACTACAGCGAAAATTTAGAGTTTGGTGGAGAGGGTACTCCATTGCAATGACAATAGAGTACCCTCAAATTTGAAGGGCTGACAGCCTCATTTAGAGTCGGACTGCCTGCCTCATTTAGAGTCAGGCAGACCTTCAGAATGTCGATTGCAGAGACTACTTCATCTCCACTGTTGACATACACCTCTGAAGGCCCAACAGAGTAAGGGCTGTCAGGGGTTTGCCATTTGTCTGAGCAGACAAATGGCAAGTATTTACTGTCTGTCACCATGAGGTAAAATTTGGTGCTAACAGGTAGTGAAAACTGCAAAATGCCCACATACTATGGAAGAAAACTCCCAAGCTAAAGGGGTCATTGCATTTTCTGTTTTCAAAAACGAAATCCTACTTTGTGATTTTGTTTTTCAAAATAAAAAAAAAGTTGAAAGTTTAACATACAGCTCCATCATGTCGACACAGCCCCCGTCAAACTTTTAAAGCATTTACATGATGGTTCTTGGAAATACAAGAGATCTCTAAACTTGGCGGGTGGAGTACTCTGCCATGTTGTCAATATGTAGGCCCTTATTACAACCCTGGCGGTCGATGATAAAGTGGCGGTAATACCGCCAATAGGCTGGCGGTAAGTACCGCTAGATTATGACCATGGCGGTGAGAACTCAGATAGACAGCCACTTTACCACACCGACCGCCAGGGCGGAAACAACAGGCACCACGGTGGTATCGGCCTACAGTCAGGTGGAAGCCAATGTACCGCCCACCATATTATGACAACACAATCCGCCACCTTTTCCGGGGCGGTGCCAACGACATCAAAAGCCTGGTGAAAACCTCACTTCTGAGGTGAGTCCTTTCACCTCAGAAGTGAAAGGACTCACCATTGGAGACACAGGGGAACAACCACGCCGCCATGGAGCTCGAACTTCAGATACTCCCAATGATTTTCCACGTCCTGCTCCACCACGAACACCAATGAGGGCGAAGACGATCACGGTGAGTACAGGCACCTATCACAGAGGGGAGGGAGGGAAGGAAAAAGAGAGTGACACGCACACACACAACATGCAACACCCCCACCCCAACACCGTACACACAATCAGATGCAGTAATAAAACATATTTACCCCGTATCCCTCATGAATAATGCAAGGACTACAAGAATGTGATAAACTGATTGTAATAATATAAATACTGTAGAAATACGGAAATTCAATCAAATGGTATATACATATGTACAGTTCAAGGGACACTGCCCAGTCCTCATTGTGCGTGGGCCAGAGGGCCACAGGCCAAAGCCCAAGGCCCCACTTGTCACCTGCAGCAACACAGAGAGAACACTGCAGGGGCATCAGTTTGAAAATAGGCAGGTACCTCAGGGGGACAGGGACCGGGGTGGCACCTCAGCCAACAGATGGAACAACACTACTGGTCCTGGAGGGGGCAACATGTCCTGTGTTTGGTCCTGGGGAGTGCAAAGCCACAGTCTCTCAAGTGGGTGACTTGCCCACTGGCTCTGGAGGGGGCAAAATGCCCTGTGCTTGGCCCTGGGGAGTGCAAGTCCACAGTCTCTCACCTGGGTGACTTGCCCACTGGCTCTGGAGGGGGCAACATGCCCATTGCTTAGTCCTGGGGAGTGCAAGGCCACAGTCTCTCAAGTGGGTGACTTTCCCACGGGCTCTGGAGGGGACAACATGCCCTGTGCTTGGTCCTGGGGAGTGAAAGGCCACAGTCTCTCAAGTGGGTGACTTGCCCATTGGTTCTGGAGGGGACATCTTGCTCCATGCACTTGATCCTGTGGTGGCTGGGGTTTGTGGGTGTCTTACCCACTGGTTCTGGAGGGGGCATCGTGCCCCGTACTCTTCATCCTGGGGAGGCTGTGGTTGGTGTGTGTCTTACCTACTGCTTCTGGAGGGGACATTGTGCCCTGTGCTCTTGATCCTGGGGAGGCTGGAGTTGGTAGGTTTCTTACCCACTGGTTCTGGAGTGGGCAGGGGATGGGCTCTAGCCCATTCCCTGCAGCCTCGGACAGCTGCCCACTGTTGGTGGTGGGGGTGCTGCTGCTGGTGGTGGAGGCTCCAGCCCATCCCCTGCAGCCTCGGACGGCTGCACAACCATGGTTGGTGGTGGGGGCTCCGTCTGAGTCCCTGCACCAGGCCCCTTGTCCTTCCTGGCAGCAGCTGGGGCAGGCTCCTTGTCCTTCCTGGCAGTACTTGGGGCAGGCTCCGTGCCCTTCCTTCCAGCACTGGGGGCAGGCTCCTTGGCCTTGAGAACAGCACAAGGGGCAGGCACCCTTTCCCCGAGGCTGCCTGGAGCCCTGGATCCTTTGCCACCATGAGTGGGCGTGGAGACTACTGGTCCCGTGGACTGGGTGGCTGAGGTGCTTGCCTGGGTTTTTGCCATCCTGGCCAGACGTGAAGGACGGGGGAGGGGTAGGGAAGTGGTCAGTGGTGGAGAGGAAAAACTTCTTTGGGACATTGGGGCAGGAGGAGGGAGAAGGTTTGGGAGCTGAGTAAGAAGGAGTGGTTGTAGGAGGTGTCTGTCTGCTGTGTTTGGGTGCATGGGCTGGATGCTGTTGTGAGGTGGATGGCTGTTGGGTGTCTGAGTGCTTGCGTTTGTGTACCTTGGCAGGGGGGTGGACAGACACAGTGGGAGAGAAGACAGGGGACGTGTGCATGGCTGTTGTGGAGGTGTCTGCCAGTGAGTTGTGTGCTCTGCTAGGTGTGGTGGTGATGCTGGTAGTGGATGAGGATGTAGTGCATGCAGGTGTGAGTGCAGACGCAACTGGGAGGGAGGCGGAGGAGGAGGGGTGGACACAGTGGAGGCAGTGGATGTAGATATTTCTGCATCTGGATGGTGTTTGTGTGAGTGCCTGTGCCACTCTTGTGTGTTGTCCTGTGTGCACGCTCATCTGCCTGTGTGCCTATGATAGGTTGGGGTTGAGGGGAATGGGATTGGGAAGAGGAAGTTGGAGGGTGGAAACTGGGACAATGGCTGCCATCAAAGAGGAGGCCAGAGCCTGGATTGATCTCTGTTGGGCCGCTAAACCAGTGTGAATGCCTTTCAAAAATGCATTTGGGCTGCCAGCGCCTGGATGGCATTCACAATAGTTGACTGCCCTACAGAGATGGATCTCAGGAGGTCAATAGCCTCATCACTCAGGGCAGCCGGGCTCACTGGGGAAGGGCCTGAGGTGCCTGGGGCGAAGGAGATGCCCACCCTCCTGAGCGAGCGGGCATGGGCAACTCGCTGAGGGGCTGCTGGGAGGCTGGTGCTGGTACGGGGGTGGCAGCTGTACCTGTAGCTGGGGTGGTCACAGAAGTGTCCACCACCACCAGGGAGCTTCGATCGGAGGAGGTATCTGTGTCTGGACTGTCCCCTCCAGTCTCTGCCGTAGTGCTCCCCTCGCCCTCCGTCCCACTGGTGCCCTCACCGTCGGTGGACTCTGCCTCCTGGGTCCTGTGGGATGCAACTCCCTCCATCGCCGGTGCCTCTGCCCCTCCGCCAGATGATGCTAATGCACATAAGTACAGGGTGACAAAACAAAAAGGGGGGGAAGAGACAAAGGATACACTTGGTCAATGGCTGCACCAACACTACCGTTGGCATACACACCACCGTCACACACAGAGAACAGTCCTTCACACTATGCAATGCACTACCAGTAATAATGCTAGCCACCAGGGCATGGGGAGGGGCACATACCGCCAACTGCAGCACACCTGGGACCCACACAGTCCTGACCAGTTGTGGATGCCTACAAGCTAGGTAGCAGGATTATCAGTTCAGAACCCTGCCCAACATGGGACCTACTCTGCAATGTCAGGCCTGGTGTAGGGGCACCCACTGACACACATCCCCCACCCTGGTACCCCCCCCACCATGCATAAGTTATAATGATGGGAACTGTACTCACCTCCTTGTGGCTGCTGTGATGCCCTCAAGTGCCCATCCAGCTCAGGATAGGCCACCGCCAGTATGCGGGCCATTCGGGAGGTCAGGGCACTCCTTCCTTGTTGGGAGGCCATCCCCAGCTGGGTCTGTAGGAGGCTGGCCTGGCTTATAGTGGATACCTTGTGGTACTTACACCCTGTGCCAGGTCCAGTTATCCCTTATTAGTAGAATAGAGGTGTTTCTAGCAGCTTAGGCTTATAGAAGGTAGCTATGGCAAAGCAACTTAGGCTGAACTAGGAGACATGAAAAGCTCCTACTATACCACTTATATCATATAGCACAATATCATAAGAAAACACAATACTCAGAGTTACTAAAAATAAAGGTACTTTATTTTTATGACAATATGCCAAAAGTATCTCAGAGAATACCCTCACTTAGGAGGTGAGTAAAATACACAAGATATATGTACACAAACCCAAAACAGGTAAGTAACAGTAAGAAAAGTAGTGCAAACAATGTAGAATCACATTAGGATGCAATAGGTGAACATAGGTCTAGGGGCAACACAAACCATATACTCCAAAAGTGGAAGGCGAATCACAAATGGACCCCAGACCTATAGGAGCTTGTAGAGGGTCGCTGGGACTGTGAGAAAACAGTAAGGGTGTACAAGATACCCCACCCCAAGACCCTGAAAAGTAGGGGTAAAGCTACCCTACTACCCCAGAAAGACACAATATTCGTTATAGGGGGATTCTGAAAGAACCACAAGCACTAGCAAAACACTGAAGATGGATTCCTGGACGTGAGGACCTGTAAGGCAAGGGGACCAAGTCCAAGAGTTGCGATAGTGTCCGGAGGGGCAGGAGCCCAGTAAACCCCGGATGAAGGTGCAAAAGGGCTGCCTCTGGGTGGAAGAAGCCAAAGATTCTGCAACAACGAAAAGGGCTAGGAACGTCTCCTTTGGATGGAAGATGTCCCA